>NC_089228.1:87088761-87405011 GCF_963924675.1 Phocoena phocoena
TTCTCAGTGTACTTGTTCTCAAAGTATGCCCAGCCACATTGTATAAGATGACTTCACCGTAAGTTACTCTGTTAAATCAAATAACAGCATAAAAACATTCTAATACCAAGATGTCAGCAATACAGAGATATCCTAAATTTAAATATAAACGCCCCTCGTTATCATATACCTGGGAGAAACAAAAATGCCAAGAATAAGATCCTACAAATCGAAGTCCACAGAAATCACAGATCAAAATTCTCAGGTTAATATGTAACTAAAACCAATTCCAAAACAAAATCATCTTGCCTTTAAATATTAAGTTCAAAGGTAGTCCAAAATCTTCATTTTAGTCCAGAAATCATCACTGCCAATTTTTTTTTTTTTTTAAATCCTGCTAATTCTCAGCCAGAGAGCAGAATTCTAAATCAGATGCCAGAGTGAAGTTGAAGAATTTCAACAGCTTCAACCTGTCTGTCTCTCCCTGGAAAGGATGTAGCTCTGCAGTGCCTCTGAGATTGGATTATTCTTGCCAAGTCTCTTATGTGTCCCCATTTGTAAAAAGTCTAAAGTATACATTGGGAACAAAAGAATATCTTAGCATTAAGCCACACACTCACAAAATGAAGACAATAAGCCAATCCCCAGGCCTGATTGCAGTTATCCCAAGCAAAAGGAAGCTTCCAAAAACACAATTAAACTAGACCCACGTTACTCTTGCTTAAGGCTTAATGCTATCTAAGCAATGGAGGATAGATAAAATCAAGAAAATCCTTCATTTCAGGCTCACCACTTTGCCAATTATTCTATCCCAGGGGTCTAGGCTTCAAGACTTGTGGATTAAAATTCAGTAAGGAGAAATATCTCACCATGGAATTCATTATGGCGCTATTTAAATTCTTCAGCTTGCAGAAAAATTCTCCTCTCTCAGTGGGTAGCATTAGAATAATCCTGCGATCTTGGGGAGTTCAAAATTTGCAGTGGCGGCAGTCCCATTCTTCAGGGTTTATTTTCATCTAGCACGTTAAAAATATCTTAATTTGTAGTTTTTCTTTGAACATTGACTAGCCAGTGACCTGGTGCTGTACTGGGGTATGGGATCTGTCTGGTGACAACCTCCCCACTACCTGCCCCACACTTTCTTGATTAGAAGGCATTTTTACTCCAGTTTCATCACAGCTCTTGCAACCACTGATTCTTGCAATATAATTGCTTTGAGCCCCCAAGGCAGAGTTTCCCCAGTCCCACAGCTGGAGAAGCGTCCTTAGCCCATTACTTCAAGGAAGCTGTTCTTGATGGTTATGAAACCAATGCCCCTGGAGCCCTGATAACTACCAATAACAGCTATCTGCTCTTTAAGACACTACTTTACTTAATTTTCTTTCATGTTTTGGGTTTTGAGAAGGATTTCTTTTTGGTACATACTTTTATGCAGTGGTGAAATATGTCTCCAGTGGTCTAATTTCCCCATAGAGTCCTTATTCCTCTGAGGAAAGCTCAGCTGGATTTTAGATACTTAAACCCACTTTTGGACCTCATGTAGGACTGGCATTTTTCGGTAGATCTCAGTGTCTCCCTATCTCTCTCTTGCTCCTTGTCTTCTGGCCCCGAAATTCTTTTGCTAACACATTCTTATGACTTTGTTTGTATGATCATTCACAGTGAGAAATCTGGAATAAACGAGTCCAAATTTTGCTAAAATCAATCATTGTTCACACAATTTTTACTATAACATGATATCCATTATTCCCATCTTAGTTTTTAATAGAACCTCAATTCTGCTAAACTACTTACTTCTCAGAATCTTTCACAGCAAGACTGGCCATGAGACCCAGTTCTCGCTAAAAAGATGTATGTGGATATTATAGGGTAGGGTTCAAAAAAGACAGACAAAACAAGCCCCCTCTATTTGTCCTTTGCCCACCACTCCTTCACCATTTTTCTTCCTGCAATGTGGACTCAATTCCTGCAGTGTTAATCTTATTCAACATTTTATAAATATCTACCACCACATAGGAACCAACATATAGAACCAACATCCTATAAGTACAGTAGCCATTAGGCTAACCTCCAAAAAGAGCTAGACTCAATCTAGCATTGACCATACTCATCACCTTAAAAAAAATGTGTCTAATCTTCTCTATGCCTTTATAACCCCTGATTCCATACATTCCTACAATGTATTCATCTAGGGCAATAGCTACATCCCCATATACAATATTTGAAGCTCGCAAATTAATGCTTTAATAATTGCACACTGGTATTTGTCTTTACTTCTCACGTCATCCAGATATTATATAACCACTTGGAATAGATCCCCAGTCTTAAAGGGGTGGTTTCCTGATAGCTTTTATTGTGAGTTGCCTTAAGAGAATGGCTCTCAATTGTTTCCTGTATTTGGATTGCCTCTGGGGAGTAATTCCAGGTCATTAATGGAGATTCCTTGTCTTTCTCTTGATAAATTTCTTTGGGGGTCCAGTCTCAATTCCTGATTTAATGTCCACAAAATCAGCTCACCCCTTCCTGACACGCTCTTCAAGAGGAATTAGATGTGCCTACATGCATCTCTGTTCTGCTTTTATATTTCTGCTCAGTTTTGCATTCAAGGTGTCCTTTTTCTCTACCTATCTGTTCTGCATATCTTCCCAAATCTCAAACTTTTTTCTACAGGCGTAGCTCTTTCTCCACCTTCATCAGTCTGTCTAGCTTTATTTTTCTTTCATTCCCTGCCATGCTCCTGATGGTAAGACAAAAGCATAATTTTCAAACCTCGCCAATTTCTCCTTGATTTCCTTATTCTTAGAGGCAGGGATTTCCAAGGCTAGGCATTTAAATTGCTTTCTTAGCCTCTGGATTTCCAATGATTTCTGTGAGTCAAATTATTCAGAGAGGGAATTTGCTTGGCCTTTCTTTTTTTTTTAATTCTATGTATATCTTCAGTCTCTGATCTACCCATAAATTGACTGCTCTTGGAGCTGGTGGCCTCCCTTAACTTAATCAGATGTGAAAAAGAAGCACAAGGATTTTAAACAAAGTTGCTGCTTTATTGCAAAAAAATGTAGGAATTGCAATTTTCTAAGCAGAGTTTGGGCGTTGGCAGACACTGACTGGTGTTCTAGTTTAAAGAAGTGAAGATCTAAATGGGGTCCTGGTCAGGTGGACACTGAACTGACCTCTGTAAGCAGGTGTTTATGGGTATATAGAAAGCATGTGCCTCTACTCAAGGGAGAAATCGCTTTCCATTGTCATGTGTCAATTAAAGCTAGTAGATATGAGATACACATTTTGAATAGATTAATAATGCAGTGGTACTCATTTATAAGGCAAGAGGAGTTTTAAATGAAAGGCATCAAGAAAGAAGGATGCAATGAAATAAAAAGTCAAGGGAGACTTGGGTTAGGTCACTAAGGTAATAAGAGAAGAGAACATTGGTGACCCAATACTGAGCTTACCTTTTAGATGGTGATCAAGAGTGTCAGGGGTGTGAGGCTGATCAAACACATCATGGGCCCAGATCACAGATAACCCCATAGGTATCATTAATCAGTTCAATTTTTATTCTAGAACCTATGACAAACCCTTGAAAGAATTTAATGTGGGGACATGAGTATCTTTTTAAATATAATATGTTGCCAGAAACTGCACCAAAGTTACTATATAAATATTGGCCCACATACACATACAAGCAAAACTGATTTTAGATGAAAGGAGAATATGGTCCAGTTGTCAAGTTCTTTCTTTTTTTTTTTTTTTTTGCCGTACGCGGGCCTCCCACTGTTGTGGCCTCTCCCGTTGCGGAGCACAGGCTCCGGACACGCAGGCTCAGCAGCCATGGCTCACAGGCCCAGCCGTTTTGCGGCATGTGGGATCTTCCCAGACCGGGGCACGAACCCACGTCCCCTGCATCGGCAGGCGAACTCTCAACCACTGCGCCACCAGGGAAGCCCTGTCAAGTTCTTTATAATAATGTAGGCACTTGATGATAAACACCAGGAGTAAATAACCCAAAGCAACATAATATTTATAATGTGCACATAAGATTATGTTGGCAAATGACCTAGAGTAGACAATCAAGCTATGCACAAGGGACTTCCTTGGCGGTTCAGTGGTTAGGACTCAGCGCTTCCACTGCAGGGACAAGGGTTTGATATGAACAAATAGCACTTTGGATCAGCAGTAGAGAGACTGCCTTCTGTCTACACAAAATTTATGTATTTTCAGTGTTAGTAATATGAAAGCCTGAAAACCAACATCCTAGTTCCATTTATACACAGCTCAAGAAGTCTGCTTGCCTGGATATATCTCTTAATAGATAAAATATTAGTATCAAGCTAGAAGACCAACAGACTTATAAAGCAAATACTACCGAAAAGCCATTTCCCTTGCTGTAATCATTTCTTCATTTAAACCATTCTGCTTAAGAATGGAGTGAACTGAGAGCATAATGAGGTGAAAAGCTATCAAAGTGATTGTTGCTGTGAGTGCGGAGGTTGAATAATTGTTCACTTTTCAACGAAGTATTGCTATAACCGTAGGCAAAGACTGATTTGGGACAAACACATTTGAAACAGCCTGGTAGGAAGCAACAGCCAGACCTGCCTACAATCAGCTCTGCCCCGGATGGAATTTTTAGATTACACATGCCTTGAAATGTCAGGAAGCAGTGCCTGTTTTGTTTTGTTTTTTAAATAAAATCTTACAAAAAACTTGACATATGATAGAAATGAAGGGAGATTGTTCATGGCTGGTATCAGGTAAGAGGGCAAAACCCCAGTCATTTCTTTTCCCCTTGCCTGACTGAGGTGGTATCTCAGGAAGTTTTGTGTGACTCTTGGGTTCTGGAGAAAGAAGCTTGATAAGTATTATTCTAAACTGAGAATATGGATGGCTCCAAGTGCTTAAAACCACCATCACAATAGAAAACTCTTCTTTAATCAACTATGTTAAAGGAATGCATAGAACTATGAAACTGAAGCATTGAAGACAATTTAGAACTCCTGCTCAACTAACCACACATCCCAAGAATCCCATTTAAACTGTTTCTGATAGATAAGTAACCCGCTATTTGGGGTGAATAGCTGTCCTCCCATATGTTCTCTAAAGTTCTCGTTTTCATTCACCTGTTATAAGAGGATCTAGTTCTGGTTTCTCTCCTGTCTACCAATTTTATGTCTCCTAAAACACACATCATTGACCTTACCTTTGGGAAGGAAAAAGCAGCCCAGACCTCTGGGAGATGGTCTGGTGCTATGTGTTAGGTCTTGGTGTTGCTGGATGCTGATCTGGCGTTCACAGCTAGATCTTATGTGTGCACAGAAGTTGAACACATAGAACTTCATAGAACATCAATATCAGACAAGGCTACTCTTGGATACTGAGGATCAAGACAAATCTTGGCAATCTAGTCTCAACACAGAGAAAAACACTAGCGTGGTCCAAACTGCAAAAATGACCAAACAGCCGATATCCTGGCTAATATGTAATGTGTGACCACAGTTCTTTGCCTATTACAGCTTTATCCTTGCTCTAATTTTCTCTCCCTCTAGGTTATATCCATAAAGATACCCAATCTTACCCCCACTTCCTGACAGCATTTAATCCAGAGAAAAGCCCAACTTCCTCCCCAAACTTACCTAACCCAGACTCAAATCCTATAAGTTCTAACATTCTCTTACTGAAACATCTCGTAGTCATTCACTGCAAAGAGTAATCAACTAAAGCTGTGCTCATGGTGGTCTCTGGCTGAGATCAAGGTAACATTCTCAGCTCATATACTTTCACCACATCACCATCACCTGTGGCATAACATCTGTCTGGATATTTATCATGATTTTGAAGTCCTGCCCTGATTTGATTCCAAACTTTACATAAACCCCATTTCCATGACTAATTCTCACGTAGCATTTATGAAGACCTGTGTGGGGCTAAATTATATATATGTATAAATTATCTCATTTAGTCCTAACAACAATCTTGAAAGATAATGTAAAATTATTTTTATTTTTTACTTAGGAAACTGAGGTGCAGAGAGGTTAAGTATCTCTTGTAGGTTCACGGAGAGAATGAAAGAAGCAAGATTTGTACCAAAGTCGGTTTACAAGTCCTGTGACCTTATGCAAATAGCAGACTACTTATTATTCCAACGTGCCCCATACTGTCTAGTTCCAGTGATCTTGCTACTGCTGTGGCTGTGTTTTATTCATTGCTATTTTTTGTTTCTTTGGTTTTGTGTGTGTGTGTGTGTGTGTGTGTGTGTCTGTGGTACGCGGGCCTCTCACTGTCGTGGCCTCTCCCGTTGCAGAGCACAGGTTCCGGACGCGCAGGCTCAGTGGCCATGGCTCACGGGCCCAGCCGCTCCGCGGCATGTGGGATCTTCCCGAACTAGGGCACGAACCCATGTCCCCTGCATCGGCAGGCGGACTCTCAAGCACTGCGCCACCAGGGAAGCCGTTCCTCCTATCTTCCTAGCAGTTTATTTTCAGTCTCCTTCTGAATCCTCCTCTTCTCCTCCACCTCTTATCTTCAGAGTGGCTCAAGGCTTAATCCATGGCTTTCTCCTCCTTTAGAGCTATCCTCCCTCCCTGGCTCTCTCACCCAGGTTCATGGTACCATGTTATTTAATTTATTTATTTTATTTATAACTTTAGCCCAGCCATCACTCCTGCATTCCAGGTTTATGTATCCAACAAGTTGCTTGGCATCTCCATTGGATGTTTAGTGAGTTTCTCGAATATAATACACTGAAAAAATAATCCCTCAGTTTTTTTTCAAATTTGTTCCCATAGCTCAGTAAATAGTAAAAAAAAAATAATAATAATCCCTCCAATTGCCTGGGACAAAACCTTTAGTCATGCTTGACGTCTCCCTTTAACTCTCACCTGTACATGACTTTAATCAGGAAATCCCACTGTCTCTATCTGCAAAACAGAACCAGAATTCAACCGCTTCATACCATTTCCACCACTAATATCCTAGTTGAAGTCACCGTAAACGCTCATCTCAATGTTTTCAAACGCTTCGGAATAATGTTGCTCTTTCCAACCGTCCCCCCTTTACATACAGTCCCTGATTCACAGAGTAGCCTCTTAAACATGCCAGATCTGAAAACCAGCTAGCAGTTTCCTATTTTCTTCAGGATAAACGCCACCATTCTTACGGTGGTCTACAAAATCTCATGTGACATGGACCCTATTTCATTTTGATCTCATCCCCTTCCCTCCCTCCCTCCCCACCCACACTTAATCAACCCACCTTCATCTCCCTGCAGTATCTCGATATTCCCAGGCACAACCTCTCCTAAGAACCTTCGCACTCTGTTACCTCTGGAATATTCTTCCCTTTAACAGCTGTATGGATAGTATATCATTTCCTTCATGCCTTTGCTGAAATACTGCCTTCTCGAGGCTGCCGGCCCTGACACCTTATTTCAAACTACAGTTTCTCTACCTTCATTCCCTTTAGGCTATTTTAGTTTTTGTTTCTTTTCCTATAGCACTTTTTCGCTTCTAACAGTACTATTTAGATTAGTTATTTATTATATTTATTGCTTTGTCTATCTCTTCTTCATGAAACAGATTCCATCAGGGTCAGAATTTCCTTTGTTTTTTGGCAGTTTATCTCACTACCGTATCACAAACACTTAGAATACGGTTTGAGATCAGAATGAATCATTAAAATCTGAGCTAGGTATTTCACATATAAAATGTCTTGAGTGCTGCAAGTTCTTAATAAATACTCATTTTTTTCTCTCCCCTACCAGCCTATGTACTTCCAGCAAGTATTTTATATTGTCTATGCTATTGATGAATTGCCTTATATGTATGTAGTATCATTTGGTGACAAAGTCCATAATTTCATACTCATCTAGTGTAGACCCCATTTAGGACAAACAGAACCATCTATGCACAATCCTGGCTTGAAGAATTAGGAGGAATTATCCCCGATTTGAAAGATCAGCATTCTGTTCCTTATTTTAAAGCGGGATTGATTGCAGAGAACAGAGGGTCTGTGCAGAGAGTCAGTCTTTTGATTAATTCAAAATTGTTTGTCAAACTCTGCCATGGAAACATTGCAATTTTTAACTACCCTGAGCACATTTTCAGCTAAAGGTAGTGCCTTAGGAATGACTAACAGTTTCATCTTAATTTGAGCCTCACGCCCACTCCCTGACTCCCATCTTCCCTATTTTAATCAGTAGCTTTCCAATAAAATGTCTTAGGCCAGTGAATGACTAAAATAACAGATAAATAGCTCTGTATACCCCAGTGCTGGTTCTGAGGTCCAGGCATGAAACTGCTCTGCGATGTCAAATTGAATTAGTAGCATTAGCATATCTGAACTTCATTGTACGTGCTTTTGACACAATTTCTTCACAACAGCAAGAATTGCTTCCACCAGTCACAGTGATCTGTAAGCTGCCAGTCCCCTGATAACAAATTTTCTTTGGTTCTTGGCACTGATGTTCTTTTATACAGTAGTGTGGGCAACATGGTATAACTGACTAGTCCAAGAAATTTACAGAAAATTTGGAAAGATAGTGGGGCAAAAGGAAAAAGAGAAATGTTAGCTGAATTAACTAGACAGCATCAGCCAAAGTGTAGATTATAGAACATGTTTCATCACCTCCGTTGTAATTATAACCTTGATTATCTGAGAGACGTTTCCTGGAGACAGCCTGATATTCCCATCTGAAATTTTTGTAGTTCTGAAATTTGCAGTTCAAAGGGAATGTTTGACAAATTGGCCCCCAAATTAACTTGGCATCTCTTTTAGGTCATTGGCAACTATCTTCCTGGCATGGTTTTTCTCTTGCCTTGCATTTTACCCTAATTCCTCACACAACCCCTCCTTGTGTGTTTTTAAGCAAATAAACCATGTGACATTTTTGTGGCAGAAAGAGTGGTTTTATTCATAGCTTCCTGTGATCTGTTCCTTACTCTGAAAACAATATAATTTGCAGACTTCCAGATTTTAGATATTTTCTTCTTAAATTTACAGGGACTAGGGAAATGATTTTTAGGAAGATCCCAGATATGATGTGTTTAATAAAAGACTAGCCTACTGCCCCACTTCTCTGCCTATTCCAAAGACGCTCTGAATAATCTTCTTTGTTGGAAGCACTAATTCATGATCTCTTCTTACCTCCTATAGAGTGAGGATTCCACCTAAGTCTGCAGCTCGCACAGAATTATGCAGAGGAGAAAAAACTACCCACACTAGCTACCACACACACACGTAAACATGCACAGAAGATCTGTATGAAGGGGCTGCTGTAGGAGCATAATTAATGTGAGACGCAATTAGGAGTCTAAAGAAGAGGACTGTTTTCCTGTTTAAGTTGAAAAGATAGCAGCCTACTGCTTGAGTCATTCCAGAAATTTCTGCCCCTCCCCAAATATCTCAAAGCATTCTTACTTCATCAATTGATATCCAATATCCATGAAAAATAGGCATTTATTTCAGTTAGGTATTAGGGTTAAAATTAAAAATAGCCCTTGAATATACAATCACTGATTTACATAGATTTGCTTTATTTGTTCAGTTGAGTCATTTCCGGATTAAGGCAGAGAATACATCCATAGATGATGGATAGATAGGTCTTAGTTTTAATAATATCCGATCTTTTCAGAGTTCAATTTTATGGGAGGAATATGGAAGTAATAATAAGTTACAATTGCCTAGAGGAGAAGAAGAGAAGGATTTCTACACAAAAGAAAGCAGTGAAATGGAAGTGTAGGTAGCAAAAATAAACTTTGGTCTGTCACACTATCTTTTAAAGGTCAAAGCCTTAATTATGTCAATATTTATGGATACCTGAACTACTTTAACATTGCTACTTTAACACTCGAATTGAGTTCAAATGCAGGAATCAGAAACCTTTGTCATAATAACAGCAGAATTGGCTAAATGGAAAGAGAAGACTGGTTAGAAAAATTATAGAATTTTAGAGATAAAAGTAACTATAGAAAGAATTCTTTACAGGTAAGGAAACAAGACCCAGAGTGATTAAGCTGGATGGTTCTCAGGTTATGGGGAAAATTTTATGTAATACACAGGTATCCTGAATCTCAAACCTCCCAATTCATTTAGAGCAAAAACATGCTAATTAGTTAATAAATCATACTAGTTTAAAATTTGACCTTAAATTTAATTGACTAAAGGGCTAAAGGGCCAATATTGAAATTCAAAGGCCTCTAATACCCTGTCTTTCTATCTGTCTGTATTTTAGTTCCTGAAAGATCTTTGGAATCTTGATTTATTTTGATAAAATTCTGTTTTCATATAAGTATGAGATTGAATCACCCTGACAGTTATTCCAGGACCCTCCCTTCTCTTTATATCTGTCACATTAATGACATCAGTCTGGTTATAAAAACATAGGCATGTTTCCCTCCTTCTGTTAGGAACTTCATGCATGTCATCAAAAGCCCATGCTGTGAGGAAGCCCAGGCCACATGGGGTGGCCACATGGAAATGTTCTCACTGAAGTCCCCGTTAGACAGTATTAACTATCGGTTATGTGATTTGTGTGATGATGCCCTCAGGATGACTGTGGCTCTAGCCGCCATCCGATTACAAGAGAAACCCTGAGCAAAGACTGCCTAGCTGAGCACAGCTGACTCCCCAAACCATGAGACATACTGATAAAAAGGATTGCCGTTTTAATCCATTACGTTTTGAAATGGTATCAAGAGACAGATGGACCTTCCACAACACTAGCTTTTTCTCCAACCTCCCTGGCTACTTGGATCAGTCTCTCTGGCTTGCTCCTCCATTTTTGCCTGAGCTCTTAATGTTGGAGTACTCCAGCACTGAGTTCTGCGCTATCTGGTCTTTTCTAGTTACATGTTCTCACTAGCCAATCCATGGCTTTAAATATCTATGTAGAGATAACTCCCAGAAGGGTACATCTTGCCCTAACATCTTCAATGAGTTCTCGTTTGTATCGTCAGCTGTCTTTTGGGTATTACTATTTGAATGTCTAAAAGGTACCTTCAGTGAGAATATTCTTCCCCAGTCTTTTCTCAGTAAATGGTACTATCATCTACCCAGTTGCAAATGACAGCTAAATACAGAAGTAATTCTTAATTTTGTCCTTTCCCTCAACACCCATGCTGTCCAATGCATCAATAAATTCTCTTGACTCTACCTTCAAAATATACCCCAAGTTCTGCCACTTTTCTTTATCTCTGCTACTACCAGTCTTAATCTGTTGCATTAGCATTGCCACATTTGCCCAGCTCGGAACCCTACAATCTGTTCTCCCCAAGGCAATGAATGTGATCCTTAGATAAAAAGAGTAAATGCTATTATGTACTGCTGTTTAAAATCTTCCCTTGGTTTGCAAGTGTAATTAAAGTTGAGAAATATTTCCCCAGACTACTCAATTGAAAGTTACAATCTTCCAATCACCCCCTTGTACAGTTTTCTTTTTTTAAATTTCCTTCATAGCAGTTTTCATAGTCTGAAATTATCTATCTCATTTATTTGTTTGTTTATTGCTGTTTTTCTTCATTATTTCCTTAAGAGCAGGGACCTTGTTTGTCCTATTCCTCACTGTATTCTAGTACAGAGAAGAATGACTGGTGCCGAGTATATGTTCATAAATTTTGCTGAATCAAAGAATGAATACATTTGTATTTTCCAAGAGATAAACTGCCCCTGACATGTCAGAGAATTATTTTGAATTTAGATCCTAAAAAGAGTTATTGCATGCCCAGTTTCACCTCTTTACTTCACAAATGGGGACAATATGAACCAGAAATGCTAGATCTATCGGTACTGGTAATCTTTAGTTTTTAAATAACTTCAAATAGTACCCTGAACATTGACGATAATATTTCAGTTATTTTCACATCTCTAAGGTGAGATCTTACATTTGTGTATCTCTATGTGTAAATGATTCAAACCCAGTTTGACTTTGCAATTGGACTCTTGTGTTAGAACTAAATAACCAGAGATATTTCTTGTCACAAAATTGGTTAAATGTCACTGTCTCCTCTTTCGAGCAGTCATACAGTTTTATATTATGATCATCTATTGCATGCTGATCCTCTTGGTATTCTTCCTTAATTTTATAGATTTTTACCAAACATTGAATGGTTCTGTAGCTTCTGCCTTAAAATCACTGCAGAGTTTAAGACTTGAAGGACTATTCAGTAATGAACTAGTAGCATCACTTGCCAGTGAAAATAGAATTGAGTTCTAAAATTCAACTCGTACATAGAAAATACAATACTCTAAAATAGCCAACAGAGTCCCTAATTCAAATTTGGCTGTTCAAACAGTAAAGAAAGAAGTCCTTATTGGGACATGTAAGTTTTTAAAGAAGGATGGTCTACACTAATTGTAAAAGAACCAGTTATCTAGAGATTCAAGAAATGTCAGAGTTTTCTGAAAATTAAAGGGAGGATTTAGACACTACTTCAGCTTAATTTCTTTTAGCATAAATGATTGATGTCTTTAGGTCAAAAACTATGAGAAAAGCAAATAAGAAGTAACAAAAGAGTATTTTCACAGAAAACAGATAAGCACTTGAATGAAAACAATAAAAAATTTACAAACCTCAAAACAATGTTTTCAAGGAACATAATCTCTCTCTCTCTCTCTCTAGATAGATAGATAGATAGATACAGGATTATTCTGTAGATATTCTGTAGAACTTTTAAATGACCAACTGTATATCCCAATACAGATAATTACACATTTATGCAATTATACTCCAATAGAGATGTTAAAAAAATTACACATTATGTTGCATATTATTTAAAACAGGTTTACTTCTACCATTATAATAATGCAATGAAATGAGTGACTCTTTTTTTGCTTACATTGACGAGGAGAAAATTTATAGCAGGAGCTCCCTTGCTCATGGGACTAAATCAAACTGCAGATTCCAAAGAAATCACTGACATTGTCCAGAGCAGAGAATTAACAAGACTTCTTTACAGTAAGTCTGAAACCATCACTACTGAAATATATGTAAACGTTAATGAGATTAAATGTGCCAAAATTGTTCTTTCCTCTTCCCTGTTTGACCAACCAATGAAAATTTTTCTACATGAGGTAATGCTCTTTACTCAAACTTTATTGGATGAATGAGTACCATTCTACATCCGACTGAAGAGGCTCTATGTGACCCCTCAGCTGCTACTAGACTTTTCTCCCTGTAGACACTGTGGTCGATTACATTACACTATATTTTATAGAGTCAATTATTCTCCCTACCTTGCCTCTTGACTCCTTAATAATTCGATGCCAAAGACAAATGCCTTTTCTTGTTTAGCAGGAGTACTGCAAAATGGAATTTTCACTGACATTTCAATATATCTCCTTGTCTTTTGTGCTACAGCTTAGAGCACTTGGATCACTGGGTCTCTTAGCTCAGATAGTTTAATGTTTCTTCACTTAATGTAACGTTTAATAAATGAGGCCATTTTGTTTATAGCTTGAATTCATTTTGGTAAGTTTTATTGTTATTTGAAGTGATTTGTAGATTTGCATACAAGTTTTTTTTTAACGTGAGTTTTAATTCAAAGAGATCAACTTCTTATATGCTTGTTAACAGAAGACACAGAAAATGGATAAATCCTGCTCCCTTAAGCATCGTATTTTTCATAAAAATGTATGATATATGTCTGTAGTTTGTCACAATTATGTGATATAGTCAATTCATGAACCAGAGAGAAAAATTGGCTTTGGGCTCATGGATACTAAATGAGATTGTGGATACATTGCATGTCCTAGTTACATTCCTCAAAAAAGCATTGATCTGGTTATCAATAGTGCATGGGAATACAAATAATGTTGCACATTTTACATCCTGTTATGGGTCATTTTTAAAAACTGGAGCTCATATTGAGACAATTTTTAAAACATACTGTTTTTTAGAAGAGTTTTCAATACTCTTCACCTTAAATAAAAAATAAATAAAATGTATAAATAGAAGATTACACAATAAATAAGTAGATATTTTATAACTCATGGAGATGCAGGATAGACAATGAGAAAGAGAACGTACGAATTAAGAAAAAAACTTGGAAATTAAAAGAATTATTTATCTTTCCCAAGTATTACATCACAAAAAGTAGGAAATTATCATTTAGTTTCATATCTACTTTCCCTACATTCCAACAGTCTAAAGTGTAAAAGATTAGAAAGTTACTCTATATTTAAGAAACACTCATTTTGAGTGGCACATTCAAGCATGTCAGTACATAGAATACCATATATGATATTTCAGAGCTTGAAAACATCACATCATCTCCCAGCATGCATTGCACGAACTCTGGCAATAATTTTTTTCTTATATTCTGTTTAATCTTGAAGGTGTTACAAAGGATTCTTACAAAATAAACTATATAATAAAACAAATAATAAAGTAATATTGCTGAATATATTATTACTAGAATTAGGGATTAAAAATCCTCAAATTTTGCTAGTATAAACTTTGCAAAGTTCTTTTATTTTAGATCAAATTCTAAGGTAAATTTTCCAGAGAAGAAACCTTAAGTCCCAGATTTAAAAGGGTGTTGTTCTTCTGTCCAAATGAAACATGCTGTCCATCCTCTGATTCTTAATCTGAAGATCATATTTGTTCTTTCCAGTTTTATTTGGATAAATGATTTCAGTTACATCAATAGTGGGTTTTTTTTTTACAATATTTACTCTTTCATATCCTTAGAAGCATAATTATTAATATGCAAAGCGATGATTCAGGACATCTGATCATTTGGAAAGGAAAAGACAGGCTAACCTTTGTGAATTGAAAATTTTACTAGAAAAGGATTCCATTTGAGATGGTTTTTACCCAGCCAAAATAGCTGTGAGAGGGGAGCATTTTGTATATGCTTTTTAAAATGTATAAATTCTGGATGAAAGAGCAAAGATTCATTGCATTTTAAACACTTTTTAGAAGTTCGAACTTTCCATTTGTGCTGAGGTTAAAGCTAAGTAACTTGGTACATTCAAAGGAAGAAGCAGCTTAGCATAGCTATTGGGCAAAAGTATTGAAACTGGCATATCTCCATCACATGAAATGAATCTAAAATAAGAAACATTCTTAGCAATTTAGACGGTGTGGGTACCAACATTAATGCTCTGCATAGGGACCACTGCCCTGTATAAAATCAAAAACATCAATTTTACTCTAATCTTCAGGCCACGATTAACATTTTTTTAAGAACAAATCTTCATTTGCCATTCTCATGCTTAGGGTTTATTTTCCTGGGGCTAAATGTAAGATGGAAGCACAACCCAGTGTGATCAAAGATTTTCATTGATCCACTTAGCAGTAGCAAGTGTTTAGATTTTTGGATAGACAGAATTAATAATATTTCTTTTCTGCAGAAGCTGTTCTGTTGAACTCCTGTTCTCATCAGTTTTCATACTACATAAGGGTGATTATATGAAGTGGTAGAGCTGACTGATTTTTTTAAATGAACTTTTAATTTTAGAACAGTTTTAGATATATAGAAAAAATATGAAGATAGTACAGAAATTCCAGTAAACTCAAAAATCAGCTTCCTTAAGTGTGGGCTGTACATGATGGCTTCCTTCCGAAGAGTACAGGATGGAAAGAGAGGAAGGGAAAAATAACCTTAGAGTGGAGAAACCTGACAAATACTGTGTGAGCTGGGTGATTGAAGTCAACATCAACATCGACAGTGATAAGTCATGCTGATTGTCATGCTGATAAGTCATACCATGTGACGAAAATGGCATTCTACATCCGTGGTCTTCCTCTCAAAACACTCACAGCCTCAATCTAATCATAAGAGAAACATTAAAGAAGTTCCAATAGAAGGGCATTCTAAAAATGCTTGACCAGCACTGTTCAAACATGTCAAAGTTATCGAAAAAAGAAAAGAAAAGAAAGAGAGAGAGAGAGAAACAAAGTCTGAGAACCTGTCACAGCCAAGAAAGAGAAGCCTAGGGAGACACGATAAATCAATGTAATATGGTACCCTGAATGGGATCTTGGTACAGAAATGGGACATTGCATAAAAACTATGGAAACCTGAATAATAATAGTGTTTATCAGGTTTCTACACTGTGAAATCACTCTTTTTCTCCTGCTTTCCACACTGTAGGCTTTGGAAGGAAGTCAAGTCATTATGTACAGCCAACAAAGAAGGAGTGGGGAGTTATGGCCCACATCCTTGCAGGTGAGTATTTACATACGTTTTTTGGAATTCTTCCGCAGGGAAATTTGTCTATTCTCTCCCCATTTATTTATTTATTCAATTGTTTATTTGTATCAGTATGACCCATGAATTTACATTTTGGTTATAAACTGATAAAACTGTATTTTATTACTGAAATTGTTCTGGCTTTGGCCATTGGAATCTTTCAGTTGGCTCCTGTTTTCCTTTGACATAACCTCATCATTATGAGTTGTTTTGGTTTGGTTTGGTTTTTGAGCATATCCTAACTTTCTGACACTACAAGATACTCCAAGTTCATCTTGCATTTTTTGTGCCTCATGCCTAGAATCAGCCATTTGTCCAAGGGGCTCTAGTTCCTTTTCTTGGAGAATGGTATTAATTAGAAACAAAGATATGGAGCTAGGTATGCTCATTGCTACTGGGGTGTAGTTGGCTAAGATGGGGCTTTTTAAAATACAGTATGGTACTTCCCAACAGACTGTTTTTGTCTTCTTCATTAAAATACTTTGGGTTTTCTATAATTATTCTAACACCTTATATTTTTCAAACCCAGTTCAGAAATTCTAATTTAGAATGAGTTTACAAATAACACCAAAACATAGTCAAGTAACACAAAAAACATTGTCATTTTTTACTGACTTCCCCTAGACCTAAAACATAATAGTATTATAAAGCTTGATGATTGAAAAATAGAATTAAATCAGGAATAAAGATTTTTCACTTTCATTGCTATTTAAAGTTGTACATAACTGAAAATTCATTCCTAAAGATAGTTTAGAAAAACAAATAAAATATATTCTTACTGGATTAATTTTAGCTCTTTCTTAGCTGTTTACTTTGAAGGGGGCCACAATGTGCATGTTTAGGAAATTGTCTAGAGTCAACAAATAGTTTGCAATTAGGTCATTCTTTCTAGGTAGGGATCAGAAACTTCCTTTCCCTAGCTGAACGGACTAGGGCAATCTGGGTTGGAAGATGCTATATAATTATAAGACGTTCAAAGTGAGGTGACTGGAGCAGTCAAGTTGGAAATTATTGAACTTTGCAAATAAGAGCCAGGGAATGGTTACCACCTGGTGAAGTGGTTGATAGAGTATTGAAACTGTGGAGATTTAAGGGATGCTGAATTAGTTCAGCTCTTAAGAGTCATGAAGCTGATTTCAGAGTTAGAGATGGTAATCTATGATCAAGTGGACCAAATAAGAAGACTTTATAATTCAACATGAGAGAGACTGGATACAGTAAATAAAGAAGCCAAGGCAGGAAAAGTGTTGAACTAAATGTAACAACTGGGCTCAAATGACATATGTGTATTTTTAAAATCTATTACTTTTGTATGGTTTTTTCTCAGTGAATAATTCTGTCATTATATAGAAGAGACATGTAGCAAAGAATCAATTAGAGAGATTACCATTCAGGAATTTTATGGTCTGAGTGGATGAAATCTCCCTTCCAGCTATGATTTTATGAAAAGCAAAAACAAACAAACAAGCAAACAAAAACAAAGAAAAACTACACCTATGGCAAAATTTCCCCTGAATGTTGTGTGATTGAACTTGTCAGGTAATTGCCAAGAGCACCCCCTATCCTATGTTTTGCTTTAACAGAAAGCCTAGGCTTTTGAACAGATATAGGTTAGGGTTGTTATTCTGAGATAAACCAAAAGCTGCATTCTGGGTTCCATTTCAGTGTGCCCTTGTTCTAACTTTGTCCCTAGATTCTGTGAACAGGAGCCTGAGTGTGATGAAAGATAATTATTCCAATAAGACTAATTTATTCAATAACCTATTTATAAAGATCCTTGAGAAACTAACTGACTGGGTTGGGACTCAATATGAAAATAGGTCCAGGTCTGCTTCAATTGGAATTTATAGTAAAATGCAATATTAATTTTTTTAAACCTCGAAGGAACACATTTTGCAGAGGGAGAACCCAATCAGAAACAGGATGAAAGAAAAAAAGAAGCCAAGCTTTTCTTGATTTCCTATTATGTTCGAAATTCTTTGCCCAGCTTTAGCTGTACTTTCAACACCTTACTTTTGAGTAACTGTGTCCGTATATGAGAGGAAAATGAGAAGACAGTTGGAAACCCAAATAAAGCCTGAAAAGTGTGTTCATGCACCACTCCCCCCAAACCTTTAATTAAGCTTATGCAGGCACTTGACATGTCAAGCCCAGGGAAAGTTTCTTTTTGTTTGTTTGCCTAAAAGCTTTATCCCAATTTTTGTAATAACATATATCACATGGGCTAATTGGTTGCAGTGCTTTGTCATTTATAAATAGCTTGCACTATCTGGGCTGAAAATCTGTAAGCCGAGCAGTAGCGCAAATTTATCAGTGTGAAGGCATTGGAATATTAAATTTTTCAAATTAAACAATAAAACATTTCTCAGTAACTAAACTGAAAAATGCTATCTTTGGATAACAGTAAACCAGGCTAGTTTCTAAAGCCAGTGAATAGATCATGAGTTACTGAAGAAAAATCCTGAAATGCATCAGCATGAGAAAACATTTCAAGATTACAAAATCCAATTAGTTCAATCCATTGTGGGGAAAAACTCATGTGAATTAAACACAAGAAAAGTGTTAACAATCAATTAGAAAAAAAAATGGGGAAATAACTCCATGTGTGTCATCAACCAAAAATATAAAACATCAGGGAATTAAAACTCTGTAGAATATATATGAGGAAATTATAGAATTTATTGATATATTAAAAGTCTTGATTTTAAAAAGAGCTGTATCATGTTCTTAGATGGGAATGCTAAAATACTTTAATAACGGTAATTCATTCTCACCTTTAAAATAGTTTTAAATAATTCTAAATAAAATCCTATAATAATTTTTCTTAGGAAATTGCAGTGTTTTAAAAGTTTAATGGACATTATAAATGGGCAAGGTTAGCCAAGATAATTTTTTAAAGAGACATAAAGAGGGCTTCCCTGGTGGTACAGTGGTTAAGAATCCGCCTGCTAATGCAGGGGACATGGCTTCAGACCCTGGTCCGGGAAGATCCCACATGCCACGGAGCAACTAAGCCCGTGCACCACAACTACTGAGCCTGAGCTCTAGAGCCCGGGAGCCACAACTACTGAAGCCCGTGCACCTAGAGCCCGTGCTCCGCAACAAGAGAAGCCACTGTAATGAGAAACCCTGGCACTGCAATGAAGCGTAGCCCCTGCTCACCGCAAGTAGAGAAAGCCTACATGCAGCAATGAAGACCCAATGCAGCCAAAAATAAATAAATAAAATAAATCAATTTTTTTAAAAAAGAGGCGTAAAGAGGTATGACCAGATATTGATATATATAATAATAGTTGACAGTTAAACGAGTAAAAAATGAGTGAAAAGTATACAAAGTAATACAAGTAATACAAATATAATACAGACCCATTTAAATAAAGTAGTATATGATGAAATAGTCATTTTAAGTCAATAGGGAAAGGGAGCATTACTCAATTAAAAGACATTAACAATTAGTTCAATATTAGAAGAGATAAAAAAGAAATAATGTCACAACTTACATCCATATATTTCTTGTGGTAAAATTGACTTAAATATCTATATAAAAAGACAAATAACAGGATAAATATATGTAGGAATATCTTTCTAAGCATCAATCCCTAATTCAGAAACCATCCTGGGGAAAGATGATTGGGTTAAAACTATATATATTTAATAAAGTTAAAAAATACAATAAATTAAATGACACATACGAACTTGTAATATATTAATAATAAATGTGCGTGTAGAATATCATCAGCTAATTTGACTAAACATTTATTGAAATGTACGCTTCATGAAGGCAGACATGTTTGTGTTTTATTCACTGCAGCAGATGCTCAATAAATATTATTTAAATTCACCAGTGAAGAAATACAGTGTCCAACAGATGCAAGAAAAAGAAGTGTTTAGCCTCACTAATAATCAAACGAAAGAAATAAATGAAATGCCAAGTTTAGATCATTAAAGCAACAAATATTCAAAAGTAAACTCATAGTTATTTAATAATTACAAGAATATAATGACCATACAGACATACGCAGTCCTAAAAATGTGCATGCCGAGTGATAATTCTCCAACTAGAAATTTATGCAGATAAAACTTTCCCCACCATGTACTTCATGGCCCCACTGGTTTGGTAATTTTGACTAAATTGCCCTTTGACTGCCACCTCATCTTGCTCAACAATCATCTTCTGTCTGAAATTGTGTTCATTTAAATTATTTTAGGAACCCCCAATTTTTCTTTTGCATATTCATGAGAGTTAGTTTCTTAAGTTATTTTATTTTTATTACTGTATTTAAAAAATTATTTTAAAACTTTAGATTTTCACGTGTCAATATGAAAATGTTTTAATGCAATGAAGAAAGGTGCCAAAGGTACTGTAAAATGAGAAAGAGAACTTCGGTGACATAAAATATTAATGACATCAAGTGACCTGCTAATGCCCCACACAAATGATGATTTGCACTAGTTCTGAAGGAGAAAAGTTGTGGAAGAAAATTGAGTCGTCAGAGACAAAATGCAGGCAAGAAAATATATCATTTACTAGTAGGTAGTAACATAGCCGTAATATAAATGGATGCATTGCTTGAGTTCTGTATCTGTGTATAGGTGAATGAAGACCCTGTTAATATAAATAGAACTCTTGTTCTAAAGTTGAATATAGGGATTGTTTTCCAATAGTAATTCTACGATCTGAAATATGGGGGGAAACGCCAAAAGACTAAGTTTAAGAGTGGTGTCTGGCAAAAAGAAGAACTGTGATTACTATTTTCAATTAGATTAGAAAGTTAAACACAAGTCAATTATTTTAGCTGTCTTACTCAAAATTACTAATATGTTTTGAAGCAGGAAATTGTATATTTGATGTTGTTCAAAACTATTTGATTGTGTTCATTGTATAATTATTTGTTCTCTTTATGACAGAAGAATGGTTGCAGCTTTGTAGGTTTTAATATATAGGTAATGACAAGATCATATTTTCAGTCCACCTTAGATGTAATTTATATACAAATAAATTCACCTATTTTAGGTGTTCATTGAGTTTGAAAATGTATGCACCCATACATTCACCTCTATACCTCTAATACATGTATTATAGTGTTTTGTTCTGTGTATACAGTTCTGAGTTTAAAGTCTCCTATACACTCTTGTAATCAACACACTCATGATACTGAACAGTTCCGGAGTCTCCACCCAGATTTCCTCATGTTGTCTTTTTGAAGTCAAACCCTTCATTTTTGATCCCATTTCATGATTAACCCAATCTATCAATCTGCACTTCATCTTATGTCATGTTTATAGTTGTGTGCACAGTTCTCTTTCCTAAGGAGTAGAATCTATGTATTCTCTTTCTCCATTTATGAAAGTATTCTTTCTGAAAGAGAGAAATGTCAGCTCTTAAAGTTTAATTGCATAACAAAATTGCACAGTATCCAGCAGACAAGTGATTCTGTTACTGAATATAAGAAACAAATACTTCTGGAAAAAAGTCCTATACTTGAAAACATATGGTACAAAATCTGTAGAGTTACATTTTAGAAACCACAATGCCAGATAAAAAGATAATCAGACATTGAACTTTAGTCAGCATTTTATCCAAGGGCTTCAAAGAACTTTACCAATAGAAACTATTAATCTTTACAAAATACAAGATAAAGATACCAATGCACTATAAAAATCACTGGACACATTTGAACTAAGTTGCATGGATTCTTTTGAAGCAACCCATTCAAATTTTTCTCTTAGCAAAATCAGATTTCTCTGAAGTAAAATAGGCCTTCAGTTATTTGTTTTTTGTTTGATTTCTGAACAGAAGGAAAGCATATCAAATGAGTTCCATATCAAGATGATCTCTTAGACTTAAAGGAGTATATGCTATAATGCTTGTTCCACTTCACTAAGACGGTGTGTCTGTGGTTCAGTGATTTGAAGCAGACTAGGAGCTTCTGTAGGTGTCTGTTTTGCATTTCAGTTTATTATAGTCACTGGAAGACATTAGTGTAACAGCTCTTTTGAACTGACTGCCTCCTCCATTTGCATGAACTATCCTATGAGTTCTTGCATTAAATAATTTCCATTTAGGTTCATTAGGTGATAAAATGAAATCCTACTGTAGACATATATGCCCTGAACTCAAGTTTAGCTCTTCTATTAAAAATGACTGGATAGGGGGAATTTTTTTTTTTATTGTAATAGCTCACTTATTTTCCCTCTGTTGTCATGCCCTTTGGCTCTCCAGCAAGTAAATTGCCATATAAAGATTGATCTAAATATCTTACCCAATGGATCTTAGTTTTATCGAACTCTGTCACAGATCCTTCTGTGACTCTCAGAGATTTCTAGCAAGTGATGGGAAATGGCTGGCAAAACCATGTCCTTCACAGAGTGTTCTAACATGACAACTGTTCCCTACTGCCAAATCTTCCCTGGAGTCATTGGAGAAAGTATAAAGACACCATTGAACATTCAGATGTCTGGTGGAGAGATTCAGCAAACAGAATTCTGGATTTACTTTTACACCAGACAGATAGATGGATGTAAGTATATGGTAGAGACACTAAATATTGTTTCCTCTAACCTCCTGATAGGTGTTTTTCATTTAGCTATTACTCCCTCTTTATTATTCCATGAGTATTTACCAATTTGTCAACTACCAATCAATATGATGCAAGATATTCCAAGGAAGGTAAACCTTGAAGGTGTATGGTAAGTACATGCCGAATTCTTTCAGTCTACCTAAATATTCAATAGTTCTTAATAAAAATAAACTTTTAAATTACTATTGTTTTTATTATCATTACCCCTTTATATTATTTAACTGTTTACTGTTATTTTCAAAAAAACAATTGTCTCTGAGAGTTAATTTCACTTTTTATTGTAGCTTGGCCCACTGGAAATTATTAACTTGACAGTGATGGGAAGAGAAAACATATCCAGGAAACACCTGCAAATTGTAAAGCAATGCTGAATATTTTCTTCCCCATAGAATTTATTTTTATTACCTTATCTTTCTTCTCTATAAAATTTTAATAAAAATATATGTAATGTGCCATGGTTTCTTGGAACACATAAATTAGGGTGTCTATTTCCATTAGTTCCTGTTTTTATCATCTTCATTTTGGCAACATCCACCTGTCAGTTCTGTAGGACTGTGTTGTGCATATATACCTTCAAAGTCTTCATGATTGTATCCAAATGTTTTGACTCATCGCTGAATATAACATTTTAAGTTTTTCTAATTCTCTTCATTTTTTTCTGATTATATAACTAATGGTATTATCTAACACAATGTATATTTTATATAAATTCCCTTGCAATTTTAATGCATAAGTGATCTAATTGGGAGTGCTCTATAATGATTTTATTCACCCATTTAAAAGATCTGCTATAAGTTTTTTTTTTGTTTTTTTTTTTTTGCAGTACGCGGGCCTCTCACTGCTGTGGCCTCTCCCGTTGCAGAGCACAGGCTCCGGACGCACAGGCTCAGTGGCCATGGCTCACGGGCCCAGCCACTCCGCGGCATGTGGGATCCTCCTGGACCGGGGGACGAACCCACGTCCCCTGCATCAGCAGGCGGACTCGCAACCACTGCGCCACCAGGGAAGCCCCTGCTATAAGTTTCATTGAGGTATGTTATATTGGGAGACTGAAAGTGGTCATGGAGACATGGTAATGCTAATCTGTTTTCTACTTCATTACTTTATCAGAAATGCTGTCCACAAACTACCAATGATCTTGATGTAAACCATTCAAGTACACGTTTTCAGTCTCTATATTGCATTTATGGTTTGAGGGATAATGGTGGCTGTGACTAAGCAGTGAGCCTAACAGTTAATATCCTAAGTTGAAACAAAAGAGACAAGTTCAAGTCCTGATTTTACTGCTTTAGAAATTTGTTGTATTATGAAAGAGTATAACTTTCCCAAGCCTTAGTTTCCTTATTTAAAAATGATATTAATGACGGTAAATGGTTGTTCTAAATAGAACATGAAGTAATGCTTGACCTGTAGTAAATATTTAAAATAAAAAATAACTTTTGTAATAAAGAGTTTTTTCATCATAAATTCTCTACAAATTTACTCATAAGAAAACCAGTGAGTGAGAGGGACATACTATTCCATCTAAGAAGAAAAAAAAAAAAAAAAAGAGAGAGAGATCAGGCAACACAGAGAGCACCTAAGAGCCCTGGCAGCTGTTTTTAGGAGGGGACTGATGCCTAAGGAAGTGGTGTTTAAGATGAGTGGGTGGTGGAGACTCTAAGCGCTGAACACAACATTGTTATAATGAGACAAGGAGAAGCCATAGAATTGAAGGGTCCAAGAGAATTTCCCCCTGCCTATATTCTCCAGCTTTACTGAGATATAAATGACATATAACATTGTATAAGTTTAAGATATACAATGAGTTGGCTTGATACAGGTGTATGTAGGGAATGTTTAACACAGTAAAGTTAGTTACCACATCTTTCACCTTACACAATTACCATTTTGCTGTGGTGGTGGTAAGGATGTTTTAAAATCTAGTCTCATAGCAACTTTCAAGTATACAATACAGTACCGTTAACTATTGTCACCATGCTGTCCATTATATCCCCATAATTATTTCTCTTACAGCTGGAAGTTTGTAGCCCTTGACCAATATCTGTTAATTTCCCTTACCTCCCAGGTCCTGCCAACTAGTGTTCTACCATGCTTCAGTCCAGCTTTTGTAGATTGCAAACGCAGGTATTTGTCTTTCTCTATCTAACGCTTCACTTAGCATATTTCCCTCAAGGTCCATCCATGTTGTCCCAAATGGCAGGGTTTTCTTCTTTTTTCTATGGCTGGATAATATGCCATTGGGTATATATATATATATAACTATTTATACTACATTTTCTCTAACCATTCATCCATCCACAGACACTTAGTTTGTTTCAGTACCTTGGCTATTGTGCATAATGCAGCCATGAACATGGAAGATATCTCTTCAAGATAGTGATTTTATTTCCTTTGGATATATAACCAGAAGTGGAATTGCTAGATTATATGGTAGTTCTATTTTTAATTTTTTGAGGAAATTCCATACTGTTTTCTATAGTGGCTGTAACAATTTACATTCCCACCAACAGTACACAAGGGTTCCCTTTTCCTGTTTAGATGAAATGAATTTAACGTTTTTAAATTTTCTGTTTAGATAAAATGAATTTATTCTAATGGTATTTGATATGAATATTTTTTCTATGTACTTAGGTTACCATTTTAATATAAGTTTTGGTTGTTTTGTTTTGTATTTAATATTAGGCATTTTATAATTTTCTGTAATTTAAAAAATAGATTATGTATTTTTATTATTCAAATTTCAAAACGCTATAGAAAGTTTCTGACATAGAAGTTTTGCTTCCATTCCTGAGCCTTTCCCACGTGACACTCATTCATCCAAATATAACTCCTTGTGGGAGTGAGAAACTACACCTTATATCTCCCTCCCAACACACACATATCCTATAAATAATTACTTTCATTAGTCCTTTTTATTCCTCTTCTTTAGTTTCTTTTTGCAAATACTACGAAATCCACTCTTCCTTTTTCTTCCACAAAAGGTATTAGCATATTGCATAATGTATAGTATTGTGTTCCTTGTTTTTATCACTTAAGAATACAGTTGGCCCTTAAACAATGTGTGTGTAGTGGGGGCAGTTAGGGGCACCAAATCTCCACCTCGTTGAAAATCTGTGTATAAATTTACAGTCCGTCCTCTATATCCATGGTTCTGCTTCCATGGATTCAACCAAACACAGATCCTGTAGTCCTGTAGTAAGTATTGAAAAAAAGTCAGTGTATAAGGCACCTGCATAGTTCAAATCCATGTTGTTCAAGGGCCAACTGTGTATCCTGGTAGTCTAGCCACATCATTCCATAGACACCATCGTCACCATCTAACCAAGCTGACGCGATACATATGCACAATGCTAAGCTCAGTGAATTCTCGCAAGAGTCCCGCAAGGAGGCTGCAATGAGCTGTGTCACAGGGATTCCCACCTCCGTGATTCAAGGACTGATTTGCTCAGCTCTTGGTAGTGGTGGCAGCCCACACCTAGCAGTGAAGATGGTCTTTAGGACTCGCCTTTGGCTGAAGGGCCTCACCCCATGTCACAGCCCTTCCCAATGCTCGGGCAGTGCACAAGTTCACATGCAAACCCTGCCACCCCAACTTGAAAGGATTCTGGTGGGAGGGGGACATTCTGCTCCAGCACTCCCATTAAAACTGGCCAACACCTTTGCTGTGACTTTATTACATTTAAACCTGTCGCCTGCCCAATCCTGCTTCTTTTACCTACCCGCCCCCTGCCCGACAACACTCTTCAAGAAACTACCTGCACACGGTTCCACTAGAGCTTCTGTTTCCCAAGGATCCTAACCTGTGACATCTTATGGAGTACATTCTATTATGATCTTAATTTTACAGACGAAAAAAACTGATATGTATTGGGTTGGCCAAAAAGTTCATTTGGGTTTTTCATAGCATCTTATGTAAAAGCCCGAACGACCTTTTTTGCCAACTAATACATTAGGCAATAATTGCTCCCAAAGCATCAGCTAGTAAGTATAGAGCCTGGCTTCATACCCATGTTTTTCTGAGTTGTTTGTAGCCACTTCACAACACTATCTGATCCATCTAATCTAAGCAACCATTCCCTCCCTCTGTCCTCAAACACTTGAGCTTCCTCTAATAGACTCCTTGTTTTCATTCTTTTATCACCTCCAGTCGGCAAACAGAGTGGTCTTTCAAAACTTCAAGAGGTCACTCCCACACATAAAAGCCTTAAGCACATTCTTAAGACAGAGTAAAAAATATTTTATGTGGCACACAGAGTTCTTCATTTGCTAGGGACTAAATTGTCCACTCCAGAATTCATATGTTGAAGCCCTAACCCCCAATGCATTTGGGGAAAGGGCTTTGAGGAGAAATTAAGGTTAGCTGAGATCATGAGGGGGGTCATAATCTAAATAGGCACAAGACAAAGTCCACATGAGCACACAGTGAGAAGGTGGCCACCGCCAGCCAGGAGGAGGGCTCTCACCCGACCCTGACCACGCAAAGCATCCTGATCTTGAATTTCTGGTTTTGAGAACTGTGAGAAAATACATTTCTGTTGTTGAAGCCACTCGGCCATGCTATTCCGTACGGCAGCCCGAGCAGACTGAGACACCATTATTTGGTCTCTGCATCTTCTTCAATCCTCATTTCTCCGTCCCCTCCCTCTGTTTTCAATTCAGCTGGGTTCATAATGCGCTTTCACTCTTCATCTGAATAACTCTCTCCACCACCTTCATCTGAATAGCTGATGCTTGAGCTTCAGTCTCATCTTAAAAGTTAACTGTGAGGAGGAGGACCTTCAAGATGGCGGAAGAGTAAGACGCGGAGATCACCTTCCTCCCCACAGATACACTGGAAATACATCTACACGTGGAACAACTCCTACAGAACACCTACTGAACGCTGGCAGAAGACCTCAGACCTCCCAAAAGGTAAGAAACTCTCTATGTACCTGGGTAGGGCAAAAGAAAAAAGAAAATACAGAGGCAAAAGAATAGGGATGGGACCTGCACCAGTGGGAGGGAACCGTGAAGGAGGAAAAGTTTCCATACATTAGAAAGCCCTTTCACTGGTGGGGACAGGGGGTGGTGGGGGGGCAAAGCTTCAGAGCCACGGAGGACAGCGCAGCCACAGGGGTGCGGAGGGCAAAGCAGAGAGATTCCCGCACAGAGGATCGGTGCTGACTGGCACTCACCAGCCCGAGAGGCTTGTTGCTCACCCGCCAGGGCAGGTGTGGGCTGGGAACTGAGGCTCGGGCTTTGGAGGTCAGATCCCAGGGACAGGACTGGGGTTGGCTGTGTGAACACAGCCTGAAGGGGGCTAGTGCACTACAGCTAGCCAGGAGGGAGTCCGGGAAAATGTCTGGAGCTGCCTAAGAGGTAGCAGATCATTGTTTCAGGGTGTGCGAAGAGAGGGGATTCAGAGCACCGCCTAAACGAGCTCCAGAGACAGGCACGAGCTGCGGCTATCAGGCGGACACCAGAGACGGGCATGAGACACTAAGGCTGCTGCTGCCACCACCAAGAAGCCTGTGTGCAAGCACAGGTCACTGTCCACACCTCCCCTCCAGGGAGCCTGTGCAGCCCGCCACTGCCAGGGTCCCGGGATCCAGGGACAACTTCCCCTGGGAAAACACACAGTGCGCCTCAGGCTGGTGCAATGTCATGCCTGCTTCTGCTGCCGCAGGCTCGCCCCACATTCTGTACCTGTCCCTGGCCCTGGCCTGAGTAAGCCAGAGCCCCCTAATCAGTTGCTACTTTAACCCCGTCCTGTCTGGGTGGGAACAGATACCCTCAAGTGACCTACATGCAGAGGTGGGGCCAAATCCAAAGCTGAACCCCGGGAGCTGTGCGAACAAAGAAGAGAAAGGAAAATACCTCCCAGCAGTGTCAGGAGCAGCAGATTAAATGTCCACAATCAAAGAGATGTACCCTGCATCTGTGGAATACTTGAATAGACAATGAATCATGCCAAAATTGAGGCAGTGGACTTTGGGAGCAACTGTACCCTCGGGGTTTGCTTGCTGCATCTAATTTGTTTCTGGTTTTATGTTTATCTTAGTTTAGCATTTAGAGTTTATTATCACTGGCAGATTTGTTTATTGATTTGGTTGCTCTCTTTTTTTTTTTTTAGTATAGTTCTTAGTGCTTGTTACCATTGGTGGATTTGTTATTTGGTTTGGTTGCTCTCTTCTTTCTTTCTGTTTTTTTTCCCTTCTTTTTTTAATTTCTAATTTTTTTAAATTTTAATAATTTAATTTTCCTTTTTTTTTTCTTTCTTTCTTTTTTTCTCCCTTTTCTTCTGAGCTGTGTGGCTGACAGGTTCTTGGTGCTCTGGCCGGGTGTCAGGCCTGTGCCTCTGAGGTGGGAGAGCCGAGTTCAGAACATCGGTCCACTATAGACTTCCCACTACACGTAATATCAAATGGCAAAAGCTCTCCCAGAGATCTCCATCTCAACGCTAAGACCCAGTTCCACTCAATGACCAGAAAATTGCAGTGCTGGACACCCTATGCCAAACAACTAGCAAGACAGGAACACAACCCCACCCACTAGCATAGAGGTTGCCTAAAATCATAATAAGGTCACAGACACCCCAAAACACACCACGAGATGCGGTCCTTCCCATCAGAAAGACAAGATCCAGCCTCATTCACCAGAACACAGGTACCAGTCCCCTCCACCAGGAAGACTACACAACCCACTGAACCAACCTTAGCCACTGGAGGCACACACCAAAAACAAAGGGAACTATGAACCTGCAGCCTGTGAAAAGAAGACCACAAACACAATAAGTTAAGCAAAATAAGAAGACAGAGAAACACACAGCAGATGAAGAAGCAAGGTAAAAACCCACCAGACCAAATAAATGAAGAGGAAATAGGCAGTCTACCGGAAAAAGAATTCAGAGTAATGGTAGTGAATATGATCCAAAATCTTGGACATAGAATGGAGAAAATAAAAGAAACGTTTAACAAGTACCTAGAAGAACTAAAGAACAAACAAACAATTATGAACCACAAAATAAATGAAATTATAAATTCCCTAGAAGGAATAAATAGCAGAATAACTGAGGCAGAAGAACGGAGAAGTGACCTGGAAGATAAAATAGTGGAAATAACAACCACAAAGCGGAATAAAGATAAAACAATGAAAAGAATTGAGGACAGTCTCAGCGACCTCTGGGACAACACTAAATGCACCAACATTCGATTATAGGGGTCCGAGAAAAAGAAGAGGAAAAAAAAAAGGGACTGAGAAAATATTTGAAGAGATTATGGTTGAAAACTTCCCCAATATGGGAAAGGAAATAATCTTAAGTCCAGGAAGCACAGAGAGTCCCATACAGGATAAATCCAAGGAGAAACATGCCAAGACACATATTAATCAAACTACCAAAAATTAAATACAAAGAAAAAATATTAAAAGCAGCAAGGGAAAAACAACAAATAACATACAAGGGAATCCCCATAAGGTCAACAGCTGATCTTTCAGCAGAAACTCTGCAAGCCAGAAGGGACTGGCAGGACATATTTAAAGTGATAAAAGGGAAAAACCTACAACCAAGATTACTCTACCCAGCAAAGTTCTCATTAAGATTTGATGGAGAAATTAAAAACTTTACACACAAGCGAAAGCTAAGAAAATTCAGCACCACCAAACCAGCTTTACAACAAATGCTAAAGGAACTTCTCTAAGCAGGAAACACAAGAGAAGGAAAAGACCTATAATAACAAACCCAAAACAATTAAGAAAATGGTAATAGGAACATATATTTTGATAACTACCTTAAATGTAAATGGATTAAATGCTCCAACCAAAAGACATAGACTGGCTGAATGGATACAAAAACAAGACCCATATATATGCTGTCTACAAGAGACCCACTTCAGACCTAGGGACACATACAGACTGAAAGTGAGAGGATGGAAAAAGATATTCCAGGCAAATGGAAATCAAAAGAAAGCTCTAGTAGCAATCCCCATATCAGACAAAATAGACTTTAAAATAAAGAGTATTACAAGAGACAAAGAAGGACACTACATAATGATCAAGGGATCGATCCAAGAAGAAGATGTAACAATTGTAAATATTTATGCCCCCAACATAGGAGGACCGCAATACGTAAGGCAAAGGCTAACAGCCATAAAAGGGGAAATCGACACTACACAGTCATAGGGACTTTAACACCCCACTTTCACCAATGGACAGATCATACAAAAAGAAAGTAAATAAGGAAACACAAGCTTTAAATGATACATTAAACAAGATGGACTTAATTGATATTTGTGGGACATTCCATCCAAAAACAACAGAATACCCTTTCTTCTCAAGTGCTCATGGGACATTCTCTAGGATAGATCATATCTTGGGTCACAAATCAAGCCTTGGTAAATTTAAGAAAATTGAAACCATATCAAGCATCTTTTCTGACCACAATGCTTATCTAGTGAGACTAGGTCTCAATTACAGGAAAAAATCTGTAAAAAATACAATTACATGGAGGCTAAACAATACACTACTAAATAACCAAGAGATCACTGAAGAAATCAAAGAGGAAATCAAAAAATACCTAGAAACAAATGACAATGAAAACACAATGACCCAGAACCTATGGGATGCAGCAAAAGCAGTTCTAAGAGGGAAGTTCACACAATACAATCCTACCTCAAGAAACAAGAAATATCTCAAATAAACAACCTAACCTTACACTAAAACAATTAGAGAAAGAAGAACAAAAAACCCCAAAGTTAGCAGAAGGAAAGAAATCATAAAGATCAGATCAGAAATAAATGAAAGAGAAATGAAGGAAAAATAGCAAAGATGAATAAAACTAAAAGCTGGTTCTTTGAGAAGATAAACAAAATTGATAAATCATTAGCCAGACTCATCAAGAAAAAAAGGGGGAAGACTCAAATCAATAGAATTAGAAATGAAAAAGAAGTAACAACTGACACTGCAGTAATACAAAGGATCCTAAGAGATTACTACAAGCAACTATATGCCAATAAAATCGACAACCTGGAAGAAATAGACAAATTCTTAGAAAAGCACAACCTTCCGAGACTGAATCAGGAAGAAATAGAACATATACACAGACCAATCACAAGCACTGAAATTGAGACTGTGATTAAAAATCTTCCAACAAAGAAAGCCCAGGACCAGATGGCTTCACAGGCGAATTCTATGAAACATTTAGAGAAGAGCTAACACCTATTCTTCTCAAACTCTTCCAAAATACAGCAGAGAAAGGAACACTCCCAAACTCATTCTACAAGGCCACCATCACCCTGATACCAAAAGCAGACAAAGATGACACGAAGAAAGAAAATTACAGGCCAATATCACTGATGAACAGAGATGCAAAAATCCTCAACAAATACTAACAAACAGAATCCAACAGCACACTCAAAGGATCATACACCATGATCAAGTGGGATTTATTTATCCCAGGAATGCAAGGATTCTTCAATATATGCAAATCAATCAATGTGATCAAGCATATTAACAAACTGAAGAAGAAAAACCATATGATAATCTCAATAGATGCAGAAAAAGCTTTAGACAAAATTCAACACCCATTTGTGATAAAAACCTTCCAGAAAGTAGTCAGAGAGGAAACTTACCTCAACATAATAAAGGCCATAAATAAGAAACCCACAGCCAACATCGTTCTTAATGGTGAAAAACTGAAAGCATTTCCACTAAGATCAGGAACAAGACAAGGTTGCCCACTCTCACCATTATTATTCAACATAGTTTTGGAAGTTTTAGCCATAGTAATCAGAGAAGTAAAAGAAATAAAAGGAATCCAAAGTGGAAAAGAAGAAGTAAAGCTGTCACTGTTTGCAGATGACATGATACTATACATAGAGAATCCTAAAGACTCTACCAGAAAACTACTAGGGCTAATCAATGAATTTGGTAAAGTAACAGGATATAAAATTAATTCACAGAAATCTCTTGCATTCCTATATACTAATGATGAAAAATCTGAAAGAGAAATTAAGGAAACACTCCCATTTATCACTGCAACAAAAAGAATAAAATACCTAGGAATAAACCTACCTAAGGAGAAAAAAGACCTGTATGCAGAACACTATAAGACACTGATGAAAGAAATTAAAGATGATAGGCACAGATGGAGAGATATACCATGTTCTTGGATTGGAAGAATCAACACTGTGAAAATGACTATACTCCCCAACATAATCTACAGATTCAATGCAATCCCTACAAACTACCACTGGCATTTTTCACAGAACTAGAACAAAAAATTGCACAATTTGTATGGAAACAAAAAAGACCCCGAATAGTCAAAGCAATCTCGAGAAAGAAAAACAGAGCTGGAGGAAGCAGCCTCCCAGACTTCAGACTATACTACAAAGCTACAGTAATCAAGACAGTATGGTACTGGCACAAATCCAGAAATATAGATCAATGGAACAGGATACAAAGCCCAGAAATAAACTCACACACACATGGTCACCTTATCTTTGATAAATGAGGCAAGAACATACAATGGAGAAAAGACCACCTCTTCAATAAGTGGTGCTGGGAAAACTGGAGAGCTACATGTAAAAGAATGAAATTAGAATACTCCCTAACACCATACACAATAATAAACTCAAAATGGATTAAAGACTTAAATGTAAGGTCAGACACTTTAAAACTCTTAGAGGAAAACGTAGGCAGAACACTCTATGACAGAAATCACAGCAAGATCCTTTTTGACCCACCTCCTAGAGAAATGGAAATAAAAATAAACAAATGGGACCTAATGAAACTTAAAAGATTTTGCACAGCAAAGATAACCATAAACAAGATGAAAAGAAAACCCTCAGAATGGGAGAAAATATTTGCAAATGAAGCAACTGAAAAAGGACTAATGTCCAAATTTACAAGCAGCTCATGCAGCTCAATATCAAAAGGACAAACAACCCAATCCAAAAATGGGCAGAAGACCTAAATAGACATTTCTCCAAAGAAGATATACAGATTGCCAACAAACACATGAAAGAATGCTCAATATCATTAATCATTAGAGAAATACAAATCAAAACTACAATGAGATATCATCTCACACCGGTCAGAATGGCCATCATCAAAAAAATCTACAAACAATAAATGCTGGAGAGGGTGTGGAGAAAAAGGAACCCTCTTGCACTGTTGGTGGGAATGTAAATTGATACAGCCACTATGGAGAACAGTATGGAGGTTCCTTAAAAAACTAAAAATAGAACTACCATACGACCCAGCAGTCCCACTATACCCTGAGAAAACCATAATTCAAAAAGATTCATGTACCACAATGTTCATCGCAGCTCTAGTTACAATAGCCAACACATGGAAGCAACCTAAGTTTCCATCGACAGATGAATGCATAAAGAAGATGTGGCACATATATACAGTGGAATATTACTAAGCCATAAAAAGAAACATGATTGAGTTATTTGTAGTGAGGTGGATGGACCCAGAGTCTGTCATACAGAGTGAAGTAACTCAGAAAGAGAAAAACAAATACCATATGCTAACACATATATATGGAATCTAACAACAACAAAAAAATCCAGATATTTTTATAATGGGACGTCCACATCCCAGAAGCCTCCTTGGATCCCCTATCATTTACCACCGTCTCTTGCCTGGTGTGACCATGAGCCTGCTTTTTTTTTTTTTTTTTTTTTTTTTTTTTTTTTTTTTTTTTTTTTTTTTTTTTGCGGTATGAGGGCCTCTCACTGTTGTGGCCTCTCCCGTTGCGGAGCACAGGCTCCAGACGCGCAGGCTCAGCGGCCATGGCTCACAGGCCCAGCCGCTCCGCGGCATGTGGGATCTTCCCGGACCGGGGCACGAACCCGTGTCCCCTGCATCGGCAGGCGGACTCTCAACCACTGCGCCACCAGGGAAGCCCGAGCCTGCTTTTTAACATTACTGTGTGGCTTTGTAACATGTTTTTAATTTACTTCTGCTAAACTTTGTATCCCCGGATTCTTTTTCCTATAAGTTTTCAATTAGGGTGAGGCACACAGGTTCTTATGGGAGATAGTGAGTGCAGAAGTGAAGGGCAGCTGTTTTATTGCTCACAGGCATTGTTGCTAACTGCTGGCTCGCCTCCTTTCTGTGAGGCAGCAGCCTGTTCTGTACCTGATCCAGCTTCCTCTACATCCTCCTTCAGCTTCTCCAACTTCTGGTCAAGTGTGTGTACTTAGCTCTGGGATGAGGGGCCCTGGATTCTGAAGGACTCAGAATTCAGAGGCAACCAAAGTGGATGCGGGTTTCAGTCCATCCTCTTGGGCTCTGACTCATGTTTCCAGCTGGTTCTTTCTCTCCCCCACTTTAAATCCATTTTCTCATCTCAACCACCTGCCCTCAAACATCAAGCTCCGGCATCAGCCTCACAGAGACTGCTGAAGTCTGCTCCCACAATTAGGTAAATTCACGTCCCTATATGACCATCTAGAGGGGTGGGATAGGGAGGGAGGGAGGCATACACAAGAGGGAGGAGATATGGGGATATATGTGTATAGCTGATTCACTTTGTTATAAGGCAGAAACTAACACACCATTGTAAAGCAATTATACTCCAATAAAGATGTTAAAAATAAATAAATAGTTTTGGAAATATTTTTTAAAAAGAACTCATATGTATTTATCTACACCTACATACATATACATACATACATATATACATACTCGCATATATATATATATGTATATATATAAATATATATATAAAGGTTCCACTTCCCTGATTGAAATTTGTAACTGCTTATTTAACATTCATATTCCCTCCCAGTCTGTACACTCCATGATGTCAGGGATTATTCTTCATTCTCTCATAACTAAAATTGACCCAAATAAGAGGCAGTGACCCTGTTGTGCAGTAGAAGTGGTGCCCTCTACAGCCTGCCAACATCATGTAAGCTTCCTTCCCCTCTGGTCATATCAGTGTTAAGTATCTCTCTCTCTCTCACACACACACACACACACACACACACACACACACACTCCAATACAGAGAATGAACAGTTACTTTTGCAATGGGATTATCACTAGAAAGCAGCATTGACCAGGAATTTTCTCTGTGGAAAACAGAATTCTCTTCAAAGATTTTTGGTTATCTATCCTTTAACCCTTACAATAAAATATTGTGGAAAATAAAATCATAGTTTTAAAAATCCTCAATTATATCCTTACAACTTAATTACTTGGATTGACCTTGTAAAATTAAAACTGCATTATTTTGTCTGCCCATAAGTCTCTCTCAGGACCTCCTCTCCCGATTCTACTTTCATCTCCTTTGACAAATTCAAAATTTTCTTATATTTTTCAGTCTAAACCTTACCTACTTTTCCAAGAATCTCTTTTTGACTTCTCTCTCTAAATTACAATAAGTGGTTAATTAGACTAAATTACCATATGCCCAAAGCACTCCTATCACATTACTCACTGCACCATATAGCTATAATTATTGCTTGTTTAGTTGTCTGATTCCCCACTTGTCCTTTAAGATGAACAAATCCCTTTTTTTTTTTTTTTTTTTTTTTTTTTGCGGTACGCGGGCCTCTCACTGCTGTGGCCTCTCCCGTTGCGGAGCACAGGCTCCAGACGCGCAGGCTCAGCGGCCATGGCTCACGGGCCCAGCCGCTCCGCGGAATGTGGAATCTTCCCGGACCGGGGCACAAACCCGCGTCCCCTGCATTGGCAGGTGGACTCTAAACCACTGTGCCACCAGGGAAGCCCCTTATTCTTTTTTAGTATTCTCAATGCACATTTCTTGGTGCATTTGTTTTCTAAATAATAAAAAAAGTAAATAAACTCTAGTCCGGATAACCATCCTTAGACTCAAGTGAAATATCAAGTATTCCCTACCCATATCACCTTGGAAGAATATCCAAGAACAAGATAAAGTAAGCTCATTTCCTAGAATTTATCCATAAAACAGCGATACCTCAATATTTTCACCGCTTCTTCCCTCTTGGCCTCAGTGAAGCTGTTTTGATCACTACTAACTTTTCTTTTTGTTCTGGCATCCTACAAATATTGGAAGCATCCATGTCATATGCGCTCTATGTTGATGATACAACTTGTTGCTGTTATCTGTCAGTGTAGAAATTGTCATTTGTTACCAGTGACATAATTGTTCCATGATATGAGGTCTTTCTGAAGCCAAGATTTTATGGTTTCTGGGGCATCCAGACTCTTTGTAGCCACAGGAGTTGAGTTGGCCCTGGTAATCTCATAGCCCACTTCTAATAATCTTCCAAACCACTCTCCTTCTCCCTCCAATAGTGAAAACCCTTGTAGAGAACAAAATTGTTCATGGTGAAGCTCTAGCCATGCTGTCCCCCGTTCCTCGTGAGTCAAGATTTCTCAGGGTCCCTATTGGATTTTCCTCACTACAGACACCCCACCAATGTCCTGTTCCAAATTCCAAGTTGTAAATCCTTGAGTTTCTTGTTAATGTAATCATGAAGGTTATTTTCAGAATTTTGGCAAAGCTGACTTTACTTTTAAGTGGAGGTTGGGTGTGGTGTAGAGATTAGTTGTTCGGTTCAGGTTGAGGGACAATATAATCATATCTAAACCTCAGGCTAATATTTGCAGATAGAAACAGTACCTAAATATGCTGCTCTAGCATAAAAGAACTCAGAGAAAAAGAGAACTTGAGAAAATGTGCTCTTCAATGAGAGAAGAGTAAATTATTAGAGCCTTATAACTTAGTCATTAGCATCCAGGTTGTCTGTGTAGGGCTGAGGATCACTCTGGTGCAGCCGTGTGGACCATTTGTCCTTTCTGCATCTTGCTTATCTCATCTTTATAATGCACAGGTAGAAGAAATTAATATTTTGAAATATTTCTGTTGTAGAGCTAAACTCTACAGTTTTTAGGGGGAAAAATCGAGGTTAGATACAAGAAAATTAAGAGTTGAAGCTTGTTACTGTACAGGGTCCCAACCTCCAATAGGAAAAATGCAGACATGTCTGTTTTTAATTAAAACAGAAGAGGTAAGAGACTAATTAAATCTCTATGGGCTAGAATATTTTGTGCCTCACTTTCAGATTAACTGGGGGTTTTATATGCAAGTGACTCACTAGACTAACAAAAGCCACCTTACAAGTAAAATCTTAAAAACAATAAAATGTTTTCAACAGATACATCCACCTATGCATACCATTGTTTTGTTTCATTTTTGTAGGAACATCTTTATAATGTAGAATTTGCCATATTAACCATTTTTAGCGGTACAACTCAGCGGTGTTAATTACATTAACAATGTTGTACAACCATCGCCACTTTTTAGTTCCAAAATTTTTCATCACCCCAAAGAGAAGTTCTTCACCCATTGTGTAACAACACCCCATCCTCTCCAACCCTCTGACCCTGGTAACTTCTACTTTCTGTTTCTATCAATTTGCCTTTTTTCTAGATATTTTGTATAAGTGGAACCATCCAAACAAAATCAACTGTTTGTTCTTTTGTGTCTAGGTTATTTTACTTAGCATAACATTTTCAAGGTTCATCCATGTTATAGCATGATTCAGAACTTCATTCCTTTTATGGCCAAGTAATATTCTATTGTATCTATACACCACATTTTGTTCATCCATTCATCTGCTGATGGATGCTTGGATTGTTTCCACCTTTTTTCTATTGTGAGTAACGCTGCTATGAACATTGGCACACAAGTATCAGAGTCCCTGTTTTCATTTCTTTTGAATACCTAGGCATGGATTGAATATATTATTTTACATTGCATAATGTTAAAGACAACTTAAAATATTTAGCATCCTGCTAAATATATTCATAAAACCTGAGAAATATTTCAAAAGTCTCATTTCTATGTATATTTTGATTTAACATAGAAGACTATAAGACATGTTTATGAAACAAAATACAGCATTCAAAATCTTTGTCTATTAAAACTTGATGCCATTAGACATGAATGCTCTTTTTTTAAGGACTTCTCAATAGTTAAATTTAGTTAATAGTTAAAATTAATAGCTAAAAAATAATCGACAGTTAACAAAACACCCTTACATATGCATCTCCTTGACCTTTCACAATAAACTTGTAGATTTTTTTACAATCTTTATTATGATCAACCCCATTACTGAGAATACTATTGCATAAAAGGAGAGAATAGATTTAAAAGATAAATAGTAGAAATATTTGTATTAACAAAGGAGAATATGTGCAAATCAGTCACTGAGACAGAGTGAGACTTTATGAGAGATAAAGAGACAAACCTGAAACAGAAGAAAATAATAATACTGGAATTTCTTGCATTCTTTTAGCCACATAATAAGGAAAGACAAAAACACAGAAGGAATTTGAGCAAGCTAACTGCACATATTTCTACTTTTGGTTGTCCTGGTGGTAAGATCCTCATTTTTTTTTTTTTAAACTAATGACTATAAAATAACAGTAAATGAAAGAAATGTGAATTTCACAAAGTCTAGCTCTCTCCAGCTTATGAAACAGTCTGAGGAGTATCTGAGAGGAGTTTTGCTGCAGATAACTGATAGTGTTATTGAATGAGATGTGACTGGCTTGCTTGAGAAAAAATGAACAAAATAGAGAAAAAGTCCTGATTGATGTACAATTTGTTCTCCCTCGTCTGGATGGATGACTCCAGCACACAACTAGGGGAAAAATCCTTATGTACAAAATGCTTAACCTGAACCTGTATGTTTGAAAGATATTCTAGACATTATTGAGTTTTACTTCTCCCACTGAATGCTAGGAGTCACTCTTGAAAAATGTATCCTTTAGTTATGCATCCACCTGGTATCAACTGTTCATTTGGAAGGGAACCCAGAAATCAGGGATCTTAGGCAAGAAGATGAACTCTCTCTCTCTTTCTCAGATCAATATATTAGAGCTCGAAGCAATCCAAGCGGCCTGCTTCTTTTATTGCTCTGTATGTTCTTCTCATTACCCTTGAGTACTATAGAAGTGAGGGTAGAATATGGCGCCAATAAGTGTTTGTGATCTGATTTATTGACTGAGTGAACAAATGAATGGAGTTAAGTAACTGACTCAAGTTCTCCAAGTGACAACTTATAATGAGGATTCAAACTTCAGTCCTTGGCCTCTAAATTCTATTAATAGACACTGAATCACAGTATTGCTAATGTGTCAAACTGTGCCAGACTCTTTTATTATAATGAGGAAAAACAATAAAGTACAAATCATCTAAAAATCACAGCCAACAGACAACCCACTAACACTGATTCTCATAACAAGAACTGCAGAGGTAGGGTAATTTCAAGATGGGTCATTTCAACTACTCAGTCACATCTGTGAGACTCAAGTTCTTTCCACCTTTCTGCTCAGCTAACCTGAGCATGCTGACTTATCCTGTGACTACAAGTCAGCTGTAGTAGCTCCAGCCATCACTCAATCATAAAAGTCAGAGAAAAAAAGGGAGGAGAAATTGTCCTTGACTTGAGCATCTTTTTAAGAGCAAGAATAACTTTCCTAGAGACCCCTAGCAGGGGCTTCAGATCATTGGCCAGAATTGCATCACATTCCTCTCCCTAAATAAATCAGTGACAATCAGGGAAACAAATTGGGGCTTGCTTAGGTCAATCAAGATTCAGTCCTGGGGTGAGGAAATAGCTCCACTGGAAGTTCATACGTCCTGATATCTGAACAAATCAGGCAATCTATAGTTTTTGTCACTTCAACCTTCCAACATTGGCACCCTGCCAGAGTAGAAAAGAAGTAGGCACTGGGGTAATTTCAAATTGTTCAGTCTAATTTCTTCCTAACGTCCTACTAGAAGAGTAAAAGAAGACAAACTCAAGAAGCAAGATAACACACTTGCTTGACAGTCTACACCAGAGCATTTGAGCTTAACCTATAATATTTGGTTTATCAGTTGGTAGTAGTATTCCATATAGAGACATCAAATTTCCCTAAGTGTAAAACATAAAATTACTTTGAGAAGAAGAAAAGTTGTACTTCCTTTTTGATTTAGTTTGTGACATTTGACAGGCATTAAAGAATACACAAGAAAGTGAAAAATAATGCTGGTGGTCCGGTGTTTTATATGAATAAATGCGGCTATATTACATTGTAATTAAACAATAACAATATCCTATCATCAATTCAAAAATATGTTTCCCATTCTCATTTGTGGCCCTTTCAATTCTTCAAGTGTAGGCAACATTTCCTTCCAATGTTTTCCCCATCTCAAAGGATTCTGTAATTTAGACAATAGCAAGCAGAGCACATGAGTAACGAAGCTGTGAATTAAGGATGGGACAGCTGCTGGATCACAAAGAGATGCTTTGTGGGCATGTTACTACATGTACAAGGAACTCTACAAATCCATGATTTGTTAAGCTAATTGAATCTTTCTGTGAGTGTTATTGTAACTCGTGGTTAGGCTAGGACATAACCAAGTGTTTATACCAATCTAGGGCAGCTGAAGGCAAAGTCATCATGCGCTATTGATAGGATCAGCATTCACAGCATTCAGCGAGGCTGAACCTTAGCAAAATAATCAGGCTGGTGGATGTGTCCTATCATCCCCAGTGCCCTACTTGCTTCCCTCTGTTCCCTCTGTGGAGGATCCGGTGCCCTTCTAGAAATGTTCATTTGCCCATGCTGCCCTCTTCATGCAATTCCAATCCAGCCTGCCTGGTATCAGCGATCCATGTTTGTTTCTTTGTTCCCACATTTCTATTCATTGGAGACATATCTATTCAATCATATTCTTTGCAAATTTAAAACTTGGGGTGTTTGTCTTTTTATTATTGAGCTCAAAGGATTCTTTATATATTCTAGATATATACCCCTTATCAGAAATATGATTTGGAAATATTTTCTCCCATTCTGTAGGTTGTCTTTCTATTCTCTTTAGAGTGTCTTTTGAAGCATAGAAGTTTTTTTAATTTTGATGAAGCTTGACTTATTTTTTCTACTGCTGCTCAGGCTTTTGATGTCAAATCTAAGAATTCATTGCCACATCTGAGCTATAAAGATTTATCACTATGTTTTAAGAATTTTATAGTTTTAATTCTCGCATTTGATCCATTTTTAGTTAATTTTTGTATATGCTGTGAGATAAGGGTACAGTTTTATTTTTTTATATGTGGCTATCCAGTTGACCCAGATTCTTTCTTAAAAAGACTAATCTTTCCCGCATTGAACACTCTTGATGCCACTGTGGAAAATAAGTTGATCATAGACACATGGGCTTATTTGTGGACTTTCAATTCTATTCCATTGATTTATATGACCATACTTATGCCAGTACCACACTTTCTTGATTACTGTTGCTTTGGAGGAAGTTTTGAAATAAGGAAGTGTGAGTCCTACAACTTAGTTCTTTTCCAAGATTGTTTTGGCTATTCTGAATCCCTGGCAATTCCACGTGATTTTAGGATTAGTTTGTCAATTGCTACAAAGAAATCAGCTGGGATTATAATATGGATTGTACTAAATCTGTAGACCCTATGGGTAATATTGCCATTTTAGCAACACTTATTCTTCCAATTCATGAACATAGGCTGTTTTTCCATTTATTTGGATCTTATTTCAACAATCTATTGTAATTTCCAGGGTATAACTTTTGTACTTCTTTTGTTAAACTTATTCCTAAGTATTTTGTTATCTTTGTTGTTAATGTAAATGGAGTTGTTTGGTTAATTTTATTTTTGTATTGTTTGTTTTAAATGTATAGAAATACAATTGATTTTTGTATATTGATCTTGTAACCCTGTAACCTTGCTGAGCTGGTATATTAGTTTTAATACTTTATTAGTGGATTCCTTAGCATTTTCAATATACAAGGTCATGTCATCTGCAAGTAGAGATAGTTTTAATTTTTCTTTTCCAATCTTGATGTATTTTACTTCTTTTTCTTTTCTAATTGCCCTGAATAGAACCTCAAATACAAGGCTAAGTAGAAATAGTGAGAGACCTCCTTGTCTTGTTCCTGATCTTAGGGGGAAATCATAAATTGGTTCATCATTTAGTATGATGTTAGCGGTGGGATTTTTGTAGATTCCCTTGATTAGGTTGAGAAAAAGTATCACTGCATTACTGAGATGACTCAGTAAATCATTAAAGTGTTGATGGAAGCCGTTAGACCCTTAATTGATTTATATTAGTTTAATAATAAATTACTTAGAAAAGTGTATGAAATACAGAAAAGTACTGAAGATGCTCTAAGAGATACCTCTCTTTTCACCACTCTAAAACAATATTCATATTGTCATCTTTTATTCTGAGACTGGTTTTGTAGTACAAAATATTGAAGAAGACGTTGGTAGTTCCTTAGTCCCTTGAATGGTCCTATTTCCTCATCTCCCTTCCTCTCTAGATGGAGGCAACTCCTATCATAAATTCTATGTGTTTCCCTCTAGACTATGTTTTTTTTTAATGTGTTTACTGTGCACATGTGTAATCATTTACAAAATATAGCATTAGTTTGTTTCTATATATTCATTCATGCTTTCAAAATTTTTACAACCTGCTTTATTCCTACATTGTTTTCAAGATCTATTCTATGATCTATACTTGATTCGATTTGAATCTAATTTACCCATATAAGCTACTTTCTGGTTTATAGTATCTCCAGTAACACAGTAGTTCGTTTAAAAAAAATTCTGTGAGAACTTATTTATGTACATTTAAGCAACTGCTAGGTTTTGTTTTTAGTTTCTTTTTTGTGTGTGTGCTCATTATGAACAATGGTGGAGTTAATATTTCTATACAGTGCTGTCTTCTTAAGTATCGTACAAGAATTTATTGTCCATATTTGTGTAAAAGAGAAATTACTAGATTGTTGTCTAGACATTTTTACCTTTAACAGAGAATGTCAAATGGCTTCAAAATATTATCCTTATCTTCTTTAAGCAAGTATACTCTTACCAAATTCCTATAAGACTTATTATAGCAAAGCATCTTAATCATTACCAATTTGTAGATGTGAGGTGAATCTGAGTGTTTGAATTTTCTTCTCTGAATCTTTCTATCTATATCTATCACATTTTCTTTATCCAGTCATCTGTCGATGGACATTTAGGTTTTTTCCACACGTTGGCTATTGTGAGTAATGCTACAATGAGCATAGAAGTGCTAATATCTCCTCAATATCTGGATTTCAATTCTTTGGAATAAATACTCAGAAGTAGGATCGCTGGATCATATGCTAATTCATTTTAAATTTATGAAGGAACCTCCTTACTGTTTTCTGTAGCAGCTGCACCATTTTGCATTCTCACTAACAGTGTGTAAGTGTACCATTTCTCCACATCCTCACCATTATTCAAGTCCTTAGCCCATTTTGAAACTATGTTATTAGTTTACTATTGAGTTGCAGGAGTTCTTTAAATATTTTTCAGGTGAACCCATTATCAGAGATATGGTTTGCAAATATTTTCTCCCATTTTATAGGTTGTCTTTTCACTCTGTTGATTGTTTGCTATGCAGAAGCTTTTCAGTTTGATGTAGTCCCAATTGTTTATATGTGTTTTTGTTACATGTACTTTGGTGTCATATGCATGAAATTATTGCCAAGACCAATGTCATGAAGATTTTCCCCTATTTTTTCTTCCAGAAGTTTTATAGCTTTGGGTCTTATGTTTAAGTCTTTAATCCACCTTATTTTTGTACATGGTGTAATAAGTGACCGATTTCATTTTTAGCACGTGGATATCAGTTTTCCCAACACCATTTGTTGCAGAGACTATCCTTTCCTCATTGTGTATTCTTGGCACCCTTGTCAAATACCAGTTGATTATATATGGGTGGATTTATTTATGGCCTCTCTAATCCATTCCATTGGTCTGTATATCTGTCGTTAGGTCAGTACCAGACTATTTTGATCTCGGTGACTTTGTAATGTAGTTTGAAATCAGACAGTGTAAGTTTTTTTCAAGATTGACTTGGCTATTCAGGGTCTTTTGTGGTTCCATGTGAATTACAGAATTGTTTTTTCAATTTCTGTAAAAAGTGTCATTGAGATTTTGATAGGGATTGCATTGAATCTGTAGATCACTTTGGGTGGCATAGACATTGTAACAATATTAATTCTTCCAATTCATGAACACAGAATTTTTTCCATTTGTTTGTGCCTTGTTTAATACACAATGGGGAAAGGATAGGCTTTAGATTAGCTACCCAATATCCTTACTAGTTACAGGTCTGTTCAGACTTTCTTGGTAGACTGTAAAATCATTTTATACTCTGCCAAATTACTCTACTTCCTCACCAATAAATGGTATTTTTAGTTGTTTAACAGGATGGTCTGGAAAAACTTAACTTGAACAAAATCTGAGGAAAAACAAAGTATATGAGGATGTTTTCATGTGGATATGAAAGGGAAGAGCTCTTTAGGCAAAGGGAACAGCCGCTGCAAAGACCTTTGAACAAAAAATGCCTGGAGTGTATGGAAGTATCTAGTGTGGCTGCCGTGGAGGGAGCACAGTGAGGAAAAAGGAGGTAATGGAAGGGCCATACTTTGTAGGAAGGAGGCTGTGGCCACAGTGAGGGCTTTGGCTTCAGAATGCAAGCAGTAACTACTATAAGGCTTGAGAAGGAGTGAAAGTATTGATCTGGCTGAGCTGTTGAGAAGAAATTATAAGAGAGTGCAGAGTAGAGCAGGGTGACAATTAAGAGGCTATTGCAAAGAAACTAACACACCATTGTAAAGCAATTATACTCCAATAAAGATGTTAAAAAAATAAAAAGAACCAAGCTAAGTTCAATGTTGCATTTGGTTGACATTTCTTAAATCTCTTTAATTCATACGTTCCTTCTCCCTCATTTATTCCTTGCAATTTTTTTTTTTTTGAAGAAACAAGACTGCTATTCCTATAGAGTTTTCCACATTCTAGATTTTGCTGATTGTATCCCCATGGTGTCAGTTAGTAGTATGTCATTCTGTCTCCTATGTTTCCTGTAAATGGGTAGTCAGATATAGAAGTCTGTTCACATTCAGGTCAATATGTTTTCAAGAAAACATCGTAGTTGGTGTTGTGTATGTCTACTAGGAAGTATATAATATTTGGTTGTCCCGCTTTTTGTGAGTTTTGGTGTTGCTGGCCTGGTTCTTTCATTAAAATATTTTTGCATCTAAAAAAAAAAAGAGGCTATTGCAACTATCTGTGCAAGAAAAATGGTGGCTGGAACTAAGGTGGCGTCAGTGGAGATGGTGAGAAATGATAGGATTTTGGATATATCTGAAGGTAAAACCAGAACAATGCCCTAATGGGACTGAAATGTTTATGAGAGAAAGAAGAGAAACAAGACTGATGCAGGATTCTTACCCCAACCAGTGATTTTCCCATCAAGTGAGACTGGGAAGAGTGCAGTTCTAGAAAATTTTGGGAGCATGTCAGGAAATCTGTCTTAGACATGAGGTGTGTTTAGAAAGAAATTCAAGTGGACATGTTGAGTAGGCACTGCATTCATGAATCTGAAGCTCAGAGGAGAGGTTGCAGCCAGTGGGATCATCAGTATATAGACAGCATTTAAAATTACAAAACTGTTTTACTGTTTTATTCTATGCTCAGGCCAAGTTTAGGGTTTTTTTTTTTTCTTTCTATGTTACATTTTGGAACCTCCCCAGTTTTCATAGAAATATACACACTGTTTAGTAATTTATCAGCAATTATATCTGTTGACATTCCAGCTGTTACTTATGGTATCTTCCTCTCTCAAAATCAGAAAACAGAATAAAATGACACCGGACTACCATACCAACTCAGCACACCTGGAGGCATCAAGTGTCTGACTCAGTGAATGTGCATCTAACTTGTGGGGTAAGTAAGTATTTCAGACATCAAGTAATTATAATTTTTAATATTAAAAGATTTTTAAAATAATTAGAAAAATTAATTTAAAAGAATTATATTTTAAAATGATTAAACATTCCTTTCAAGCATAGACTCTTTGAGACAACTTTAGACACCATTTTGTGCTCTGGAGCACTTTTGTGCTTTGAAAACATCACATAGTCTAAAATTTGTCTACGATATAGACATAGGACAGTTTGTACCAATTCGGGTCTGAAGCAGTAATTATAATGAAAGCTGTATTTGGTTAACCATCCAATATAGACAAAGAAAACCTTTTCTATCATACTCTAGGAGATTTGAATTTTAAAAGAGTCATACATAAGTTTCTCATTAGCGTATTATTCTAGGCATCCATGTGTAGAGCTGATGATACAGTGATGAAACCTCGGTGACATTACCTTCTCAGCTTTCTTAACTTTATCTGTTTAGAATTGGAGGGGACTGACTGTAGCAAAAGAACTGACTGTTCTTTTGTACCTTATGTACTTGAAATAACTCCTTTCTAATCAATTAAAGGTGGTTGCAGGCCCTTGTTACCTGATTTGTGATGAATAAAGCAAACCTCTTTTAATAAAAGTGGGGCAATGTACTTCCCTCTGGAACAACTATAGATGGCTGTCGACCAAAAGCCTGGTACCATATTTTTAACACGGAACTTAGAGTTCTCATCCTCAGTATCACTGAAGTATATATTTGTTTCTACAGTGGCTGACAGAAAGCCTGGAAACAGGTTCTATTTTACTGTTTTACCTCATGGCTTGTGTCCTCCTGCCTAATACACCAAAAAATATGATCAGCTCTAGGAAGAGGAGGGTGTTAACGTTTTGTTTTGATTTTACTTCTTATTTTGTAATAACTATAGATTCACAAGAAGTTGCAAAGGTAGCACATGTACCCCTTACTCATTTTCACCCAATAGTTTACATCCTACAAAAGTATGGTAAAATATCTATACCTAGAATTTGATGCTGTTGGTACAATACGTGTGAGAGTTCTATTGTCCTATGTCATTTTGTTACATATGTAGATTCATGTAACCACCAGAGTCTGCATTTATATGAGATGTAATGACCTAGTTTTTTTTTTAATTAAGAGTGTCAATGCTTATATATATAAATAAGGGCTGTCCCTCAAGATAGTTACCTTAAGAGACTATATACTTCTTTCAAATACGGATATTGTACTCAAAATATTCCTGAAGCTCTCTTCTCCCGCAATTGTGCTTCTAACTTATTTGCAATACACAAAAGAAGCTCACCAGAGTGTTAATCCTGTCCTGCAATCTTAAGGTGTTCCCTCTAAAGGTTACTGTCTCATTCCTGCTTTTGCAGTGCTAAACCCTCGATTCTTTTCTTAAATCTATGACTTTCCCATTGCCTACTTCACTCTCAGCCAACTGCTTTCCCTCCAAATTCTACGAGAAAATCAGACCCTCAGACATTAACTCCTATGACTTCCTATCAACCTCTGCTCCAGTGGAGGAAGTAGCCTTCTCACCCAAAACCACACCCACTTTCTCCTATTACCTTTGTGAGTAACAGAGAGAGAACACAGGAGGGCTTTCCTGCTGGAGAACAGTCCCTTATGCTCTCTCCTTCCCTTGCAAGGTTCATCTCCTCTGCAGACTGTGCCATCCCACCCATGCCCCACTCAAACGCAAGGCATCCTGTTCTTGGTTGGCCCAAAAGTACTTCCTCTGCTTGAAGTTAAAAGATGTAACCCTTTTCATTGTAAAAAGGGATTTATATATCAAAGTGGGAGTTTGGATGAGATTCATTGTAGGGGCCTATTTTCACTAGTTTCATGGCTTGTAGCTCTGGCCATGTGTATCTTGGCACGTGACGTGCTGGCTTCAGAGGTGAAAGGCACAAACCATGTTCTTCTGGGGAGTGACACAGGCTTAGTCAAGAAAAAATTGGACTGGAGTCTCCCCTATTCAAATCACTTGGGTAGAATGTTTGCCTGTAATACAGTATAATAGCAAAAGTGTTCAATGGAGAGTTTATGGCTAGTAATACACCTTGAAAAAGCTTCTGAGACATAATGTAGAAAATTCAGTTAGCTTTATTAATATTTGAACACATATATTTTTCTGTGAAATATATACCTGTCACTTATAGACATTTTAAGCTATATTCTAATATGCTTCCCCTTGCAGTTTGAATATTTCCATTGTGTCATGAGTATCGCATATTTCAATATTCTGAATAACAGAAGACAGAAAACAGCATATTTGATTTGCATGAGCCTGCTATGGGTATATATTGCTTTCTCAGAGGGAGTATGCCTATTTTGCTGACCCAATTAGAAATATGCCGAAATAATCAACAGTAATTTGGAAAGTCAGTGAACCAAGGTGTCTGTAAGTAATAGCAAAGCTGATTCAATACTAGTGTTTGCTTCAAGATTGCCCCCATTTCCTAGGCAAGCGCTGTTCAAAATTTTAAATTACCTCAGGCTAAAACCTGTTAAATCCATTGTCAGTTCATTTGCAAGTTCTTCTCTCTCCCTAACCTGAAAATGTTTGAATTTGTTAATCCATTTAGTCAGCAGTTGACTGTGGAATTTTTGCTTACCCTAGGCAAACTGGAAATTGCCTACTCTTTCCAAATCCCATTCTTTGACTCACACACACTGGCCATTTTGCATTTTGTTCCTAGTAATGTTTTGCGTGGGAAGGCGAGGTGGCCACCTGCTCTGTCTCTGTGGTAAAGTCAGACTTGCATTTAGTACATGCACTGATTTAATAATGATAACCCTTCGATCCAAATCTGCTGTAAGACTATGATGAAATTCTGGTTCAAATTAGTCAGTGAACCAACTATTTAGAGGCTGTCAGAGTGCTGATGCTGTGACTAAAGTCACTTCTTCTTCAAGCTCCTCAGAGGCACCGTAATGAAGTCTCCTGGTTGGAGTACGGTAGAAAATCTATTTTGTGGTATTTAGGAAAGATAATCTTGCAGGTGCCAACACACACAAATGGAATCCCAATCATACTGTGTCTGAATAGGCAAAAAATGAATAAGTCGGTTGTATTAAAACGATTCCCTTGTTCACAATCATCTATTGCACCTGCCGAGTTAGTGTGGTCTATTAGCATCCCAAAGTCATTAGTATTTTAATAAAAGCCTGATTCCTGGTATAGTTAACACAAACTTGGTTGGTAAATGCTGTTTATTATTTCCCCACCCATCATCACCCTCAACAAACGTGTTGGTCTACGTTGCCTGCGGTCTTATTGTTCTCCTGAATACCATGATTTAATCTAAGAATTCAGAAAAAATGGTCCTTGCTCTTGGATACTCGTGATAATGAATTTTGCATAGTTTACGAAGAGAGGATTTTAAATGTACTCTAAGTTGAGCAGTAAGGAACAGATACTCCAGTAATAAATATTTTTAAAGCAGGCCTGCCTTCCCATAATCTAAATATATATAAGTAGACACTATAATAAAGCCCTTGGATAATGAAGTACAGATGTCTCCTAAATTGACTCTCTGCTTTCATTATTGCTTAAGCAATACTTTTACTTCCTTAAGCAACAGTAAAAGCATTGCATTGAGACTGTCATCTCAGCAGAGCAGTGAACATGAGTCTTTTAACATAAAAGTCAAATCATCTTACTCTGTTGCTTGACAGGGATGCTCCATTCCACTCAGAAGTAAAACTAAAGTCTTCAAACGCCTGACAAAGACTTTTTGAGGTGGATCCTACTATCACTGACCTTGCCACCCAAACCCCACCCATCTGCTCCTTACTGACTGCACTCTGGCCTTAGAGCACTTACACTGACTTTTTTTTTTTTTTTTTTTTTTTGCAGTTTGGCATATTCTTCTCCTCTGTATTTTCAAAACAACTCCTTCAAGTCCTAGCTCACCTCTTAACATGAGCTACCTCACCACGCTATTTAAAATTAGAATCTTCAAACCCACGTTCTTCTAGAGGGTGCAATAAGCATGCTTACTCCTTATTCCAGAGGAGGGTACTATCTCTATCTTCCAAGGTTTGTTCACAGTATAAATATTCTTATTAATGACAACCAGGAAAAGGACAGTCAAAGCCTTACTAGCAAGATGTGAAGAAATTAAGAGACCCGTAAAGAACTATCTCCCAACTATAATATTTACAGTTTATGTTTACCCCAATGTAAATTTCCCTGAGAGATTTTATTTCTTCACCGATATACTCATAAGGCATGAAAACGGAAGTTAGACCTTGTTTTTTCAATCCACAATCCCCAAATCTGCAGCTTCCTCTCCTGGTGATTCTAGTCAGAGTAATCTCCGGGTCCATTTCCTCAACCATAAAATGGGATTAGTAAATAATGCCTCTCTAACACCTTTTGGTAAGAATTTAATATTAAATGTCAGTAAGCCTTGGAATTCTCCAAGGCTCAGGTGTACATAGGATAGGGAATATCATCACAGGCTTCACTTTGGCCATAAGTGACTCGTAAATTTATTTTACTAGCCCAGACCTTTTTTCTGATACTTAGTCCCATCTATTCCGTCTGACCTCATAGGCATGTGCACCAAAACTGAATTTATGTTGATCATCCTAAGCTAGGATATCTTTCAGTTTCCCTTAACACAGTAAATTGCACTCCCATTCATTTATTTGTGCAAACCATAATCCATGACTCATCTTCGACTCTTCCTTCTCTCCCGACCCATCCCACCCTCATAATCAATCACTCATCACATTTTGTTAATTTCACCTCTTAAATATCTTTGGACTCTATCTACTTTTTCCATCTCTACTGATAGAAACATGAATCCAAGGCCAGTGATTCCCAACTGTTTAAGATCAACCCATCCTATAAAATATTTTACAGGGGCTTCCGGGAAGATGGCGGAAGAGTAAGACGCGGAAATTACCTTCCTCCCCACAGATAAACCAGAAATACATCTACACGTAGAACAACTCCTACAGAACACCTACTGAACGCTGGCAGAAGACCTCAGACCTCCCAAAAGGCAAGAACCCCCCCCACGTACCTGGGTAGGGCAAAAGAAAAAACAGAGACAAAAGAATAGGGACGGGACCTGCACCAGTGGGAGGGAGCTGTGAAGGAGGAAAGCTTTCCACACACTAGGAAGCCTCTTCGAGGGCGGAGACTGCGGGTGGCGAAGGGGGAAAGCTTCGGAGCCGCGGAGGAGAGCACAGCAACAGGGGTGCGGAGGGCAAAGCGGAGAGATTCCCACACAGAGGATCAGGGCCGACCGGCACTCACCAGCCTGAGAGGCTTGTCTGCTCACCCGCCGGGGCGGGCGGGGGCTGGGAGCTGAGGCTCGGGCTTCGGTCGGAGCGCAGGGAGAGGACTGGGGTTGGCGGCGTGAACACAGCCTGCAGGGGATTAGTGCGCCACGGCTAGCTGGGAGGGAGTCCGGGGAAAAGTCTGGACCTACCGAAGAGGCAAGAGACTTTTTCTTACCTCTATGTTTCCTGTTGCCCAAGGAGAGCAGATTAAGAGCGCTGCTTAAAGGAGCTCCAGAGACAGGCGCGAGCCGCGGCTAAAAGCACGGACCCCAGAGACGGGCATGAGACGCTAAGGCTGCTGCTGCCGCCCCCAAGAAGCCTGTGTGCGAGCACAGGTCACTATCCACACCTTCCTTCCGGGGAGCCTGTGCAGGCCGCCACTGCCAAGGTCCCGGGATCCAGGGACAACTCCCCTGGGAGAACGCACGGCGCACCGCACGCTGGTGCAACGTCACGCCGGCCTCTACCGCCGCGGGCCCGCCCCGCACTCCGTGCCCCTCCCTCCCCTCAGGCCTGAGTGAGCCAGAGCCGCGGAATCAGCGGCTCCTTTAACCCTGTCCTGTCTGAGCGACGAACAGACAGCCTCCGGTGACCTACACGCAGAGGCAGGGCCAAATCCAAAGCTGAGCCCCTGGGAGCTGTGAGAACAAAGAAGAGAAAGGGAAATCTCTCCCAGCTGCCTCAGAAGCAGCGGATTAAAGCTCCACAATCAATTAGATGTACCCTGCATCTGTGGAATACCTGAATAGACAACGAATCATCCCAAATTAAGCAGGTGGACTTTGAGAGCAAGATTCATGATTTTTCCCCCTTTTCCTCTTTTTGCGAGTGTGTATGTGTATGCTTCTGTGTGAGATTTTTGTCTGTATAGCTTTGCTTCCACCATTTGTCCTAAGGTTCTATCCGTCCGTTTTTTTTTTCTAGTTTTTAAAATTTTTTTTTCCTTTTTTTCCTCTTAATAATTATTTTATTTTAATAAATTTATTTTATTTTACTTTTATCTTCTTTCTTTCATTTTTTCCTTACTTCCCTCCTTCCTTCCTCCCTCCCTCCTTTCTTTCTTTCTTTCTACTTCTACTAACTCTTTCTTTCTACTTTTTCTCCCTTTTATTCTGAGCTGTGTGGATGAAAGGATCTTGGTGCTCCAGCCAGGAGTCAGTGCTGTGCCTCTGAGGTGGGAGAGCCAACTTCAGGACACTGGTCCACAAGAGACCTCCCAGCTCCACATAATATCAAACGGCGAAAATCTCCCAGAGATCTCCATCTCAACACCAGCACTCAGCTTCACTCAAGGACCAGCAAGCTACAGTGCTGGACATCCTATGCCAAACAACTAGCAAGACAAGAACACAACCCCACCCATTAGCAGAGACGCTGCGTAAAATCATAATAAGTCCACAGACACCCCCAAACACACCACCAGATGTGGACCTGCCCACCAGAAAGACAAGATCAGCCTCATCCACCAGAACGCAGGCACTAGTCCCCTCCACCAGGAAGCCTACACAACCCACTGAAACAACTTTAGCCACTGGGGACAGACCCAAAAACAAAGGGAACTACGAACATGTAGCCTGCAAAAAGGAGACCCCAAACACAGTAAGATAAGCAAAATGAGAAAACAGAAAACACACAGCAGATGAAGGAGCAAGATAAAACCCCACCAGACCTAACAAATGAAGAGGAAATAGGCAGTCTACCTGAAAAAGAATTCAGAATAATGATACTAAAGATGATCCAACATCTTGGAAATAGAATAGACAAAATGCAAGGAGCATTTAACAAGAACCTAGAAGAACTAAAGATGAAACAAACAACGATGAGCAACACAATAAATGAAATTTAAAATACTCTAGATGGGATCAATAGCAGAATAACTGAGGCAGAAGAACGGATAAGTGACCTGGAAGATAAAACAGTAGAAATAACTACTGCAGAGCAGAATAAAGAAAAAAGAATGAAAAGAACTGAGGACAGTCTCAGAGACCTCTGGGACAACATCAAACGTACCAACATTCGAATTATAGGGGTTCCAGAAGAAGAAGAGAAAAAGAAAGGGACTGAGAAAATATTTGAAGAGATTATAGTTGAAAACTTCCCTAATATGGGCAAGGAAATAGTTAATCAAGTCCAGGAAGCACAGAGAGTCCCATACAGGATAAATCCAAGGAGAAACACGCCAAGACACATATTAATCAAACTGTCAAAAATTAAATACAAAGAAAACATATTAAAAGCAGCAAGGGAAAAATAACACACAAGGGAATCCCCATAAGGTCAACAGCTGACCTTTCAGCAGAAACTCTGCAAGCCAGAAGGGACTGGCAGGACATATTTAAAGTGCTGAAGGAGAAAAACCTGCAACCAAGATTACTCTACCCAGCAAGGATCTCATTCAGATTTGATGGAGAAATTAAAACCTTTACAGACAAGCAAAAGCTGAGAGAGTTCAGCACCACCAAACCAGCTTTACAACAAATGCTAAAGGAACTTCTCTGGGCAAGAAACACAAGAGAAGGAAAATACCTACAATAACGAACCCAAAACAATTAACAAAATGGGAATAGGAACATACATATAGATAATTACCTTAAATGTAAATGGACTAAATGCTCCCACCAAAAGACACAGATTGGCTGAATGGATACAAAAACAAGACCCATATATTTGCTGTCTAGAAGAGACCCACTTTAGACCTAGAGACACATACAGACTGAAAGTAAGGGGATGGAAAAAGATATTTCATGCAAATGGAACCCAAAAGAAAGCTGGAGTAGCAATTCTCATATCAGACAAAATAGACTTTAAAATAAAGACTATTAGAAGAGACAAAGGACACTCCATAATGATCAACGGATCGATCCAAGAAGATATAACAATTGTAAATATTTATGCCCCCAACATAGGAGCACCTCAATACGTAAGGCAAATACTAACAGCCATAAAAGGGGAAATCGACAGTAACACATTCATAGTAGGGGACTTCAACTCCCCACTTTCACCAATGGACAGAACATCCAAAATGAAAATAAATAAGGAAACACAAGCTTTAAATGATACATTAAACAAGATGGACTTAATTGATATTTATAGGACATTCCATCCAAAACCAACAGAATACGCATTTTTTCAAGTGCTCATTGAACATTCTCCAGGATAGATCATATCTTGGGTCAAAAATCAAGCCTTGGTAAATTTAAGAAAATTGAAATTGTATCAAGTATCTTTTCCGACCACAACGCTATGAGACTAGATATCAATTACAGGAAAAGATCTGTAGAAAATACAAACACATGGAGGCTAAACAATACACTACTTCCTAACGAAGTGATCACTGAAGAAATCAAAGAGGAAATCAAAAAATACCTAGAAACAAATGACAATGGAGACACGATGACCCAAAACCTATGGGATGCAGCAAAAGCAGTTCTAAGAGGGAAGTTTATAGCAATACAATCCTGCCTTAAGAAACAGGAAACATCTCTAATAAACAACCTAACCTTGCACCTAAAGCAATTAGAGAAAGAACAAAAAAACCCCAAAGTTAGCAGAAGGAAAGAAATCATAAAAATCAGATCAGGAATAAATGAAAAAGAAATGAAGGAAACGATAGCAAAGATCAATAAAACTATAAGCTGGTTCTTTGAGAAGATAAACAAAATTGATAAACCATTAGGCAGACTCATCACGAAAAAAAGGGAAAAGGCTCAAATAAATAGAATTAAAAATGAAAAAGGAGAAGTAACAACTGACACTGCAGAAATACAAAAGATCATGAGAGATTACTACAAGCAACTCTATGCCAATAAAATGGACAACCTGGAAGAAATGGACAAATTCTTAGAAATGCACAACCTGCCAAGACTGAATCAGGAAGAAATAGAAAATATGAACAGACCAATCACAAGCACTGAAATTGAAACTGTGATTAAAAATCTTCCAACAAACAAAAGCCCAGGACCAGATGACTTCACAGGTGCATTCTATCAAACATTTAGAGAAGAGCTAACACCTATCCTTCTCAAACTCTTCCAAAATATAGCAGGGGAAGGAGGACTCCCTCACTCATTCTACAAGGCCACCATCACCCTGATACCAAAACCAGACAAGGATGTCACAAAGAAAGAAAACTACAGGCGAATATCACTGATGAACATACATGCAAAAATCCTCAACAAAATACTAGCAAACAGAATCCAACAGCACATTAAACGGATCATACACCATGATCAAGTGGGGTTTATTCCAGGAATGCAAGGATTTTTTAATATACGCAAATCAATCAACGTGATACACCACATTAACAAATTGAAGGAGAAAAAACATATGATCACCTCAGTAGATGCAGAAAAAGCTTTTGACAAAATTCAACACCCATTTATGATAAAAACCCTGCAGAAAGTAGGCATAGAGGGAACTTTCCTCAACATAATAAAGGCCATATATGACAAACCCAAGCCAACATCGTCCTCAATGGTGAAAAACTGAAAGCATTTCCAGTAAGATCAGAAACAAGACAAGGTTGCCCACGCTCACCACTATTATTCAACATAGTTTTGGAAGTTTTAGCCACAGCAATCAGAGAAGAAAAGGAAATAAAAGGAATCCAAATCGGAAAAGAAGAAGTAAAGCTGTCACTGTTTGCAGATGACATGATACTATACATAGAGAATCCTAAAGATGCTACCAGAAAACTACTAGAGCTAATCAATGAATTTGGTAAAGTAGCAGGATACAAAATGAATGCACAGAAATCTCTGGCATTCCTATACACTAATGATGAAAAATCTGAAATTGAAATCAAGAAAACACTCCCAGTTACCATTGCAACAAAAAGAATAAAATATCTAGGAATAAACCTACCTAAGGAGACAAAAGACCTGTATGCAGAAACTTATAAGACACTCATGAAAGAAATTAAAGATGATACAAATAGATGGAGAGATATACCATGTTTTTGGATTGCAAGAATCAACATTGTGAAAATGACTCTACTACCCAAAGCAATCTATAGATTCAATGCAATCCCTATCAAACTACCACTGGCATTTTTCACAGAACTAGAACAAAAAATTTCACAATTTGTATGGAAACACAAAAGACCCCGAATAGCCAAAGCAATCTTGAGAACGAAAAACTGAAGTGGAGGAATCAGGCTCCCTGACTTCAGATTATACTACAAAGCTACAGTAATCAAGACAGTATGGTACTGGCACAAAAACAGAAAGATAGAGCAATGGAACAGGATATAAAGCCCAGAGATAAACCCACGCACATATGGTCACTTTATCTTTGATAAAGGAGGCAGGAATGTACAGTGGAGAATGGACAGCCTCTTCAATAAGTGGTGCTGGGAAAACTGGACAGGTACATGTAAAAGTATGAGATTAGATCACTCCCTAACACCATACACAAAAATAAGCTCAAAATGGATTAAAGACCTAAATGTAAGGCCAGAAACTATCAAACGTTTGGAGGAAAACATAGGCAGAACACTCTATGACATAAATCACAGCAAGATCCTTTTTGACCCACCTCCTAGAGAAGTGGAAATAAAAATAAAAATAAACAAATGGGACCTAATGAAACTTCAAAGCTTTTGCACAGCAAAGGAAACCATAAACAAGACCAAAAGACAACCCTCAGAATGGGAGGAAATATTTGCAAATGAAGCAACTGAAAAAGGACTAATGTCCAAATTTACAAGCAGCTCATGCAGCTCAATATCAAAAGGACAAACAACCCAATCCAAAAATGGGCAGAAGACCTAAATAGACATTTCTCCAAAGAAGATATACAGACTGCCAACAAACACATGAAAGAATGCTCAACATCATTAATCATTAGAGAAATGCAAATCAAAAGTACAATGGGATATCATCTCACACCAGTCAGAATGGCCATCATCAAAAAATCTAGAAACAATAAATGCTGGAGAGGGTGTGGAGAAAAGGGAACCCTCTTGCACTGTTGGTGGGAATGTGAATTGGTACAGACACTGTGGAGAACAGTAAAACTTAAAAAACTTAAAAAACTTAAAAAACTACAAATATAACTACCATATGACCCAGCAATCCCACTACTGGGCATATACCCTGAGAAAACCATAATTCAAAAAGAGTCATGTACCAAAATGTTCATTGCAGCTCTATTTACAATAGCCCAGAGATGGAAACAACCTAAGTGTCCATCATTGGATGAATGGATAAAGAAGATGTGGCACATATATACAATGGAATATTAACCATAAAAAGAAACGAAATTGAGCTATTTGTAATGAGGTGGATAGACCTAGAGTCTGTCATACAGAGTGAAGTAAATCAGAAAGAGAAAGACAAATACCGTATGCTAACACATATATATGGAATTTAAGAAAAAAAATGTCATTTAGAACCTAGAGGTAAGAGGGGAATAAAGACAGAGACCTACTAGAGAATGGACTTGAGGATATGGGGAGGGGGAATGGTAAGCTGTGACAAAGCGAGAGAGAGGCATGGACATTTATACACTACCAAACGTAAGGGAGATAGCTAGTGGGAAGCAGTCGCATAGCACAGGGAGATCAGCTCTGTGCTTTGTGACCGCCTGGAGGGGTGGGATTGGGAGGGTGGGAGGGAGGGAGATGCAAGAGGGAAGAGATATGGGAACATATGTATATGTATAACTGATTCACTTTGTTATAAAGCAGAAACTAACACACCATTGTAAAGCAATTATACTCCAATAAAGATTTAAAAAAAATTATAATACTTCCTTTAATATACAAAATAAATTCATATATAATATAACCAAACTTACACACAAAATTTCAAAATAAAAGTATTTTAACTGTAATATGAAATTTAAATAGAGGAAATTATATGATAATAATATGCATTTCAACGTGTTAAAATCAGACATGGCTAGAGCATAAACCTGAAAGTGTCAGATGTTTGCACCTACATAAAGAATCATTCTGGATTTGAAAGCTACAAAGGCAGACTAATACAGGTCCATTGTATTGGACTCTAAAACCAGGAGCAGCAATTACCTTCAGCGATATGATTTTCCAAAATGGCCAAAATGTACTAATTTCTCAAACAAAGTAAAATACAATTATGTCTCAATTTATATAGCAGATGCATTCCTGGAAAATTTAGTTTACACTTAAATTGTGCAAAAATACTGTGTTTATATCTAAAATTGAATTAAATTATAGACAGGTTTTTCAGTTATATGAAAGTCTATGCTTTTTACTGGGCCATTCTGAAGTTTTGTGAGACACAGACTATTCTCCCGTTAAGTTTAAATGTCCTGCACATTGAAAATATGCCTAGAAAACCTGGACCCACTTATCAATACGTTCCAGTAGCCAATAGCCACTGCTCTGAGAAAATAAAACAGAACATCAGCATTGTCATTAATTTCCCTATTGTCCAGGAAAGTACATGTCACTTCCACTGAGAACTGCTTCTATAGACTAAGTTATCTTTATTCTTAATTCACTATCCTCCTAAAAGTCTTTTCAGCTTCACTCCTATTCTCTCTAATTAATCAGTAGCTTAGCTAGAGTTGATTCACAAAGCCAAATTTGATTATTTTACCTGTATTTTGTTTTTGTTTTTGTTTTTTTCAGAAAAACAGACCAACAGTGTATGGAGTTACATAAAAATTTATTACAAGAATTGGATCATGCAGTCATGGAAGCTGAGAAGTCCCAAGGTCTGCTATCAGAAAGCTAAAGACACAGGAGAGCTGGTTGTGTAAGTTCCATTCTGAGTCTAAAGGCCTGAGAATTGGGAGAGCTGATGATGTAAGTTCAAGTCTAAAAGCCAGCAGGCCTGAGACTCAAGAAGAACCAATGTTTCAGTTAAAATCTCAAGAAAACATCAAGGGGCTTCCCTGGCGGCGCGGTGGTTGAGAGTCCGCCTGCCAACGCAGGGGACACAAGTTCGTGCCCTGGTCCAGGAAGATCCCATATGCCATGGAGCGGCTGGGCCCGTGAGCCATGGCCGCTGAGCCTGTGCGTCCGGAGCCTGTGCTCCGCAACGGGAGAGGTCACAACAGTGAGAGGCCCGCATACTGCAAAAAAAAAAAAAAAAAAAAAGATCAATATCTGAGCTTGAAGCAGCCAGGCAAGAAGAATTCAATCTTACTACTTAGGGGAAGGTCAGCCTTTTTTGTCTTATTCAGGCCTCCAACTGATAGGATGAGGCCCACCCAGTATTGAGAAGGGCAATCTGCTTTACTCAGTCTATGGATTCAAATGTTAATATCATCCAAAACACACCCAGAAATATGTTTGACCAGTTATCTGAGCACCCCATGATCCAGTCAAGTTGATGTATAAAATTTGCCATCAAACTGCCCATTACATAAATCCCCTTAGGGCCATTTCCTTCTCTTAAGGTACAAAAATTTGGCATGCCTTCTAAGACCTTATGTTGTCTAACTCTTGTCTGCTTCCAAGCCATATTTCACCATTTTGCATATTCTTCTGTGTGCTTGAGACACACTGACTTTCCTATTCTACATATAAACAGTGATTCTTTATATCATAGCATCTGTGCATCTCTATTCTATGTACTCTTTTTACCATTCAAACTTTCCAAGTTAACTTCTAATTATAGCTTCTCTGCTTAGAAGCTGGAGCTTTTTGTTTAGAAGCTATAATGACCTTTCAGAAAAATTTATTTTATAAATTTTCAATACAGCTAAGGGTAACATTAAAAATATTTAATCAGTAAGACATGGGAATTAGTCAACGAAAATACAAGCCAGCTACTGGAGAAGTATCCTAAGGACCCTAGTCTATAAAGTGTCAACCCATTAGTTTCTGAGTTGTGTTGTGGTCTGGGTTTGGATAATCCAGGATATTCCTGGCGAGATAATATAGTAGTCAGAGAAGGTAGGCACTAAGAGATTTGGAAAATCAACTATTTATCAACTCTTAACTATTTTAATATTTTAAAACCAGTATGGCTGTTGAAAGTAACCCAAATTATTGTCCTACGATTATTATTATTTACCATTGGTTGCATGGCAGTATTTAGACTTAGGTGGAGTTTACCTATAGATATTGGTGCATTTTCAATCAGTTTCAGTCCTGGAAGATCTTGTTACAGAATATATAACCCCAAGTCTGCTCCTTTATTACACTTTGCACAATTATAATTTTACTTTAATTTGTAAAATGATTTAATTGAACTTTCTACCACTAGATTGTAAATTCAGTGAAGGCAGGCACTATATCTACTTTTGCACACCAAATTATACTAAATGCCCTCAAAAACATGGTTCATATTGAAGTCAATAAATATTTCCTAAAAGGATGAATGTAAATGTCTTTCATATAGTTAGTACTCAACACATCTTAACTTCCTTTTTCCCCTCCTCCTTACCCCCAAGCATGACATAGCACATGTATTTATTTTAATCAACACATACCAGCAAACTTCCAGATATTCAGCTACCCAAAGTTTAAGGAGCAAAAATCGAAATTACATAGTAGGTCTTGGAATTTCCCTCTCCAATTCTAATGTGCCAAAAATAGACCATGGCATGGGAGGCTTATTTTCTTGATATAATTTCTTCTATTTCTTACCCTCTGAGCTTTGTGTAAACTCAGTCCCAGATCTCAACTTTTGTTTTCCCTCTCACACCAGGCCACTGTGTCTTCTGTGGTATTGAACATATTGCCAACCTGTATACTCACCCCAACAGCTTCATCATGGAGGAAATGAAACTCTAGGCTTCCAAGACCTAGGGGACTTAGATTTAAATAAAAGCTGGTGTAAAAGGCAATTAATGACCCGAATTATCAGCTCAAAAAAAAGTCGTACAAAGAGGAAAATGTTTTTAAAGAAAATAAAAAGAAATTGTTATGCCTGGGACCAAAATGAATGAGGACACCACAAACTAAGACAAATGCTCATGATTAAGAGTCATGGCTGGTCTTCAAGCGTCATTTACATACTTTCAAACCTTGAAATTTCCAAAACAAAAGAGATCTGCACTTTTTCTTGTACTTATTATCTAGTTTGCTCAATGTTCCATGGAGTTTATTACTCTGTGAAATTAAATATAATTGGTTTATGGAAACTAAACAAAAGCCTAAATTCAAAGCACATTTAAAAAATCAAATTCATTAATTTGGTTCACACACTCATTGACCCCATCCTGCCAACTTTACTATCCTTTGTACTTTTCTGTGATTAAACCTAAAAATATGTTTAGATGAGATCACAAATAAGTGTGGTGAGAAAATATTTGGATGTATCAGCCAATATGATTTTCCCACTATTTCTGTACTTCTGTTCTTACCCCACCCCAGCCCTACCACAGCCCCAAACAAACTAGGATAAGGGCTTCTGCCAGAATTGCCTGCTGAAGACTGCAACATACAGAAGGATAAGAATCTTGGCTTCTGACAAATAAAAAGCCAAGAACCAAAAAGAAACCAGATTTGAAAGAATACAAAACCAGAACAGTATTTTTAACCCCTAGGGTCTAGATAAAATTTGCCACATAGGAAGAAAATGAGAAAAATTAGGAGGAGAAAAAAAAATAGAGAAAAATTTGTGAGAAGGTCCTTGCACCATACCCCTTTCCTCCAAGCTCATTTGGGACAGGAAGAATGCTAGAATCCATGAATTTCATTTGGAAATCTAAGAGCACAGAAGTATATCCTCCAGCCACACAGTACATGGTGGGAAACTGGCAAGTTCTGCATCTCACGGAAAAAAATGTCCTGTGCACCTGAGAAGAGCAAAGAAGAGTTAAAGAGTCTTTTGTTGTCCCAAAGAGTTCACAGAGTTTCCCACGTCCCAGTCCAGTAAATGACAGCAGCTAAACATTTGCAGTGGCTGATAGATGGATGGTAGCAGGTGGTGGAAAGCTGGAGCTGGAGGGCTCCTGTAGTCAGAAGCGTGGGACATCCCCACAGCTCCCTGCATGAGTTGGAATCTACAGAGCAGGTGAGATGAAATATGGCTCAAGAGATGGCAGCCTGCAGTGATAATAAGCAAGAATCAGATGCTTCCTACCCTCAAGCATGGCACCATGAAACCCCTGTAATTTAGATGCCGTGGAGAAGAAATAGGGGTAGGAAAACTACTTTGACTGCACTTCATTTTTTCTACCCAAGTGGAAGCAGGCACAAAGTGGGAATTAAGGTGATGTAAGAAAAAATTAAAATATATTATTTCTTAAGCCCCAGAGTTTTGGGGATATTGAATTAAAGGCTTTGGAGAATGACATCAAGTAATTCTTGCCTCATTTACAAACTTTCGTCTTGCCTTAGTCAGTCTGGGCTGCTATAACAAAGTACCATAGATTGGGTGGCTTATAAACATCAAAAAATTTATTTCTCACGGTTGTGGAGCCCGGAAGTCAGAGATCAGGGTGCCAGCATGGTGAGAGCCCTCTTCCAGGTTGGGGACTATTGACTTCTCCTGGTGTCCTCATATAGCGGAAAGAGAGCTAGCAAACTCTCTGGCCTTTTCTTAAAAGGGCATTAATCCCATTTTTGAGCCTCCACTCTCATGATCTAATCACCTCCCCAAAGCCCCACCTCCAAATACCTTCACATTAGGGTTTCAATATACGAATTTTGGGGGGACACAAAATTGTAGATCTGGACAAGGATATCAGGATTTATTAACATTTAGATTTTCCTATGATGTACCATGATAACAGTCTATAGAACATTTTTAGAAAAAACAAACAGGCTAAACCAAAGAAAATTTAAAGGGACAGACCATGATGCTATGTGACTATTATGCTATATTTGCTGAGGTTTCAGACAGTTCCATATGGATGTAGACAAAGGCACCCAGTGTGTCCTGTCTTCCCCATAATCACTAGGGAAGCGTTTAGGATTGAAGACTCAAGAGCAGAGGGTCAGAAGACAACTAAGCAGGCAATGTCTTCTATTAGTTCAAAACAAAACATGTGCCAGGTACATTAGAGGGATATTACATGAATAGGAACCATTTTTAACCAAAAAATTAAATCATAAGTCATCGAAGAGGCAAAGCCATCATCAAAGCATAAATACAGTGTAGTGTAAAGATGCAGGGTATTGCTTTACTTCCAGCTTTGCTTTGCTTCCATGAGTGCACCAGTCTTGACTTTTCTAGGGGAGTATCTGGTGGAGTAAGCACCCTCCACCAGATACATCCTGCCCTTCTGGTGTTCTCTGCCACCAAGTGACACAGACTCACTGATTTAGCCTGGTGGATTTCCAAATTCCTCCTATTTCCCCACCTTACACTCCAACTTGCAAACAGTTTTACATAGACCTTGAGTTGTAGAATGATTGGTCTGGAAGGGAGTGTTGAAGTAATTTGCATGAAGTCAGATGTCCAACTCACTTCCTGAATCTTGCTCCTGCAAGGTCCTACTACTCTGTTTCTTCTTAAATCAATTGAGACAGAGAGAAGTGATCTTGGGTATTAACATACATATAATCCATCTGCATGGAAGTCACAGGTCAGCGGTGCAGAGGTGAAGGAAGACACATAAAGTATAAGAAATTGGTCATTGAAAACCCCTTTCATGCCTAGTGGTTTTTGAGTGGATATAGTGTCTTGCAGTACATTGCTGGGGGTGTTCCAATCGAAGTGGTTAGTTACAGTTTATCACACTCCTATTACACTCCTCTAGAATGGGGGACAGTTTCCTTCCTGAATAAGGCTGAAAGAGTGACTCTTAGAAATCTCTCTCATGCTCATAAATGTAGATACCTAATAATTTATCTATTTCAGTGTTTTCTTTGAGTGTTTCCTGGAGCCATTACTTCAGAGTTACCTGAAAAACTTGTTAAAAGTGGATATAAATCTCATCAAAATCTTTGGAATCAATAGAGATGGGTTGAGTTTGAGCACTGGGAGGGGGACCCCAGGACTCTTTGCTTTTTTAAACAACCTGCTTCTTCCCACTAAAGGTTGAGAAGAGCTTTTCTAGCTCTTCAGAAACCAGGCTGCATTAAACATAGTTTCCCAGTGCAAGCAAGGGACAAGTCAAAGTGAGCCATAGTTTCTCGGTGTGAAATGCCTCTGAGTTTCATTCGGGTGAATTGCTCCACTGAGATTCTGCCCCATTGGGTGAGCTGAGATTACAGAGTTGATGAGAAGCCAATAGAACAGACTGTAACCCCCGGATACTGCTGAATAAGCCACAGCCGTGTGCAGCACTGAGTGTATGGTCCCATCAAATTTATGGACAACTCTGTTTATAATCTCGTGGCATATGCCTCTGTAATATTTGTTTATAAAGGGCCAAGGCTGGGTGTATTATGCATCACAAATGATATACTGTCGAGTTTCCCAGGATAAATGAAATATGTCCATTTTTTCCCATCTGGATCTTGTTATATTTTTTTCCATGATTAGCATTTTGGCAGAACTCTTCTATTCTGCTGTTCCATGTGCCCAGGGGAGGCAAAGAGTTGAACTCTTTCCAAAATCAGGGTAGTTCTGTGTGGAGAAAAGCTACAGCTGAAAGGGCACTTTCTTTATGTAGATTCTCCACACTCGGGCGGAGGAAGCAGAGGTTGGGAATATGATTAGTGGGAAGTGAAAGCACCATGAGATCAAGGCTCACGTGAGTCACAAAGTGTGGAAATGTTCTTACCAGATGATAGTCAGGATACAGGAGATTTTCTGTCCCTCAGAACCAGCTGAGCTTGTGAAATGCTCCACAATCCAGAGCTGCAGACGGAGGCCCTGTTCTCAGTTATGAATTTAGTCTGCTTGAGATAAAAATGGGGTCACAATGATCATCTGACACCTTGTTAATTTCTGCAGCAACCAAACCAAACCAAATTTGCTTGTATGCAGTAACATGGCTTATTCTTTTAAAATAATGCTATAACAGAACCAAAGTCTGTTTTTCATTTTGGGCGAGTTACTGGAGTAGAACATAGAAACAAAACAGCCTGCAAGGGCAAAGGTCTCTTTTCACTTGTGAAATAGACATAAGCAAGCAACTCTGAAGTCTGTCTTCCTGGGCTGGTGGCTTTCTACTTTAAAAAGAATTGTCTATGGTTCTTTTCAATTTTCTATTTAAATGATAATGGCCTGTAATTGATATTTTTAGGTAAGACCTTATGTCTCAGATTTAAAATAGCTTGCTGTTTTATTCCACAAAACGTATTTCTATTCCTATTTTTACTCATATTTACAGACTAAATTTTCACTTGCATTATAGAGATTCATTTTAAATGTGTAGAATCAGGGAATTAGACACCAATGTGAGATTAATAAGCACTGTACGACACCCAAAAAAAGAGAGAAAAATCAAGAAATAGTCTTTAGGAGTTTTGATAAAGAATTAATGCAGATGGCCATCTATAATCAGAAGACTTCCCAGGTTTCAGTTACTTAAATGCCTTTATTTTCATGTTATTGCCAAATATTATATATAACCAAAATGCCTAATATATTTTTGATATATTAGAGATGATGCTGCCATTTCAAATGATGAAATAAAGTATTTTATTCAAAACAAAACCCCAAATTTTCAGTTAAAATATTTTTTCTGATTATTATATTTATATTGTTTCCATAATTACTGAAATTTATATTGGTACAAATTACTCTGCCTATGTTATCCATCTATCTATCCACCTATTTATGTAGCTGTAATAGATTACACATTATATAGTATATTGCCAATTGATACATGAGTTCAAAATATTAGTTCTCCTTTTCCATTTTCTGTCTCTGCAGAAATACTACTGAATTATTTTACTTCTACAATCAGATATAGCTCCAGCTCCTGAAACAGTCCATTCAAAAGCAGGAACTGTATAAAAACGTACAGCTGCCTCTCCTCATATCTCCCCTTTATCCTAATAATTTGGTGTTTAATATTTGTTATACCTTAAGTCACTGGAGTTTTTAGCAGTCTTCTGAAAAGCTTATAAAAAGCCCAGAGACTTACTGGCCATCCTCCAAGTACTTCTGATTCAACAAGTCTGAGTTGGGGCCTGGGAATCTGCATAGGAAATGACCTCGCAGGTGGTTCTGATGCAGATGGTTCTTTGAAAAACAGTTCTTTAAGACCTGTGATCTTATAATAAAGAAGGAAATCACAAGCTTTCATATTGCATCTCAACACTCCTGGAATTAAACTTCCCCGGAACAGAGAGCCAGGAACCTGTGATTCTTGATCTTCACCCTCAGAAATGAATATTGTCACCTTATGAATGAAATAATTATCAAGTCAGCTGGATTTCTGACACCAGGGGGCAGATTTCCTGAGTAATGACATTCCAACTACATTGATCCTTAAAGTTCTCACCCATTTCCCAGCCATCTGTCCTCTGACCCCTTGCTGTTGACAATTACCTGGATCACATATAAATTTACTCTGCTTTTCTGGACCCTGTGTCTATGTGTCTATTTACTCCTAGGCAGGCAGGCAGACTCTGTGGGCTAGTCAGTTCCACTGTGTCCTCTCTTGGTCTAACAGGCGACATGGGCCAGATTCCATGCCTGCTGTGCATACATGATCACCATGCCTTATAAACTTACCTTAAAGCATCGAACATTAACTTTTCTTAGCTCTTTGAGATCTTGGGTTAGGCAAATGTTAAAGATCTCTTAGGAGACAAAACACATGAATTATAAATGAAAAGTTTGTGAAATCAGACACAAAATTAAAAGCTTTTGTTCTTGAAAGATACTATAAAAATGAGGAGAAAACCACAAACTGGCAAGAAATATTTACAAACCAAATATGTGATAAATATATGATAGCTAACTGGTTTCCAGATGTATAAACAACTCTTAATAATTAATTAATTAATATTTCATTAATAAGAAAATAAACCACGAAATATTTGAAAACAAGCAAAAGACTTGAAAAAATGCTTCATCAATGATTTTATATGGATGGCAAATAAATATGTCAGAAGATGCTCAACATCATCTGTCATTAGAAAAATTCAACCAAAACATCAGTGAGGTATCACTTTGCCTCAAAGAATGGAAAAAAAAAAAACAAGTAACAATATCAGGTATTGTAACATATGGAGCAACAGAAGCTTCATAAACTTTGGATGGCAATGAAAAATGGCACAACTGCTTAGGAAAACAGTTTGGCAGTTTCTTACCAATTTAAACACACACTTACCATACATCCCTGCAATCCCATTCACTCAGAAGAAATGAACATATATGTACATACAAAAACCTGTACTCATATGTTTATAGCAACTTTATTCATAATCATCGAAGGCTGGAAATAACTCACATGTCCAGCAATTATAGAATGGATCAATAAATAATGTTACAGTCAAATAATAAAATATTACTCAGCAGTAAAGCAAACTTTTCATGTATACAAAGGGATGGATGAATTTCAGATGCACTCAGATTTGTGAAAGAAAGCAGACCAAATATCAAAATACTAGATCAATCCATTTGTATAATATTCTGGTAATAGCAAAATAATAGGGAGAGATGGTAGACCACTGGTTGCCAGGGTCTGGGGGTGGGAAGAGGAAATTGATTACACAGATGCATAAGGGAACTTTTTAATACGATGGAAATGATCTATGTTTTTATTATGATGGTAGTGACATGACTGGATGCATTTGTCAAAATTCATAGAAATATGCACCTAAAAAGGGTGAATTTTATTGTGTGTAATGTATACCTCAAAAAAACAAAAAAAAACTAACTTCCAAAAAATTTTGTCAGATATGTCAAGAGCAAGATCTTTTCATGGAACACTCCCTGTAACTTTGCAGCATAATAGCGAGCACCCTTTTTCCTTCTACACTCTTTGAAGATAGAGGCCTAATTTTTGCAATTAAATTTCTTCCAACTGGAATCCCATAATCTTTGAAATTAGACTTCTCCTGATCTCATAGTAATAGACTATGAATGAGTTGAAAATACTTTCTCTTAATAGTTTTTAAGGATCTGAAATGGAGAATGGGAATAAAGGTTGTGATAATCATACGATTTTAAAATGTTTAATTCTGTGCAATCTAACGATATCTAGAATTACTAGTTTCTACCAGAGTCACATGTGTTTGCCTGGCAGTACAATAGAGACATGCACATGAAACAGAGGAAACTGATTGTGACCACACTCCCCCACCCCCCCCCCCCATAAAAAAAAACAGCAACAACGACCTTATCAACTTGGGTTATTTTGATGTTTAAGTCATGGTTAATATTCACCCTGTTCAAACCCTTTCAGAATCAACCCACTGCTTTCTGATCATTCTCCAGCCACCTGTAGGGTCACTAGAAGATGACTTGTATCCAGCCCGTGCCATCTAGCACATCATGGAGATTTAGTTATCACGAGTGTTGGAAAGACCAGCAACTGAGAATGAAACACCACACAGATGGGCTCTTTGAAAATCCACCACATCCTGGCTTTTTCAATCTTCACAACAGATGAAGTGCCTTGGTTGGAGTAACCCTGCAGCAAGCATAATGGAGCCTGACTGCATGGGCACAGTTTCCACGACTTCCCGTGTGAACCATAGCACCTCATGAGAAGAATACATTGATGAAAATAAATCACCAGCGAATCCACTCTTCCATACTGTGCAGTGTAGTGATTCTGTTTATTTAAGTAACACCTCTAACGAATGTGCTAACTTCCAACTAAATGGATACAGCAGCCTTACCACCATTTGAGTTTCTCAATAATAAGAAGGGGTGCTTTGAGCATCACTGAGGCTTTGTTGAAAATTAAATATTCACAACTGTTAATTAAAAATGGATTTAAGGAGTGAATAGGTTATGGATTTATCTGCACGAGTACAACCATCTGGGTGAGTAGAGCTGCATTTTCAAACAGAGAAGAAATACACCATTCTGGTAGTCTAATGGGAGACAAGATGACAACCAAAGGATAGGAAATGTTTGATATTCTTAATGGCCATGATCATGACTCACTAATCCAACAATCATTTATAGGGTGCTAACAACGTGCAAGGCATTGACTTAACCCCTCGGGAAATAATAAGAACAATCCATGCTTTCTAACAGCTCCATAAAAACGTGTGTGACCTCACTGAAGATTAAGTGCTAGATACCTAAACTCTGAAAATGCCGGACCAGCCTCATCCAAATAATAACTCCAACCCAACAAATGAACATTTTCACTTTAATCTTCAACAGTTAAAATATCACTGAACTGGAGAGGGGATGGGAGTCATATCCCTTTAATTAAATGAAAAATAATGTGGAAAACATGTCGTTGGGTTAAAACGAAACGAAACTTCTGAAATTTAGGCCAGAGACGTTTTTAAAGCACACTACAACCCATTAATAACGGCTTTTAATTAGAACAAACATAAACATGTCAGTAGCATTTGTTTAACGAGGAAAACCTTGAAGACTAGTATTGGAATGTGCCTAGTATATTAAATTTACAGTACAATCGAGGGCATCTACACTGTGCATCTTTTTAACTATAAGAAATAAAACAATCGAAAATAAAGCTCATGGTGAGAGTAGACATGTGTATTCATGTCATTCAGTGGAAAACAAATACCAGGTCTGTACATGTTGTCCTATATTAGATGTTATTAATTCATAATTATCACCAGAAAATGATCAGATTTTAGCTATCATGACCAATACGAGAAAAGATCTAGAAATTTTAATTTGTTTTTAGCTCCCAAAACAAATGTGTGCCAAAATAATAATAATAGGTGGGGGAGACCTCATTTGTTCATGATTAAAACAAAACATAGTTAATGTTGTATTTATGTGGAGTATCAGAGGAATATATTGTTTTGGGATTTATTAGCTACAGGAGAAGGAGAATAGGGATGCACTGGAGAATAGGGATAGACTTGGGTTTGTTTTTATCATTTCAGATGCTGGAGTTTTTATTGTGTTTCCTTGTTACTGGATGTGATCAGGAAGGGCTCTGAGAACAATAACATGGCACACATTAGGTGCCTAATAAATGCCTGTTGAAGTCAAAATGTGTATTCAGAGAATGTCAACCAGAACCAACTCGTTTTCAGGAAGAACCAGAGAAAAATGCTATATTCATGCAAAGCAATAGCCCATATATAGGAATGCTATTTACAGAAAGGAAAAATTAAATCTTTAATTACACTATGTAAGAAAAAATATGTAACTAGATTCACAACATAACATTATTCCCATATCTGTGAGTGGTATGCAGCAGGGAGACAGAAAGGTCCATGTTGCTTTGATTTCATGAACTTACTGTATTCATCACCATCAAACCTCTTTAAATGCTATTTGGAAGTAGGAAAGTATTACCCAAAAAGCATATCTTTCAAAAAAAAAAACAAAAAAAAACAGTTTTGAGTTCAGGGATTGTTTTAGGAATCTTTAAGTTAGCATAAACAAGAAGAGCTGGGAATCAGCTAGCTATTTTTCTTATTTAGTATTTTAAGATAGATGACAGATAGCTATAGATAGATATTGATGATTGATAGATAGATAGATGATAGATAGATAGCATTTTTTTTTTGGTTCATTTATTTTTGTTTTTCTTCCCTTCACAAGAGAGGTGATGGGCAAAATCCTCAAGAAATAAGCCACTGTCTTGGCTGGTTTCACATTCAAGTCAATGATAATATATGACTTCAGAATACAGCTCAGAACTCAGTAAATGACTGCATCCTCTCCTTGAATGATCTTAATTTACATTAAGCAGTAAATACTTTTGCAAACTAATCCAATGGTCCAGTCCCTAGTGTAGTAAATCCTAGGAAGAGAAACAGCCAAAGAACCAGGGATACAAAGGCTGTAGATCCTACAATTTAACTCTAAATTAAAAAGAAAAGGAAGCTAAAAGTCCTAAACCTTAAAAAGGTTAAGAAAATATTTACTAAGGAAGCGTTGCTATGCAAGCACTTTCAGAAGGAAGGTGAGTGCTATATGAGATCTGGCTGGATACCATCAACTCGAGGAGATATAAAATGTCTGATCAAGGCTTATTTATTTGAGTATATTAACGCTGGAAGCAGTTACTTCTAATTTTTAAAGGAAGAATTTGAAAATATAGATACGTTTTTCATTTAAAAATTTTCACAAAGTGTTATTTATTTGGCTGAAATGATGACCTTTATAGCTCTAAAAGCTGAAGAATGTTGGTTGGTTTTTAACCTTCGTTCTGTAAGCGAAAAATGCATCCAGTTTTATTTAAATGGTTGTATGTTCCAGTAAAATGTGTATGAATCATCTTTAACAAGCCAAAGCTCAGACATTAAATGGAAGCCTGTTTGTGAGATGACAAAATAGGAACACTTTTTTCAACATAGGTACAGCATCATTTGGACCTTGAAAAACTATAGAAAAGTAATTGCCTTCAATGTCCACCTCAGAATGAAATTGCTTTTCATAAAGCACTTAAAAATGTTTACACTTGGTAAAAATATTCCAGATTAAAACTACAAGTAAATTCTAGGAATACACTGACAAAACAGTTATTCTCATTAATATTTTCAGGAATGCAATCAATCTTATTTTCTCCAAAATATTTATATCAAGCTCAAAGTTATAGTACTCAATCTAGAATAGGGAAGCTTATTCCTACTGTCTCTTTAAACATAGAGACATTAGGGGGAAAGGGATTCTTTAAATTTTATGGGGTATTTTTGTTCCTCAATCAAATATCTATTTTTAATTTTAAGTATTTCTAAGCCTAATAGAGTTTTAAAAATAAAATAAACTAAGGAAAAGATAGAAAGGTTTCTTAGATCTAGATTCTGAAGGAATTTCCCTTTTCAATATTTTTCTTATTTTCTCCTAAGAAATAGAAATTCTAGTTTTGAATTTATGAAAAATAGACAAGAGGGAAATCAGATAATCTCATTAACTTTTCTATACAGCATTAATTATAGATATTGTCATTTTTTACTAAAAAAGTAGTATAGTGTAGAGTACCTTGACTTTGGAAGGAGATATGAGTTCATTTTCCAGTCTTGGCAGATTTTATAGCTATGTATCATAGAAAAGTTATGAGAAAAATACTCTGTAGACTTTATTAAAATGAAAAAGACCATAGTAGAGCTATCTATTAGAAACTGAAAAGAGTGTATATATATTTAAAAAAAGATCACTGTTTTCTATAGAGCTGGTACCTCAGACTGGATTACAAGGAATATTTATTGCTGATTTTTGTTGCTGATTGATTTAGTTATATATAATCCTGCGCAAAAGTGTAATGAGTGAAAGATTTCAATGTAATTCCAATGGTGTAATCAGGGATAAGATGGTTCAATCTGTAGCAGTTAAAAATCACTTCCCTTAATGCCATCTATTACATCTAACCAATCTCCAAATCCTGTGTGTTTCATTACAAATTATTATACCTCAGTACTTCTTTTCATCACAGCTGACATTTATATTGCAAGTACCAATCACTTCTCCCCTAAATAATATAATAATGTCCCATTGAACTTTTCTGCACATGCCCTAATTAATTTGATTTTCTGTGTAGCAAATCAAAGAATTTTAATATTATAAGTTGGCATTTCTAGTTAAATATTTCAGAAAAAAAGGTGATTCTAACCCACATTTCTCCCTGTAACTAATTAAAAAAAAAAAAACAACAGAAAAAGTGAAAAATAAAAGCCAATAGGAAGCAGAAATTCAAAAGACATGACAAAGAACAACATTAGTAGTATTGGAAACAACATAAGTAAAATTAATCTCTAAGTGGAAAATGGTAACTATAAAAGTTATCTAGCATACACATAATTCTTCTTTCAGAATAAAAACCTGAAAAAACGGAATTGAATTATATTCCCTACCATAATAGAAGCAATCAACTTTTCAAAAATAAATAATACCTGAATCTGCAATTTGGAAGATTGCACTATGTACTAGGAAAAATTGATACAAGGCAATTAATGTGAAGTCATGTCCTTAAAGTAATTGGACTTTAAGGTAAAGAAATATTTTCTTGGTGATCCAGACATTAAAAGAAAAAAGGGTATCAAGAAGGAGAATCAATAAACTTGGACTCACCCTTCTCCCTAGGAATATTAAATGATAGAAAAGAGTGAAAAAAACTACAGATGCAAAGTCCTTGTGGAAAGAATCTCTGAATCAAAATGCTTATCTTAAAGGCAATGGGGAGATATTTTCAAGTATTAAAAAACTCAGTAAAGTTAGTAGACATAAGCCCTGGTGGGAGGGGAGGGGAAAGGAGACTCCTTAGTGTTGCATTTTTACCAACTGAAAAGATGAATGGAGCCATGGTAAAATAACCCCGGCCAGCATCAAGTTCAATTAAATACAGAAGTAAAGACAGTTATATGCGTACAGTGGTTCATAAGAAAATGCTAATGTTATGAAATGTTATAAACTTTGACACATAAATATCATATCTGTGAGTATCTCATAAAATGACAAGGTAGAAAGGTGAAAGGAGGTTAAAGACTTTCATTTTTTCCCTTATGGTCTATAATTTTCATTATTTTTGTCTTTAATCCATGAATCATTTATGTGATGCTGTTATTGTTGGCTTTTTTTTTTTTTTTTTTTTTTTTGCGGTACGCGGGCCTCTCACTGTTGTGGCCTCTCCCGTTGCGGAGCACAGGCTCCGGACGCGCTGGCTCAGCAGCCATGGCTCACGGGCCCAGCCGCTCCGCGGCATGTGGGATCTTCCCGGACCGGGGCATGAACCTGTGTCCCCTGCATCGGCAGGCGGACTCTCAACCACTGCGCCACCAGGGAAGCCCTGTTGGCTGTCTTTTACTGGTTGAATTTCAATTTTATTGTCACATGAGTAATAATATATTATTGTAATTTGAACACAAAATTTATTTTACATTACAATATTATGGTAGTGTTGTAATATTATTATCAAATTATTGCAATATGAACAATTCTATACAAAATCAGGAGGTGGAGAGGTGAGAGAAGGTTATACACTTTCATTGTTTCTCTGTTATAGATATTTATAACTTTATTTTTTCAGCTTTATTAAAGTATAATCGACAAAAATAATTGTAAGATGTTTAAACAATGTGATGTTTAAACTTCACATGTAAGATGTTTGTACAACGTGATGATTTGATGTACATGCACATTGTCAAAGGTTTCTCCCATCGAGTTAATTAACCTGTCCATTACTTCATATTTTCAATTATTTTGTGTGTGTGTATGAGAACATTTAAGTTCTACTTTTTTTAGTAAATCTCAGTTTTACTATAATAGTGTTATCAACTATAGTTATGTTCCTCATTAGATCCTCAGACCTTATTCATCCTATAACACAAAGTTTGTACACTTTTACCAGCCTCTCCTAATCTCCTCCCTACCCACATCCCCTGGAAACCACTTTTCTATTCTCTGTCTGTAAGTTCAACATTTTTTTAAGATTCCACATAAAAGTGATACCATGCAGTATTTAACAATATTAGTTCTTCCAATCTATGAGCATGGGATATCGTTCTATTCATTTGTCCTCTTTCGTTTGTTTCATCAGTGTCTTTCAGTGTTCCATGTATAGAGCTTTCACCTCCTTGGCTAAATTTATTCATAATATTTTATTCTTTTTGATGTGGTTGTAAATGGGATTGTTTTCTTAATTTTTTTCTGACAGTTTGTTGTTAGTGTTTAGAGAGACAACTGATTTTTTATATTCATTTTGGATCCTGCAACTTCATTGAATTCATCGATTAGTTCTAACAGTATTTTCATGGAGTCTTTAGGGTTTTCTAGATACAATATGTCATCTACATTCAGTGACAGTTTTCTGTCTTCCTTTCCAGTTTGGATGGCGTTTATTTTTTGATAGTCTTTGGCTTAATGCCTATTTTGTTTGATATAGTTCAAGATACCTCAACTTTCTTTTGGTTTCGGTAGGGCAAGAGTGTGTCTCAGCCTTTCCGACCCATTTTTTTTTTTTTTTTTTTTTTTTTTTTTGCGGTAGGCGGGGCTCTCACTGTTGTGGAGCACAGGCTCCGGACGCGCAGGCCCAGCGGCCATGGCTCACGGACCCAGCCGCTCCGCGGCATGTGGGATCCTCCCAGACCGGGGCACGAACCCGCGTCCCCTGCATTGGCAGGCAGACTCTCAACCACTGCGCCACCAGGGAAGCCCTCCGACCCATTTTTGATGTGGTTATTATGTGGGTATTTTCTCCTTTGCCCTATGTGTTATAGTGCTTAGCTAGTTTCTGAACCTCTTTCAGAGGGAATTTCTCTGTGTGCAGCTGTACATTCAGTGTGTCCATGTAAGGAGAGAAGCTCGGGACCTTCCTATAGCGCCAACTTGTTCATCTCCATCTAGTTATTTATACTTTTATTTATCATGTTATATTAAATCCATGCTTTATTTATGATTTATCATTGTTGTTGCCATTATTGATATTCTTGCTGTTGTTACTCTTCTGGCTATCTTTTGGTTGTTGATTTTCAATTTTATTGTATTTTGGTTACTGGAATACCAGCCTGATGCTTTTGAATCTGTGGGTATTTACTTTGGAGACTCATATGTAGTCATTTTTATACAAGTTCCATAACTGCACAGAAAGAGTGTATTTCTATTGTTAGATAAGTATTTCAGCATGCATGAACATTAGACACACACAAAAAATTTCAAAGCTATAACAGAAAACTAGCTTTCAATGGCTTCCTTTCGCTATTGATGGGCATTTGTAGTGTTTCTAGTTTTGACCATGATAAGCAATGCCACCTTAGGCACCCTAAACACTTGGACTCTTATATGTTGGTATCTACTTCCACTGCATAGATATCTGGAATGAAACTGTTGTATTAAAAGGACATGTGTGTTTTTAATTTTAATAGATGTTGTCAAATTTCTTTCTAACATGACTGTAATACTTCATATTTTCTCCATCTATAGATAAGCATGTTTTTGTCTACAATCCTGTTATCTATAGGTGTTTTTCTTCTATTTCTTTGCCAGTCGAACGGATATAAGATAATTACATTTTCTGTTGTTTTAATTTGCATATTTTTTTCATTTATCAAACTACTAGAAATTATGAACATATTTAGTGTATTTTCTATAAAGTTTTAATTTTCTGTAAGTTCTTTAGTTATGTTTTTATCCAATTTCTATTGAACAGTTTGGTTTTCTAATTGTAAGAACTCATTCTTTATAAATATTAACTCTTTGTATGTCATCAGATTAGAAATAGTTTTACAGATCAGTCATCGCCTATTGACTTTATGTACTTCTCCATATAAAATTTTTGTTGATATGCAATTAACTATATTTATTTGTAATACCTTCCAGTCTTCCAGAACTGATTTTGGTGGTCACCCAACCACTAATTTCTAGGTACACATATCCTTATTTATGAAGTTTTCATAGCTTTTTGTTTGTTCACTTGTTTTTTTACATAAGGATTTGGTGTATCTGGAGTATATTTTTGTATGTGGTGTAAGATAGGTTGTATTTTTATTTCTTTCCAGATGGTTGACCAGTGGTACCTGTTTTATTTGTTTAAAAATGTATCTTTTTCCCACTGAGTTAACCACTGCTTTGTCCTGCATTAAAGCCTTGCAAACTGAGATCTTTTTCCTATTTCTGTTTCACTGATCTATTTGTCTGTTCCTACACTGATCTCATCTTTATTTCATTAAAGTGACAATATGGTATATATAATATCTAATAAGTCTATTTCCCCCCTGCATAAATAAATAAATTGTATATATTACACTGTAACATTAAGTCTGCCCATCCAAGAAAATGTGATATGTTAAGCTCTTCAGTTGTTTAGTAAGATTTTATTTTTTCTTCCTCTAGATAATATAGTGTTCTTATTAAATTTCATTCTTTGGCATTTTATTGTTTTAAATTGAACAGTTTTTGCCATTTCCATCTGTGCTAGCTATGTCTAGATTAGAAAAAAAGCCATTGATGAAGGTGTCCAGATAATCATATTAATTTAAAAAATTTTAAACAAAAACCTTTTGCTTTTCTCCATCTTCAATTATATCCTCAGCAAAAATAACTTTATTTACCAAACGCTTATGTTGTTAATTTCATTTTCTTACCTTACTGCTTATATTTAAATCTTGAAGAACTAACAACTAATCATAGTGATCGTGAATATCCTTTTCTCATCCATTTCTCTTCAATGAAATGTTTTCAACTTTTACAGTGTATGGGTAGATTTGCTATCATTTTTTATATATAGCCTTTGTTACACTTACGTATTTTCCTTTCAGTTTCAATTTATTTAGAATTCTAATTTGAATTGACTGTTGAATTTTATCAAAATAAATTTTAGTGTCTATTAATAGTAATTAAACATTTTTTCCCTTCATCTGGTTATAGTAAATTATGTTAATAGTTGTCCTAATATAAAGGACCCTTCAATTCTTTAACTAAACCCTGACTAGAAATGGTGTGTTATTCTCTTGATACATTGATGAATTCTATTTGTTATTACATCATTTAGAATTTTTGCCTCTTTATTCATTATTAAGATTTGTCCATAATATTCTTTTTCATAGTATTTATATAAATAGATAGTATATATAGCTAGTATTTTATTACAGTAATGATATCAAAATAATGTTAATTTCACAAAAGAATGAGAGTGGATTCTATTATTTTCAATAGCCTTGCACAATTTAAACAATATCAAACTTATTTAACTCTTCTTTAAAGATCATACAATGTTTGACTGCAAGCTCTTGTTCGGATACATTTTTCATTGTTGATGTCTCACCTTTCCAGTCTCTTCTCTGGTAATTGGCTCTATTCAGTTTTCTACTCCATCATTTTTGGCACAATTGTATTGTTCAAGGAGCATTCTCTTTTTAGTCTATCTTCCCTTGTGGTTTTGTCTCTCTTCTCATACTTAATATTATCTATTTTGGCTATCCACTTTTATTTTTTAATCAGAGTTGCAAGGGGATTATATATTTAACTGGCCCCTCCCCCCAAATAGATGTATTTACCTGTCTTTTATTTTTTCTATTTCATCAATTTACATTTATCTCTACTAATTCCTATATCCTGCATTTTTATTTTCTATTTTTTTAGTGTATATTTAATTCATTCTCTCCTTTAATATCAAAGGCACTTAAGGCTATTCATTTCCCTCTAAGAAAAGAGGGAAATATTACATACATATTAGATAGTCTTCCATAATGTTCTTTTTCTTGCTTTCTAGATAGTTTTTATTTCAGTTTAATTTTTTTTCTTAAACTCAAGATTTTTAAATTATCATTAGTATGTACCTTAAAAGCTGGTAAACTTGATCTCATTTCTTCCATTTTATTTTATTTTTTCCTTCATTATATATAGTTAATTTTCTCTTATTTTTCCCCATTTTTTGCTCAATTAATCAGGTTACTGTTCCTTTCATGTTTGTCTTGTTAATTGGGAATTCTAATGACATTTTCCAGTCAAGATTATTTACTATTCTTATAATTAGACACTTATGAATATACTATTTATTGAAATTTAGATAGATATTATTTTTTCCCACCAAGCTACACTTAATCTCCACAGAGAAACCAAGGCCAGTGTGTCCTTTCTGTTTCAAAAGTCCTTCTTAAAAACTTCCAGGAATTATATTGCAAGGGAGATATTAAAAATGTAACAATCTATATGGCAAAGAAACCAGCCCAATTAGTCGGGACACCAAACTTTCAGAGAAGGAGTCATCTATAAACTGAAAGTCTGATTGTGCAGACCAGCTCAATGTACCATGCATATTGCTATACATTACTATATCTAGCTAGTTAGCTACGTAACTAGTTATATAGCCTAGGTAACAATTTTTCTAATTACATATTCCTCTTTATTACAATTTTCAAGTTTCTTTTCTGATTCATATTTTTATTGATATAAATGAGACTTTCGGGATTCCTGCATAACCTCAATTATCTTTCATTTTCACCAGTGAATGAGGTCTTGGCTGGTAAAGGACTCAGACGGCAGCCCTTTATACTTTGCCTTCTCTGTTAGCGATGATGGCCTGATTTTTTTGGAGGGGTGGGTGGGTGGGTTATTTTATTATCTCTGCTTGGAAAATTGTTAGTTTTTTAAAATCAGTTCTTAGGGTCAGAAATGTTATCAGAATTTTCCTAAGTGTGTCTTTTTTCCATAAGTTTCACCTGGTGCAAAATTAGAACTTTTTTTTTTATTTCAAGGAAATTTTATTTTCACATTCATTTCAGTAATACCTCTCTTCCATAATTGTTGTTGTTGTTTTCCTTCTAGAACTACCATTTTAAAAAATTTCCTACTCTCACTCTAGTTTTCAGTTCACTGTATTTTTATTCTATGCTTTAAGATAATTTGGCATTTGATCTTCCAGGCCCCTAATAAATAATAACCAACCTCAATTTAGAGTTATTTAATACATGACTATGGTTGCTGCTGTTGGCCACTATTTATTCCCCATTCTTTGAAAGAGGATAATGCATTCCTGCCCCATAGACTTCAGGTTTGGCTGTGACATATTTGCCTAATAAAATATCAATTCAGGTGATCAAAGGTATGTTTGAGCCTAGACCATGAGGGGAATGGGCTCCCACCAGCACTCTTTCTCATCCCTTCTGCCATGAGAGGGGCATTCCCCAGATCAGGACGGCTCCTTCTGCCTGCTGTACAAGATGAAAAGACAGCTGGAGTGCAGCTGCAGCCCCTCTGAAAGGGTCCCCAGTATGATGAGCCAGAAATATATCTTTGTGACTTGTAAGTCACAGAGATTTTTGGATTTTGCCAACACATCCTTGCTCACTAAAGTTTTGCCTTCCAAATGCACTTGGTTGCAGGTAATAAGTAAATGCTTTGCCACTGCATGCTTTGGCCACTTTACCATTGGAAATAGGGCCAGTGATGTCTTTAAATCTAAACAAGGCAGAGAATCAATTCTAGAAAATGCAGAACTAATTGGAAGAAATGATCAGTTTCAGATTCAGTTCTTCTGGCGCCATTTCTAGTACCAAATTTTGTAACGTCGTTTGATCAGAGAAGTAGAAACACTAGGAGTGCTAACTAACGAAGGATAGGTATGCTTATTATGGGGATCTGACCTTATGAAATTGTGAGAGCTGGTTGAAGAGTCTGTCTGAAGCTATCGCTCCCGTGTCCATGGATGGCGTAGGCAGCCCTGCAGGAAAGATGGATGAGAAGTAGAGGGTGAGGACTGAACAAGGAGGCATCGGGAACTGTGAAGACAAGCTGGAATCCACAAGGGTGAAGCGGAACTCATACAGGTCTCTAACAACCTCTAAGGATCTACCTTTGATTATAGATGGACCTGCAGGAGAAGCAGGTATTTTCATAAGATAACCTGACAAGTGGTGCAAGAATCTGAGAAGCTAGAGGAAGGTATCCAAAAGGACCTGGAAACACTGCAGCCCTGGCTGTTGTCCCATTTCAACAAGGTGAGCCAAGGTGTAAGCGACACAGTACCCTGAAGCTCCCTGGCTATGCTTCACTTCTGTCTTCCAAATCTCACGCAAAATGTCTCTTGTCTTGTGGCTCACACTGATCTGGACCTATGCTGGAAAGGGAATTCTGGAAACACAGTTTCAGCTCGGCTTAAAGCAGGCAAAAAGAAAACGTCACAATTAATATTTGATGAGTGCACAAATGAACCACCAAATTAATCACCTTAAAGAATTAACTGCAGTGAATTTCAGATATCGAAATTATCAGGGCTCTTATTTTCTCTAAGGAATTTCACACTTCTTTTGTTGGAAAATATATTTATTACCATTTTGCTTGTTTATTTGCTAGCATCAAGTCTCTCACGTACCTTCCGTAAAACATCATCTCAGCGTATCCACCAGAACTTACGTTTGCATCAACCTCAACTCATTTATCTGTGTCATGGAAGCTGTACTGCCCTAGAGTAACCAGGCATCACTTTCTCGATGTTTTGATTATTCTAATGTCTATCTCAAGATGCAAGAGTAATCAAGTAGCATTTATAGAAAGGGTTCAGGAAGAGATAAAAGATAATAAAGGCTGCATCTTGTGTAATGGAGCATGTGATGTTAACTTCTTTGGATAATGAAAAGAGGAGGCAAGGGGAGATAAAGAAAATTAGCTGCTTTCCCTCACCCTGAACTTCAATCCTAATACGTTTGTAATAAGCCACCATCTATCAGCGTAAAGATAAATGTTCAAAAATTAAGAGATAACTGATAGGTTTTCATTAATATTAAATGATTTTCCAGCATTTGATAATTTCAATATAGAAGGTTAATTCATTAAGAGTAATTATAAAAGTGACTCATATTGAATTGTTTGGTGCCAAAATATAGCAGGACTGTGTGTCAGGGATTTTCTTATAACCAGTTGTTCTCAAACTATCAAGAGAAGAATCACCGGGAGGGCTTTTTAAAGCACAGATTACTGGGCCCCAACTCCAGAGTTTCTTATTCAGTGGGTCTGGGCTGGGGCCAAGAATTTGCATTTCGAACATGTTTCCAAATGATGCTGATTTTGTGCCTCGTCTGAGGGCTGTGCTTTGAGAAACACTGTTAGAAGAAAGCCACCTAAAGAGGGTGGAGAGTCTGTATCTTATTTGTCAGGATCACTTACAGGTATGTCTTGCAGGTACCTACAATTAACTCCACAATTAAAGGGCTTATTATCACAAATGGCTAAACACTAAGCTATGTGTCAAATCATTGCTTAGCACAACCTTAAGTTAAAGCATCTACTATATGTCTCATTATCCAGCCAATACAGAAAGTCGAGCCAAGCATTTAAAACCCTGTTTAAATAGACACAGTTACTATATCTAATCAACACAGCAGTGGGGCTTGCCAAAAACCTATAAAATGAAGGATTTGCAAGAAAATTACATCACCTTCAAATCAATGCTGGTAACACAGGTGGCATTTATAAAAAGTAAAGAAATTGACATTAACACAGCCCATCTCTGCTGCCTGGCAATGAGTACTCCAGCTTTGTTAAGGAAAGATCGTCTTTCTTCCAAGAATTATATGTAAATACACTAACTTAAATCATTCCAAAACAGTGTAGCAGGAGGAACCAGAGACTGTTCTAAAATATGTCAATTGATAAGTTAAGAATATTTGGGTCTAAGTTTTATAGGGCTGTCCTTATCCAGCAATGGTCAAATGGTCTTTAAAATCATGCTTTCTTTTCCTATTGAAAAAATAAATAAAAGGATTAACCATCGGACTCAAACGTGCCTTGCTTCATCACCAGAAAGGCTAGCAGAAATTGCAGCGACAATGTAATGAAAAAGCAGCTAAGGACTCCAACCTGTGGCCGCGTGCATAACCTCTGCTCTGGGGACCTGCATTACTTAGCAGATAGAATTAAAATTCTGATCAGTGATTTAAAAGGTTTATAAGGGAGGAAACTGTTGTGCGGGTCACATTATCTGCCTTAATCCCTTTCAGTTTGTGCTACCCACCTTGTTAAAACCAATCCATGAGGAATCATTTTCACCTTGAAATCTCCAGATGTTCATGTGAAGCTTAGAAATAAAGCTCTCTGGAAAATGCTTTTCTGGATAATCCCAGAGAAACAGGAGGTATGTGTTGAAAGCACAAACACACACACACACACACACACACACGGACTTGTGCATGCTTACACACCACCATCATAAAATACCTATATGAAATTAACATATTCCCCAGGAAGAGATACGGTGTGCTACAAATTAATCAGCTGCAAATCTATTCAAGCATAGAAATGGCTTATATGCCACTGATTGAGCTACACAAATATTCCATCTAAATGACTAGATATTGACATAGAATATTTAGATTATTTGGGTTTAGAGGTATCTGTGCTATCTACTAAGAACTTTTTGTTATATCCTTTCAAAAAATAATAGAGAAACTCAGAAGCATGAGTTATACAATGGAAGAACCAAATAGGTAATGGTTCCATTGATTGTAAGTTTCGGTATCTTACATAGTTTATTTTGTACATGCAGACTATAAACATCAAGGGAATGTGTGAGCAATAATCATGATAAAGACACTTACGTAAATGAGAGTTCTTCAACGAGTTGTTTTAGAAAGGGAGGTTTTAAGAAAGGACATCATAAATGAAATTAGCTACAAAATTATTATTTTTTTTAACCTCTTTATTGGAGTATAATTGCTTTGTAATGTTGTGTCAGTTTCTGCTGTATAACAAAGTGAATCGGCTGTATGTATACATATATCCCCATATCCTCTCCCTCTTGCGTCTCCCTCCCATCCTCCCTATCCCACCTGGCTAGGTGGTCACAAAGCACCAAGCTGATCTGCCTGTGCTATTCGGCTGCTTCCCACTAGCTATTTTACATTTGTTAGTGTATATATGTCAATGCTATTCTCTCCTTCGTCCCAGCTTACCCTTTCCCCTCCCCATGTCCTCAAGTCCATTCTCTACGTCTGCGTCTTTATTCCTGTCCTGACCCTAGGTTCATCAGAACCATTTTCAAAATTATAGAATTATTTTTTTAAAAGCACGGTCAGAGATCAATCAAGATGGCAGAGTAAGAGGACGTGAAACTCACCTCCCTCAATGAACACATTAAAAATACCTCTACATGTGGAACAATTCTCACTGAAAACTAACTGGAAACTGGCAGAAAAGACTCCTGTACAACCAAGGCTGCAAGAAAGATCCTCACGTAATGAGGTAGGAAGGGAAGAAAAGAGTTCAGGTCAGGACCTTTGCCCCTGGGAGGGGACTCAGAGAAAAAGGAAGATTACATGGGTGGAGACCTGCTATGGGTGGGGTGGGGACTGAGCAGTGAGAGCCACAGATTGGGCACCCCAGTCCTGGGTTCCTAAACAGGGGAGATGAGCCCCCTTGTTTGTTTGGAAGAATAACAGGAGGGCTGTGGGAAGCTGGACTCCACTCACGAGGCATGTGTGTGGACTGGCTTGCCCGGGAGGCAGAGTTGAGAGGGTGGAGAAAGGACTGTTCGCACGGCTGTCTGGTTTCCTGCTACCACTTTGACACATGCCCCAACCCAAGCCAAGTGAATGCTCCAGCCCCGCTCATTCCACATCATGGCACAGCACTGGATCTAGGGTGGCCATGACTGGGGAGAAAACTAGGCCATGGGATGCAGAGGCAACCTGTTCTTTTGGGGCAGAGCCCAGGTAGGGTGGCTGTGGCCATTGTTGGTGCTTATTCAAGAAATGCATCAGAAGCAGACCAGAACTCTAACAGCAGCCACCCTATCACAGCTGATGCCCCAAGACATGCTGAGAGTCGACGCAAGCCCCGCCTGCCTTACAGTGGCTCCACAGCAGGGCAGGGGTGACAGAGGCTGGGGATGGTGATTCGCTGCAAGGGACAAAGGGGACTTGCACCCTAGGCTCTGTCTGAGCAAAGCGAGGGAGGCAACGGGGGGCACCTGCACAGGCACTGCATTGGAGAGAGCTCAGACCTCTGTCTGTGGCTGACGTGAGCCAATAACCTGCATGGGCCCCCTTGCAGCACTGGGAGAGGGGGAAGCATATACCTAAGGGGAACAGAGCCAGCTTGGGCTCAGCCCTCAGGGCTTCTGCTCCAGCAACTTGGGATCAGACGCCACCCGCCACAGGTAACTGTTTCACCTAAATTCATAGAGGCAGAGAAAGTTAAATAAAATGAAAAAGCAGAGGAACTGCTCTCAATTGAAAGGGCAAGAGAAAACTCCTGAAAAAAAAAATACTGAAACAGAAATAAATAGTTTACCGGATAAAGAATTCAAAGCATTGGTAATAAAAATGTTAACTGAATCAGGGAAAAGAATAGATGAACCCAGTGAGAATTTTAACAATGAACTAGAAAAGATAAAAAGTCCCAATCAGAAATGAAGAATACAATAACTGAATATACAATGATGTGAATAGTGCCCTCTGGAGTAGTACTCGGTCACCATGGTAGCCTTGTGAGAAGAATATGTAAAACATGTGAGAGAGAAGACTGAATAAAACACTTTATTGGAAGAATAAATATCAAGAACCAATATTTGCTAAATTAATATGTTCTAATTAATACACTAGAGTCTTTACATTTAATACTACCCTGAATATTTAAAAGAACCCAACACAACTTTCACAATTACCAATAATTGTATATGGATAATATTTCTGCATGTGTGTATTGGAACATGGGACATAACGCATACATAAGATCAAGTGAAAACTACAGGCCAATATCACTGATGAACATAGATGCAAAAATCCTCAACAAAATACTAGCAAACAGAATCCAACAGCACATTAAAAGGATCATACACCATGATCAAGTGGGGTTTATTCCAGGAATGCAAGGATTCTTCAATATACGCAAATCTATCAATGTGATAAACCATATTAACAAATTGAAGGAGAAAAACCATATGATCATCTCAATAGATGCAGAGAAAGCTTTCGACAAAATTCAACACCCATTTATGATAAAAACCCTCCAGAAAGTAGGCATAGAGGGAACTTTCCTAAACATAATAAAAGCCATATATGACAAGCCCACAGAAAACATCATCCTCAATGGTGAAAAACTGAAAGCATTTCCACTAAGATCAGGAACAAGACAAGGTTGCCCACTCTCACCACTCTTATTCAACATAGTTTTGGAAGTTTTAGCCACAGCAATCAGAGAAGAAAAGGAAATAAAAGGAATCCAAATCGGAAAAGAAGTAGTAAAGCTGTCACTGTTTGCAGATGACATGATACTATACATAGAGAATCCTAAAGATGCTACCAGAAAACTACTAGAGCTAATCAATGAATTTGGTAAAGTAGCAGGATACAAAATTAATGCACAGAAATCTCTGGCATTCCTATATACTAATGATGAAAAATCTGAAAGTGAAATCAAGAAAACACTCCCATTTACCATTGCAACAAAAAGAATAAAATATCTAGGAATAAACCTACCTAAGGATACGAAAGACCTGTATGCAGAAAATTATAAGACACTGATGAAAGAAATTAAAGATGATACAAATAGATGGAGAGATATACCATGTTCTTGGATGGGAAGAATCAACATTGTGAAAATGACTCTACTACCCAAAGCAATCTACAGATTCAATGCAATCCCTATCAAACTACCTCTGGCATTTTTCACAGAACTAGAACAAAAAATTTCGCAATTTGTATGGAAACACAAAAGACCCCGAATAGCCAAAGCAATCTTGAGAACGAAAAAAGGAGCTGGAGGAATAAGGCTCCCTGACTTCAGACTATATTACAAAGCAACAGTAATCAAGACAGTATGGTACTGGCACAAAAACAGAAAGATAGATCAGTGGAACAGGATAGAAAGCCCAGAGATAAACCCACGCACATATGGACACCTTATCTTTGATAAAGGAGGCAGGAATGTACAGTGGAGAAAGGACAGCCTCTTCAATAAATGGTGCTGGGAAAACTGGACAGGTACATGTAAAAGTATGAGATTAGATCACTCCCTAACACCATACACAAAAATAAGCTCAAAATGGATTAAAGACCTAAATGTAAGGCCAGAAACTATCAAACTCTTAGAAGAAAACATAGGAAGAACACTCTATGACATAAATCACAGCAAGATCCTTTCTGACCCACCTCCTAGAGTAATGGAAATAAAAACAAAAATAAACAAATGGGACCTAATGAAACTTCAAAGCTTTTGCACAGCAAAGGAAACCATAACCAAGACCAAAAGACAACCCTCAGAATGGGAGAAAACATTTGCAAATGAAGCAACTGACAAAGGATTAATCTCCAAAATTTACAAGCAGCTCATGCAGCTCAATAACAAAAAAACAAACAACCCCATCCAAAAATGGGCAGAAGACCTAAATAGACATTTCTCCAAAGAAGATATACAGAATGCCAACAAACACATGAAAGAATGCTCAACATCATTAATCATTAGAGAAATGCAAATCAAAACTACAATGAGATATCATCTCACACCAGTCAGAATGGCCATCATCAAAAAATCTAGAAACAATAAATGCTGGAGAGGGTGTGGAGAAAAGGGGACACTCTTGCACTGCTGGTGGGAATGTGAATTGGTTCAGCCACTGTGGAGAACAGTATGGAGGTTCCTTAAAAAACTACAAATAGAATTACCATATGACCCAGCAATCCCACTACTTGGCATATACCCTGAGAAAACCAAAATCCAAAGAGAGTCATGTACCAAAATGTTCATTGCAGCTCTATTTACAATAGCCAGGACATGGAAACAACCTAAGCGCCCATCATCGGATGAATGGATAAAGAAGATGTGGCACATATACACAATGGAATATTACTCAGCCTTAAAAAGAAATGAAATTGAGATATTTGTAATGAGATGGATAGACCTAGAATCTGTCATACAGAGTGAAGTAAGTCAGAAAGAAAAAGACAAATACCGTATGCTAACACATATATATGGAATTTAAGGGAAAAAAATGTCATGAAGAACCTAGGGGTAAGATAGGAATAAAGACGCAGACCTACTGGAGAACGGACTTAAGGATATGGGGAGGGGGAAGGGTGAGTTTTGACAGGGCGAGAGAGAGTCATGGACATATACACACTAACAAACGTAGTAAGGTAGATAGCTGGGGGGAAGCAGCCGCAAGGCACAGGGATATTAGCTCGGTGCTTTGTGACAGCCTGGAAGGGTGGGATGGGGAGAGTGGGAGGGAGGGAGACGCAAGAGGGAAGACATATGGGAACATATGTATATGTATAGCTGATTCACTTTGTTGTAAAGCAGAAACTAACACCACTGTAAAGCAATTATACCCCAATAAAGATGTTTAAAAAAAAAAAAAAAAAAAAAAAGATCAAGTGTATGACTGAGCTAATGTTTTTCCGGTTGTGAGTGTGTCAACAAAAAGTAGCTCGAAGACTAAGAGAGCGATAATAGTTTTCATCAACGGTGTTCACACATTTCAAGTAAAAGCACAGATGGAAAGCATTCCAATTGCAAAATGTTAACAGGCAGTATTGAGAGGAGAAAAAACAATTAAGTTGAGCAATGAGCTATTTATGATTTCAGTTGCCTTGAATTTTCTTTACCACCATGAGGCTGTAGTTATTTCTTGAATGAGTTTTGGCCTGATGTATCCTAAAAGCAGGTTTTCAATTTGATGGAAAAATTAGTTTTTTGTAAAAATAATAATAATAAGGTGCTGCCATTAATATAAATGATAAAAGGCCTTTTGTTAGCCTTTCCTTCTTTCTGATGTCCTTTTTCCCCACCTTTTTTGCACAATGGCTGTGAATCCATCATCTTAGTCAAATGTGACAGTCAATGGGCCAGAGTGATATGACAAAACAAACACAAAGTTCCAGTTTTAATTCACTAGATTTTAAGCTTCTTGAATGCAGTCAATTTATTTGTACCCCCAGTATCCAGCATACTGTCTCTCAAATAGTAGAAAAAAATTGCTTTTTTGAATGAGTGAATGAATGTGTAATATTTATATGATTGACCAATATTCACACATAAACAGAACATTATCAAATATACATACCAATAAAATTATTCTAACTTTAACTTTTATTCTGTGATTCAGGAAGAACTAGGACATTATTGCTAGTCTGAAAGCAATAGTGTGAATTATAGTAGATACAATGCCAGACTTGGATTATTTTGGCTTTCGGTTATTTGGATTCTTGATGGGTATTGTAAAATTTAAGCTATCTTCTGATAGTTTTTGAAAAACTTTAAAATTCTCTCCTTTCCTGTAAAATGCCTTAAAATGCCTTTCTTTGTTTTTTTAACATGGTCTGGACTTTGAGAAATGTCTCTATTGGTAATTAATAAAGATAGAGACCCATGAAGTGACTTTTTCCACAAGAGTCATTATAGACAGATCACTCATGACAGCTTTTTGGGTCCCACGTAAACTCCTGTCTCACCAAAAGAGTTATCAATTTCACACGCACTGTGAGAAGCTACCGAACTCACATTGCTATATTTTCTGTCAGTTTAAGCTATATTTATAGAACGGCAAGACCTGTAGGTGAAAAAGGAAGCAATTCCACAAGGAGGATCTCTCCAACTGAAGAACCCCTGTTTCAGAACTGCTTTCCATGGTCTATCGAGCTGGAATAACTCAGTAGTAGCTACACAAGTTTGGTACATCCTTTCCCTTCTAAGACCTGTATTTAACAAGAGCAGAAGGGATTCTTTTAACATGAACCTTATCATAACTAATAAAAGATTAAGATGGAGGAAAGAGTACTTTGTGGAATGAACAATTTACAGTGTGTTCATTCATCCTGGAAAAATTTATGGAGAGTAACTGACGTGCCAAGAAATGTGTAGCTAACCAATACACCATTCACCTCTGGGCCACGTGACACGAAAAGTGAGCGATGCGCAGGTATGACTGCAACCTATTAAATGGGATTGCCGCCTCACAGTGGTATTTGTCACCTTATCTAGAAGCAACGGGACGAGGGGTCTTGACAGGAGTTTTCGTTCAGATCGCCCCTCATCATTATAATTCTCTGGCTCTGGCTTCTCTTGTTGTCTGTGAAAGACTGGCTGTGTTGGGGTGTGAAATCCTCCAAGATAATAGTGTAGAATTCTCAGTCTTGGCAACTGCAGTTTGTCAAATTTCATCCATGAGCCCTCTATGCCTCTATTAATCACAATTCTTTGTTTGAATCATTTTGATAAATCTGATTCCTAATTTCTATTGCCTAAATCTAAGGAATGTTTGTAGCCATTGAAAGGTATGAAATCTTTCCAGTGTCTTGAAATGTTTGCAAATGCATCCCAACTTCAAGTCTGCGATGGGTAGAGATTTATAAATCTCAAATGGAGATGAAAAAAAAATAACTTCTGAGATAAAAGCTCAAGGTCATTTACCTCCAGGTTTTTCCTTTGAACCAGTAGAAAGGTCACTTCCTTTTTCACTCCTTCCTAATTCCATAGTCACCCTCCACTGTAGCTGCAGAAGTTGAAAGATAGATCAGACCATTTTGAAGCAATGATTTTGCACTCCTGTACAAGGCAACCCACCTTTTAAGGTCAGTTTCTATTCACTGATTAAGGCAAAGATTTCTTCTCTATAGGGCTATCAGCTAAACCCCAAAATGTGTAAGTTTAAAACATTTGTTTTCCATAGCGTTTATTCATATTACTGCTAAAGCACTTATATTCCACTGTAACCTAATTTTCTGTGTCTTCTCCAAGAAATTATAACCTTCTTGAAAGCAGAGGAGCTATCTCTGTATTTGCATTCCTGTTGCCCAGTTCTGTGACAGATACATTGTAGGTATCAGTAACAAAGGCTTATAAAAGAAGTGAATGAGTTAATTTAAAACATTACTTTCCACCAAAACAAAGTCTGTGTTACTGGGTTTTGCTGCTTAACTTCTCATGCCTTTTACATACAGGGATAATTAGCAACTAAAAAGGAAAGGGCAAACACTTATTTTTAATTTAAAAATCATGCTGTGATGAGAGTTAAGAGAAAGTTATTTGACTTTGAATTTCATTGTAGAGCTCGGGACACAGTCACAGTTCAGACAATAAAATGTCTTCGTATTTTCCACTTGGCATTCAAGCAAATGTGAAGACGAGGTGAACAAATGCCCCACTTCCCTCAGCTTCTTTTGACAAATGTGGCCAGATCACACTGTTATGGATCTACACTGAACAATCCAAGTTAGCCAGTGACAAAATGACCATCTGCTTGGTCAGGAGTTGGTAAGGCAGGCTACGCTGCTATCCCACTGACAGCCATTACAAATTGAATAAATCATTGCAGCCCTTCTAAGAAGGTATGATCTTTTCCACCACATTCCTCATTCTTACAATGTGTTGAAAGACACCTGACTTGGCATTTGCAACCTACCTAAATATTGTGATTAATAGTCTGAAACAAAGAGTCAATGTAATTTTGCTTGCAGCTTGGGATAAATATTTTCTGCAAATATGAAATCCTGCTTCATGTGGGAGGAGGATATTTTAGAATAATGTCAACTGAATTATGCTGGCTGATACTCACTTTGTTTCCAACTGTGGGCATAAACAAATGAACAGATTTATTCCTTCTGTCACCATTACCCTGACACAAGTCATAATACTCTACAAAGAACTTAGCACTTGGAAGCATGTATTTCAGAATAAAAATATTAAACCTTATTTTTAAAGATTTTATAATAGTTGGAGGTTTCTGGATTATGTGACTCTGGAGGTATATGAACGTATTGAGAGCTCTTCATGTCATGGGCACTGACTGGCCTATGCCTCACTCGTAATTCAGTCAACAAATAGCAAAAAATGCACAAGGATGCTCCATCACCGTTAGATATCTTTTACGGCACCCTTTGGATAGATGTTCTAAATATACTTTAAATATCTTTTACTGCCTTTGGATTCTGAAGGGAATGTTTAAGCAGTTTTAGATTTTAATAGTTTTTGCCACTCATACATGGCTGTATCTCTTAATCCTCTCAAGTACACTTTATTTAAACATTTCTTCAACTCATGTACATATTATAGACTGCTAGAAACAAGAATAGGCTAGTCTTGGGAAGAGGCATCATCTTCAAGTTGGGAAGTGTATTGCAATTGATGCTTGAACCTGTGAAAATCAAGCTCTAAGGAGTGTACAAAAAATGTATAAGGGAAAAGAATCTGAAAAAATATGTATATATATGTACGTATAACGGAATCACTTTGCTGTGTACCTGAAACTAACACAACATTGTAAATCAACTATACTTCAACTTAAAAAGAATCACCCTAGATTATAAATGGTATTTAAAAAAATAATAACAATAATAATGAATAGAATGGAAACCTAGGATGAAGCACTACCCCAAGGCAGTGTAACACTGATCTCTGGCAGGATGTCAGAGCCGTTAAAAAGCTGGGTTCTGGACTCCCCACCCTCTGGCTTCCAAGTTCCACTCTGCTCCTCTCTCTGCATCAGTTTTCTCACATATGAAATAGAGATAAGATGAATAACTATCTATGTAGTTATTGAAGAAATTAAATAAGTAAATTAATGCAAAGTAATAAAACATGCTTGAGAAAAAATAAGTCCTTAATTAATACGTTTATTATTAGCTTAAAGAGCTAGGTAAGAATTGAAAAAGAAATGCAATGCACCGTTTGATATTTTGTAAATGCATGTAATGGAACAAAAAGATTAAAAATACATGAAAGCATATACCTGAGAATGTATGATCACAATTATAATAATGTACTTTCGATACTTGGCCATCTGTTTGCTTAAGAAATATTACTGAGTACTTACTAGCAACCAGGCATTGTGAGGTGTTAAAAGACATGGTCCCTATCTCCCACTTTGGAGCTTATGGAGAAGAGAGAAGATGAACACCAAGAACAATGCCCTATATAAATGCTGTGATAGAGATGAGAGAGGCCAAACTTTTCTGGCAATTTAGCATGTGCTCCAGACTGTAGGGTAGAGAGGCAAGAAATGTCAGAGTCTTCAATGTCATATGAAGAAGCTTGGCTTTTAACCTTAGTAATGTGGAGCATTGAAAGAATATTTTTCATCTCACTATCTACAATGGGAGGAAGGAAAGGAGGAAGACGTAGGTAAGGCAGGAAAACCACTTAGCTTGCCATTTCAGTAACCCATAATCTGGGAGGGAGCTGATTGGTCTGAACTAAGGCAGTGGAGCTGGGATAGTGAAGAAGCAGAAGATTAGAGAGACATTAAGATGAAAGAATATATATAGAATTGTTGTCACTAACTGGATTGAAAATTTAAGGAAGAGTGAGAAATAAAGAGCACATCCTTGGGTTACCTGATTTAGTCAACTGGGTGGATGAATATGTCACTCAAGATGAGAACGTGGAAGGATGAGGTAGATTTAATTAAGAAGGTGTTGTCTTCAGATTTGCATCTATATAGATAGAAATGTATATGTAAATTTCTGCAAAAGAAGCTTAGTTGACAGTAGAACATATTTGTCTATTACACAGAAGAGAGGTTTAGATTAGAAATGCAGATCTGGGAGTTATACAAATGGTAGTTGCAGCCATGAGATCCATATTTTCACCCAAAGAGAGTGGGTGAAATGGGACAAAAACAAAGACTAATGATGTAATCCTGAGGAACGCCAACATATAACAGATAGAAACGGAAACCTGTTAAGAATTGTCAAGAATAGCTGCAGGAAAATCGGGACAAAGTAGAGTCACTACACCAAAGGAAGAGGGGTTACGAGAAGGAGGAGATGTTCTCCAGGGACAGATTCAGCAGAGAAGCTTAGTAGGTTGAAGAATTAAACATGTTATTTGACATGAGTATCTGGAAAGTCATGGACAATTTTGGTGAAAAGTATCTGGGTGGGGTGGCAGGTGTGTGTTCACAAGAAAGGGGTAGAAGTGTGGAAGTGCTAGGAGGGCAGGTTGCTCTTTATAGAAGTTTTGCAGAGTAAGAGCTAAAGGGAGATACATGGCCAAGTAAGTCTTTTGTTTCTGCTTTTCTTCTGGCTCTCAGATTTAAGAGATTTAAACATGTTTGCCTGTTGAAAGATAAAGGGTGTATGAAAAGAGTGGATAACTTTTGGAGCAAAATGTGATAGAATCCAGACAATAGAAGTACAAGTATAGGAAAGGAGAGGGTGATGGTCTAGGGTACAGTGTGCTGGAGATGGGTGGCAGTTTGAGGTGTTCTTGACTGACTTTTTTATAGAAATGGAAAAGGATGCTTATCTATAAAGAATGATGATGAAGAAATCAAGTAGGGGATTTGAAAAGAGGGTTGACTAAAATAGTTGATGAAAAGAGGAGGAAAAGGAACCAATGAGGTAAGGATTGCTGGTTGACTCCCAAGTCCAGATGGGACAGCTTTGAAATGGTGGCATCAATCCTCACGCTGGGCAAGAACTCAGATCTTACTTTTAGGCTTGGGGGTCTAATGAAGAAGGTACAGTAAAGCAACACTATTTGCCAGCTATGTGAAGGGCAGGATGCTTGACAAAGTTTGTATAAATGGAACTGCTTTGAGGGGCAGAATCCATAACATGTAGCAGAGTAAACACACTGGGATAAGTGGCTAAGAATTTGGACATCACTCCTGTGGAGGAAACCACATGTCTTCCACAGTACAGATACACCTGAATGATCTCAGAAGAATTATGGCTGAGTATACTCAGGCTACACCTTCCTAAGCCCCATGGAACATAAGCCTTTCTTAAGAAACATCAATTACAATGGAGAAAAGACAGTCTCTTCAATAAGTGGTGCTGGGAAAACTGGACAGCTACATGTAAAAGAATGAAATTAGAACACTCCCTAACATCATACACAAAAATAAACTCAAAATGGATTAGAGACCTAAATATAAGACTGGACACTATAAAACTCTTAGAGGAAAACATAGGAAGAACACTCTTTGATATAAATCACAGCAAAATCTTTTTTGATCCACCTCCTACAGTAAAGGAAATAAAAATGAAAATAAACAAATGGGACCTAATGAAACTTAAAAGCTTTTGCAAAGCAAAGGAAACTACAAACAAGACGAAAAGACAACCCTCAGAATGGAAGAAAACATTTGCAAACGAATCAACGGACAAAGGATTAATCTCCAAAATATATAAACAGCTCATGCAGCTCAATATTAAAAAAAACAAACAACCCAATCAAAAAATGAGCAGAAGACCTAAATAGACATTTCTCCAAAGAAGACATATAGATGGCCAAGGGGCACATGAAAAGCTGCTCAACATCACTAATTATTAGAGAAATGCAAATCAAAACTACAATGAGGTATCACCTCACACCAGTTAGAATGGGTATCATCAGAAAATCTACAAACAACAAATGCTGGAAAGGGTGTGGAGAAAAGGAAACCCTCTTGCACTGTTGGTGGGAATGTAAATTGATACAGCCACTATGGAGAACAGTATGGAGGTTCCTTAAAAAACTAAAAATAGAATTACCATATGATCCAGCAATCCCACTACTGGGCATATACCCAGAGAAAACCATAATTCAAAAAGACACATGCACCCCAATGTTCATTGCAGCAGTATTTACAACAGCCAGGTCATGGAATCAACATAAATATCCATCAACAGATGAATGGATAAAGAATATATGGTACATATATACGACGGAATATTATTCAGCCATAAATAGGAACAAAACTGGGTCATTTGCAGAGACGTGGATGGATCCAGAGACTGTCATACAGAGTAAAGTAAGTCAAAAAGAGAAAAACAAATATCGTATGTTAGCGCATATATGTGGAACCTAGAAAAATGGTACAGATGAACCAGTTTGCAGGGCAGAAATAGAGACACAGATGTAGAGAACAAATGTATGGACACCAAGGGGGGTAAGTGGTGGTGGTGGTGGTGTGATGAATAGGAGATTGGGATTGACATACATACACTAATATGTATAAAATAGATAACTAATAAGAATCGGCTGTAAAAAAAATAAAATAAATTTTATTTTTAAAATTTATCAAAAATTTAAAAAGAAGAAGAAAATGAAATAAGACAGTATAAGAACTAAATAAAGGGAATGGTTCTTGATGGGATCCAGGTAGGGGAGAGGGGTAGGAGTCCTAAGGCCATTATTGGACAACTGGAGAAAATTTAACAGGGAGTATTTATTAGATATTAGTATTGTATTGTATATGTGTTGAATGTGATGAATATACTGTGGTTACGTTGGAAAATATCCTGGCTCTTAAGAGATGCAGGCTAAGTATTTAAGGGCGAAATGTCTTAAAAAAAAAAAAAAGGAACATTGATTGTTTCTATTTCTTCACTTTTGAAGGCAGGTAAGGATCGTCTGGTCTTAACCTCAATGAGTTATTTATAGGCATCATAAAAACTCTGCAGTGACATCCAGTCTAGTAATATCTTTATTATTAGTATTACTTGCTTGTAGACTTCTCATTGTATGCCTGTCTCCCAGTCAGAGACGTCTGAATATTCAGATATAACAGGTTGTATGCTTTGTTTTCTGTTATGAAGTTATACTTCAGATTCATATTTTTGTCTGGTTTTCTTAAACACATTTATAAAATTTATTGCATTCACCTTTTTTTTTTGGCAAAAGGCAGCATCCTCAAGAGAGACAGGAACAGAGCAGTAAAGGACCAGAGGAGTCTCGGTTAGCACCCCAGTTCTCCCACTTATAATGGGTATCATCTAACCAGTTATGTAACTCCTCAAGCCTCAGATTTCTTTCTTGCATAGAAAAGAAGGGTTGGTTAGATGTTATTACATTTTCCAGGTCTAAAATTCTTTATAAGTTATAAATCTTACTTTGTCATGGCCAATTTGAAGTGTAGCATTAAAAGTCAAACAGCCAAGAATGTCTGCAATCAGGGTAGGTAGCAGGCTGTGTCCAAGTATTCTAGAAATCTAATACTGACACCAGAGTTTTACAGCGCAACAGCATAATCATTCCTACCAGCCTGTTCCATTAAAGCTCGATTTACTACCAGGGAATTCACCTGCTGACATAGTAAAACTCCTAACTGGGAGCATTAACATTGCAATGTCAGATGGGGAAAAAAAATGTTCATAAATTCCACGAACGTGCACTGCTTTATTTGGGGTCCTGGTTGCAAACTCATTATTTATGCTGTGTACAGTAGGCCATCAACATATCCCACTGGGAAATTAGTTTGCAATTTAGAATCGTTTCAAAGTGCAAGTGATTCTCAAGTCACTTTCTGAGGTTAAATGAGAACTCTTATTGCTTTCCGTGGGCTCAGAGGGAATTTTTACTCCATGTCTTCCCTCCTCCCCCAGCTTCTGCTATACTGTCTTGATTTTTCTTTCTTAAATGCACTTTGGTGCTAAATCTCCTTTTTTTCAATTTTTGAAAGCCAGTAAATGGAATGGTATTTGTTGCATTTTCTTGCTTGTTGGGACTGCTTAAGTACCTCACTTTTGATTACTGCTTTTGTTCTTCGAAGACTCCTGAGAGGTTTCCATGTTCTCCACATAACATAGGAGTCATTGGGGAAGATTGGACAGCATCCACTTTAGCGGGCAGTGAATCACAGTCATCAAGCCACTCCCATTCCAGCTTCTCATTCCAGGGGCTATGCCATGGGACAGGGATCCAGGCAGACTGGCTGAGAGCAGAAGGGGTGAGTCTCATAACTCCAGGTGATGTTCATTGAAGGTTCAACCTTGCTTATGGGCTTAAGCGCCCGTAAGTGTAGAACAAATTATTAAGATAAAAAGTGTTCCTTCCACTGACCCTTTCCACTTTCACACACCCCTTTATTTGATTCTTTCCTTTACAACCTCCTTAAGCATTTTTTTAAACAATATTTCACTGGTAATCGTAGGCATATCCTCTCAACCTTACCCCAGCCTAGGAGAATTGACCTCAAACCATCTGGTAGATAGTTTGTAACCTGATATTATCCTTGGGGAATAAATAGCATTACTTTAGGTGTACCAGTTTAGCCTTGATCATTCCCAGAAAGTAGCAAATAAACCACAGTGTGAAGATCTTGTAGACATTTTTTTCTTTTCCTCCTTTCTGAAATGCCAAAACCTGATATTATGAGCTATAATGAACAAAAATCAAATAGAAAATAAATCAAGAGTCGTTAAGCTACATCAAGGGACTCCTCTCCTCTAACAAGAAGCACTAGAATTTATCTGAAACCAAGATTTCAACATCTCTCTCATACATTAGGAGAGTGTTTCCATAGGCCCAGACCAGAAAGTATACAAACCAAAGAGATTGTTTAGTTTCAGAATACATGAAATCACTAGTTTAAACATAGAAACTGCACACCAAGAGTGCAAAGAGACAATGAAAGCCAGAGATCAACAGAGTAAATATCACCTAGAAATACTAACAGTCTTAAAGGTCGGAAATCCTTAGTTCAACAAAAAGACCCATCCATTAAAAACAGTGAATTACAAGATAACCTGAGAATAGCACCCTATGAATTCCCTTTAAAAGCCGATGTTATTCAGCTAAAAGCTATTCACTATAGTGCTTTAGAGGTAAATAAACAGAGCAGGTAACAAACAGGGACTAAAACCTGAAGGAAAAGAAACCAAAAATTAAGTGCATTTGGAACTGCTTAATATTGAACTTCGAAGGCATTGGGGAAAGGCTTTGTTTCGTGGATATAAATCCCTACACGTCAGTGTGCCCAAGCTCTTTGGTATTGCGTGGAAAAAAAAAAACACACACACACACACACAACTATTCACTATTTACAATATTCTGAGTTAGTGTTCTTGGCTGAAATTGGCTTAAAATGTTTTCCTTGATTACAGATAATTCAAGTCTTTCTACTGCTATGTGAATGTGAACGTGTTTCAAAAACAATCCCCTTTTCCTTCAAGCTTTGAAAGAAGCAGGTGTTGGTTTGGTTTTCTAGAGTTTTTGGTGTTTTCTTTCTTTCTAAGTGTTAAATATGTTTTATAATTTGTTAACACCTATATTCAAATCCTTTTGGCCTTTGCTTGGTAAAATAACAGGTTAGATAGGTATGATACTTGGCATATAGAAGTTTAACATCTCTTAATCTGTAAGAACTCTTGAGTGTATGGTATTTATAAAGACATCTCTCATGTCTCCAACGATTCTTCTTTCCTAGACTTTCTTTTTTTTTTTATTTATTTATTTTAAAAACATCTTTATTGGGGTATAATTGTTTTACAATGGTGTGTGAGTTTCTGCTTTATAACAAAGTGAATCAGTTATACATATACATATGTTCCCATATGTCTTCCCTCTTGCGTCTCCCTCCCTCCCACTCTCCCTATCCCACCCCTCCAGGCTGTCACAAAGCACCGAGCTAATATCCCTGTGCCTTGCGACTGCTTCCCCCTAGCTATCTACCTTACTACGTTTTTTCCTAGACTTTCATATTGCTATTTCCACTTTTAGATATCATACTAATTATTTATCATTAAAGCCCCAAATCTTCTCATATGTATAGAGATGGGCTAAACCCATGAAAACTTCCCAACTATCAGGAACAGTGTCTTATTATAAAGGCACTTTCAGAGATTCCTACATTTTTAATGTTTCATGAGATAAACAGTTTATTAATAACAATTTCCTACAATGTGGCAAAAAAGCAGTAAGACATGCTCTCATGACTTTTCTCTTTTCATAAACATTGCTTGAGCAAGAGAAGAATTACTTCTCTAGAAGTCAGATTCCATTTCTAGCTTCTCAAAGTTGTAATCTACTTTGACTCTTCCTTCCTGGAAGGTCTATCATAAATTACCAAAAAAAGGAGATTAATATATCTTTCTGTCCTTTCTCCCCAAAATGTTAAGCTTCGCTGAAAAGTCTTATTTTAAACCATATGCCAAAGGATGCTTCCTCTACCTAAATTAGAATCTGAAGGATTGTATAACCGAATCCTTGAAAATAATCCCGTGGAGGCAAAATCCATGGTAAATCCATGCTTTCTAGGTCACTAAAACCTAGTGTTGATGCTGTACATGGAGGTGAACTTTTATAAAAATGCAAGTGTATTACTGAAATTAACAAAAAACCCAGTGATTGGAGGGCAGCAAGTGGACTCCAGGCTAGAATATTATGTCAACAGGTTGAGTGGGAATCTGAAGATGCTGGGGAAAGTCAGGAATCCTCTTCTTCATGTGACTGTCTGTCTAAATCTAATCTCAAGTATAAACCAGGGGCTGACCTATCTGTTCATTAGCATTATTATCCCCTCCCTCTAATCACTCAAGTGTTTTGTTCTCAATCATGAATTTCTAATTTCTGGGGATTCTGTATTTTCACATTAGATGCAATCATATATTCTGAAAGTTTGCTTAACTGTCCTGAAATTTTTACCGAAAAGAAAGAAGAAAATAGGACACACACCTCCTCTACCTAAAACACAAATTTCCTTGGGCTGTGCAGTGCATTCTTTCCCTAGTCAGTCCCACGGTCAGGCCTCTGGAACAGAGACATTGTACACAAACTGCCTAATTCTGAGGTTCTCAATAATCAAAGTGATATTTTAAAAAGACAGCATAAGCAGCCTCAAAACTTGCTGCTCTAAACACATAAACACATGGCCTTGGATCTGGAAGGAACAGTGAGGTTGTAACATCTTTACTGGCAAATTGTTGAAGCCAGGAGTCTAAAGTACACAGAGTGTCCCTTTCTTCAGCTGGTTTTCACAAGTTTGTCCATGTCAGCAACTCAGACTCAAGACAGTCAAAACAGAACCCTTGAGTTGACCTCATTCCCTCCAAAGCTTGTTGCTCTGTTGTGCAGAGATCAACATTTTTGTGAATTTTTTAAAGTTCTGTTTCTGAAGGCAGAGGAGCAGAGGGGAGACATAAATGCACTGCCACAATGATTAGTTTAGCTTTCTTTCTTTTGTAAGTTTCTTAGAAACATGGTGGCCTTCCCTGTTTAGATTTTTAAACATCTTCTATCTGGACACCCTTTGAAAATTGAAAAAAGCAAACCAAAACAAAAAACAACAACAAAAAACAAAGTCTGTGCAGCACGTAGCCAGATTTGACTTTAAAAAGTTGCTAATTTGGGACTTACTTCTCTCCATTAGGACTGTGTAAGAATTATGCACACAAGGCTGAGGCTTTTCTCTGCTTAAAAAACATCTGCAGTCAATTAGAAATAAGCCTGAGTGTCGTGTTAATTCTGCAGAACCAAACAAAGTCATTTTTGTTTAAACTCTTTCAGTGCTGTGAGAATGAAAGGTTACAGGAGGGGGGAAAAAAAAGCAATAGAACAAAACTGCTGTGTGGCCCTGGAAGGCAGCTGAGGGGGCAAATAAGAAATTAGTTTTCCTTGAGAATACAGACCTGAAAATTTTTTCCAGGAGAATTCTATTCTATACCATTTCTCTCCTGGGGTGTGGGAATGGGGAGCAAGCCTACTCTTTCTTCTAAAAAGGCAATTTTTAAAGCAATGGAACATTCTCCAGATTCCCTCAAAATGAATTTGACCAAATAGTTGATATGTCTGGCAAATGAGTAGTAGCATTTCACTTTTAATTTTGTGGAAAGCGAAACAAATCAAAACTATATTTTTAGCATTGTGTGCATTTCAAATCACTTTCATAGTTACTAAATGTGATTGGTGTTCTGACCTCAAATATACTAAAAACAACTACTTCTATTGAAACACATCTTGCCATGAATATCACAGCCCATGTCCACCTTTTGTTAACATCAGTAGCACTGATTCTACGGGAATTTGAGTTTATCTCTCTTAAAGAAGTCTGTGGCTAACCAGAGATAGAATTTCCACACAAGTACAGTAGAACTACATGTTTTTAAGGCTGATGGTCCCTAAATAAAAGGGAGGATTTCACGTATTCCTTTGGGCTAATGCATTATTTCTTCTCCATACCTTTCCTAAAGATTAGGTCCTACTGTATCTCAGATGAGAAAGGCAGATGAAGACTCTATTTTTGTTAACTGAGTTTTGAGGAGTATGATTCAGCACTTAATCTGCAGTACCCAATAGGTACTCTACAGGTTCTTTCAGGCAGGTGAAAATGTTTGTCTTTGCTATTTAATCCTTATCAAAAAGTGGGCTATGGGGAATTATTTGTAGATGTAGGCTTGATTGGGTGCTAAATATTTATTCCTTTATATATTTTGACTCTATCTTTGGATCAAACCAAGAGCTGGTCATTGAACCAAAATGTCTGACACCATTTTTATTGGTTTTCACTCAATTGCCCGGTAACTTTATGCCAGTTGTCTGTATTGAGAAGCACTATAAGAAATGGGCCAATAAAATTGCCATTATACTTACTATAGGAATACTTCTATTTCATTATCCAATACCTGTTTATGAGAAGGTATGAGAGAAATTTCTCAGAATTTTAGTTTTGGATATTTTTTCCTGAATTATGGTTTTCTATTTTGTTTTCATTCTTAAATCTTAGGAACACTGTGATTCTTGTAATTGATACTAGTTCCCTTTTAATGGCCAAAAGCTTTGAGGTCAAAGCTTTGTGACATACCCTTTATTAACTGTAGTATGTCTATTACATATATTTATACTTCTATATATCAAGAGGTTTATTAAAGTGTAGCCCTTATAGTCCCTTTACTCTGTCTCTCTCAACTATTTGTTTTTTCTTTTTTATGTTTATTTTCTTTAAGCTCTGACAATTCCTTTGTGATATAAGTCAGGGTGTTTATAAGTAGGTAAACATGTAAATCTAAGTTAAGCCCTGCTGTTGAAGTGTAAGCCTATTTCACCTAAACCTTCTCTCTGAGTGCTTGCTACGTGATAGTTTTTCTAAAAGATTTAATTTTGGTATTATTTTTACGTCATACAACTTTTTGTGTTCAAAATTTTTAAAAGCGTGAATAAGATGAAAGAAATGATTTTGAATAGGTATAAAGACACTCAAGTAGAATATCTGAAATGATTACATAATTGTCAAAGAGGACATAAAATAATGTAAAAGAAATTAAGGTTACTTGACTTTAAGGGGGAAAATGACTATAATGAAATTAAAATACAATATTCAAAATGTCAACCATCTTGACAACTGTTTTTTTTGTTTGTTTGGTTGGTTTTTTAATCTCTTTAGAAAACAATCCCTAGGTAAAAATAAGAGGAAGTAAGTTTAAAAATCTGTAAAGAACACTGGGAAGATGGTCCTGTATGCTTAAATAATTTTTTTTCAATTTTTATTTTCTATTGGAGCATAGTTGATTAACAATGTTGTGTTTGTTTCCGGTGTACAGCAAAGTGGTTCAGTTATACATATACATGTATCTATTCTTTTTCAACTTCTTTTCCTATTTAGGTTATTACAGAATATTGAGCAAATTTCCCTGTGCTATACAGTCCTTGTTGGTTATCTATTTTAAATATAGCAGTCTGTATATGTCAATCCCAAACTCCCATTCTATCCCTCCTCCCAACACACTCGTCCCCCACCTCCCTGAACCCTGGTCATAACCATAAATTCATTCTCTCACTGGAATTTTATGCAGGAATTTATGTTACCTTCTGTGTTATCTGTGACAGTAACCAAAGTATCCAAGTCAATTGAAACAATGTCTTCCCCCACAATTAAAAAAATACAAATTTGCAAAAGTAAACATTTTAACACCAAACAAAAATGATTGAGAATTTATATTAACCTCAGTTTTATTTTTTCTTATGCTAGCTTTGATAATTGAAAGGCTAGAATATGTTTTGCTACCACTATGACCATATTTATAAGTACAAATGAAGCATAAAACTGAAGCACTGAAAGTTAAAGTGTTAAAATGATTCCACTGTCATCAGATATGAAAAGGTAGGCCCGTCTCTTGATTATTTGTTCAAACTAATTTTTTTTTGTTTGTTTTTTTTTGTTTTCAGGAAGATGAAGCTGGGAATGTAAGCTTTAGTCTAATTAGAAAAAAAAAAGGAAAAGAGAAAAGCTCCATTGTTTTTATAGTGTCTTTAGATTTTAGGAATAAATTCTAAAGTGGAGAGATAGCTGCATATTATAAAAAAAAAAAAAAAAAAGGAAATAAGGTCAGAGATGGAGCTAGAACTCAGGTCCACACTGCCAAACTCCCTCTTAACCATCTCTTTAACTAGATGCATTTTCATCTAGAGGTACAAGATGGAGAACCTGAGTGACAGCTGGCCAAAGCCTACACAGATGATGGAGAAAAGACCATAGAGTTCCCACTATTTTGTCAGATCACAAAGGATTATTCTATTGTTCACTAACAATTACTCCTGGCTTCCTACTGTCTCTCAATATTTTATTAAATCTTGAAAAGAAAATTCAAGGCAGAATATCAGTCATTTAGCTCTTTTCAAAATCCAGAAATGCTGGTCCTATGCCACCTCAACTCCACTTCTATATGACATAAAAGAGTTTTCTGATAAAGAAATAATTGGTGTATAAGAGAAGAGTCACTGCACATCTTAACGTGGGAAGTGATTTTAGTAGACAATTATTTAAATTCAGATTTTCCTGGAGACCTTGATACTATCATGTAAATGATTTATCACACTTTATCTCAATCAATTATTTGGGTAATACTACCCAATAATTGTATATGTCCTATTATATTTTTAAAGAAATACTTGTATTTCATCATGAAACTGTATTAACACAAAGATTTTCCACTTATGGAAAAGGGCAAGAATAGTAGGGGGAAAAAAAGGTGGGAGCCAAGAGGACATCAAATCTTTCATGTTCTTCCTATATGGATTTTTTTGTCATGAGTTGCTCTAAATTTGTCACTGTTTCCCACATGAATACTACCTGGGTAGATTATGGCTTCCATCACCCTGCACGTGAAATGAAAAGCAGACTGCATTGCAGACTTGAATTATCCTCCAATATTGCATGATATACGATCCATCTTGATGGGAAACTATTGTTATATATTTCATAGTTATGATTTCCAAGGTATCAAACTCCTCATTATCTTCCTGTGCTAGCCAGCTATAAATGCCAAACACTCTAGTTTTGAGTATGTGCTTTTTGAAACTTATAGTCCTGTGTTCTATGTATGTTTAGCATTTTATGGTGCTGCATAATATAGAAATGTCATAATACTTTATCGAAAGCCCCAGCTAGGCTATTGACAGTATAGGTTTCATTTAATTCCTGGATGCAGCAGACCTTCTTTGGTATTTCCTGTGTAATATAATAAACACCAAACGCAGTGCTTAAAATGAATATTTAAAAAATCAATCAAGCTTGAAATTTAATTTTATCTAATTGGCTTGCTACATTCTAACAAAATTGAATGACATAAAAATTTCACCTACCCTGTATAATTTTATATTTTCTCCAATCACAAAAATAGATTTTTTTTTCTTCTCTTTTAAGGTCCTTTGATATAATCTTTTAATTTACTAAGTTAATTTGACTCTCTTACACAGGTTGAAAAAAGGGTGTATCATCATCCTAGGGTAATAGTCGCATGTGAAATACAACTTTATGTTGGCCATTCTATTCATGCTTTGCTTCTACTGTGAATCCAAGACAATCAAAGTGCTTGAAGAAGCCTTTGGTCTAGATTGAAAAGACTACTTTTTGTGTATAGATTTCTGGAATGGACTGAACTATAAGAAGATAGATACAGGCCATTTCTTCTGCTCCCCTAAACCATTCTGGAATTATGTAACCCACACTGATTCATCCTCTAACAGAAAGGAGCCATCAGTATGACTCACACCACAGTGAACATTTTCAGTGCCTCTGGGAAAGAACAAGTAGGTCTTAATGGAAAGTATCAAAGCAACAACAGCAGCTGGCTTATAAGCAGACGACGGTAGGGAAATATATTTTTTATATAGAGTATGTCTGGTTAAAAAATAAATATATATAAATGGAAGAATACCCATACAGAAGCCCCAAAGGAGTATGATGAAGCACATGTTTGTTTCTGATTAGCTAACATTACTAATTTAGTATACTGATTTGGCTGTGTTTTCATACACAGTTGGGTTTACTGAATTTTCTCTTAAAGTAAAAAAAAAAAAAAAAAATCACATTTACTGCAACAATTTTATTGTTGCTATTTTACCATAATACCAAATAATTACCTTGCAGGTATTTTCCCTCTTTTCATTCCCTCTGATGGCCATATTACCAGAGACATATCCAGAAGTAACAAGGTAATGAAAACTCAAAATTACGGATACTAACCAATTATCAAATATTGCAAACAAAGTTAACATATTCATGACAGGTAAGAAATGAATCTACCTGACAATCCCAAGTGTAGTGAACTTTTAGAATACTCTTTCTGTGGAAATAAGTTTTAGAGTGTCATTATTCAAGGCTCTTTTTAAAATCCCAATTAAGTATATGTACATAAATTGAGGATGGATCAAAACAGGGCTCAAAACTCTTCCAATCAATTTTCTATCACTGTTTAATATGGTCCAGCCAATTAATTGGCTGCCACAGGAAAGAACGCGTCACAGTGTTTTTCTAGGAATGAAAACTTCTGTGATGAGCCAAACAAACTAAACAAGATGAGTTTATGGTGCTAAAACTATGGCCTTAAGGTGTGCTGATTCTCCAAGCTTCGACTATATGACGGGACAAAACACTTTGAGAAACAAAATACAGGACCACACCCCGCCCCCCAAAGATTTTGCCCTGACTAGCATCACCAGCAATCCTAAGGGCCTTTGTTTTTTATTTATTTAATTAAGGAAAATTCTTATTTAATTATAAGGATCAATATTTTCCATTGAAAATTGTAGATAAAATGGAAAGGGTAATGCATAGACCTGTGTATGAAAATTATCATTTTCTCTCCACTGACCTCATATAGCTGTTTTTGGACTAACTGGGAATGTCTCAGTTTTGCCCATATATCTGATTCACATTCAGATTAATCTTACTGTTGTGATTTACGATGCTCTCAGTTTCATATTTACTGCTAGCTCAAACTAATAAGCTCTCCCTGGACTGGTGCGATGACACCAGGTCAGTGCCTAGTTAATCACACCATTGTTTTCCCATCCATGTTGTCCTCTGAATTATCTACAATGATAATTGATTAAAAACATATCCTGGATGATGTCATTTTTCAAAAAAGAACAAATTCAATTTTTCAAATAAAGTTTCTTTTAGGTTTGTACAGGACTCTTTTTGAACATCTTAAATCTTTTTATTAAATAGATTTTTGCATTCGTCAAAATACATATATTTAGAATTAGCATTAATCACCATTAAAATCTCTCTTGAGTCTCCATGTGTAAAGCCCCAGTACTTTGAGTTCCATATGTGAGCAAAAACTAGAGCATACCATAGAGAAATGGAAGTACATTGACAGTTTTATTTTGATGCGTTATTTCATACTACATAAAACCATTGTTTTCTACATTTTTATTGGGAGTAACAGTTTTTTGTGAATCACATTAAAATGCTCAAGATAACAGTATTAAAGCATAAGATGTTATGTGCACTACTGATTTTTCAGTGCTGGGATTAATTTTTATTAAATCTCTCCATATGCAGCATGTATAGTGTTTTGGATTTTTTTCCTTAAGAGAACATCTTATCTTTTCTTTTTTTAATTAATTAATTTATTTTTGGCTGCATTGGGTCTTCATTGCTGCTCAGGCTTTCTCTAGTTGTGGCCAGTGGGGGCTACTCTTCGTTGCGGTGCGCGGGCTTCTAATTGCGGTGGCTTCTCTTGTTGCGGAGCACAGGCTCTAGGCGCGCGGGCTTCAGTAGTTGCAGCACGTGGGCTCAGTAGTTGTGGCGTGCGGGGTCTAGAGCACAGGCTCAGTAGTTGTGGCGCACAGACTTAGTTGCTCTGCGGCATGTGGGGTCTTCCTAGACCAGGGCTCGAATCCGTGTCCCCTGCATTGGCAGGTGGATTCTTATCCACTGCGCCACCAGGGAAGCCCGAGAACACCTTATCTTATTTTACAGTTTCTAGTATTCACATAGGACTATATTCAGCAGACCTGAATATAGGAGATAGTCACTTTTGGACTCATCTTTTCCAAGTAATCTGAATCATACCAAATGCTGCAGATGTATAAAAAAAAAATAGTTAAAACAGTGCCAAAATATTAATCCAGGGAGCAAACGATTTTATATCTATTTTTGATTTTGTGCATCCTGACCTTAGAAGAGTTGCTTTGCTTTTCTGTCTTATTTTCCTTGGAGTAAATATAACCTCCGTGTACTGACAACCACAAACATATTACATTATGAAGTTTCAGCCACTGGCTGCCAGAAACAATCAGATCCACGAATGTGGTGTGGGTTTTTTTTTTTTTTTTCTTTTTTACTGAATTTATATTGGTTATCTGGCACATAATTAGAAGGGCAAAAAAGAACAAATCCATATTCTATTGGCTTAGGGGTCTTCAGGAGAGCCTTGAGCAAATAGTTTTTAAATCAAAGTAAAGAAATTCTTTTTGGAAAGGAATTCGAGCATGGGGAAGATGGGAGAGAAATTAAAAAGTGCAAATAGAGAAGGCGATCTATGAAGGCAGTACGAGAAAATTCCATTAGTAATGCAATGTTGGTTTCAGTATTTGCCCTCAATTCTTTTCCTTTTCTGCATTATGTCCAAATTCCCATTCACCACTACTTGTCTTTGTAAGGGCTGGAGTAGTGACTATTTGCTGTGGACAGGCCAGTAGTCAAAGGTAAATTTTGATTACTGGTATCAATGCTTACTTTCTCCTACTCGACTTTGTAGCATCTGCACAAGAAAAGTTAAAATGACTGTAAAGCGTTGATGACGAAAACTATTGCATGTGAATGGCTCCGTGTACTATCCATTGCCATTTCTATAGCAAACCTATTTCATATTATAAATCCATTTAACTTGAGTTACATCATGTATAACCACATACTCCACCACCCAATCTCCATCATCCTTCCACTTTTTATTAAGTTCTAGGTTAGCTCTTCATCCTCACTGAGCTAGGCAAACACCTCTCCAGCCTTTCATCCTTCCCCTTAGTCCTACTTTTATTCTACAAATCTTAATTTACCATTTGGGTCATCCCATCAAGACCCTAGTTATTTCATCTCTGAGAAATATTACCTAGGGGGCTTCCCTGGTGGCTCAGTGGTTAAGAATCCACCTGCCAATGCAGGGGACATGGGTTCAAGCCCTGGTCTGGGAAGATCCCAGGGAGCAACTAAGCCCTTGCGTCACAACTACTGAGCCTGCAGTGCTGCAACTACTGAAGCCCACGCATCTAGAGTCCATGTTCTGAAATAAGAGAAGCCACCGCAATGAGAAGCCCGTGCACCTCAGCGAAGAGTAGCCCCTGCTCGCCGCAACTAGAGAAAGCCCGCGAGCATCAATGAAGACCCAACGCAGCCAAAAATAAATAAAATAAAATAAGTTTTAAAAAAAAGCTTTCTTTAAAAAAAAAATATATTACCTAGGGACTTAAGTTTTAGTAAGTCTGGGTTCTAAGATTGGCTCTTCTGCTAATTCTATGGATTATGTGATATTTGGGGACCAGATATTTCTTAATCTGTAAAGAGAACAAGTTGGGTTAAATGATGGCTAAAGTGCAGTCAATTTAAAATTGTGCTGATAACCTTCCTTGCCAGCACTTTTCTTTGCCTTTTTATCTACATTTTGGAACATGGACATACCACTCATATCAATTCCCACTCATATTAAAAATGTAGCCTCTTCCTTTCTCATCATTCTCTACAACAAATTCATCACTAATTTGGGGGTATTTACTTCCAAATGTAGATAGTACCTATGCGTAAAATAATTATGAGTCACTCTCCCACACTAGGGTCGAATGAAGAGACATGGCCCCATTTTGTGTCCCTGGCTAGCTCTCTGGAATACATTAATCCGTACTGACCAATTGACCTACTGTCCACCACTAGCACCATGTTCACTGAAGGGTCTAACTTTAAGAGTCAGAGGAATTACAGCATAACTTCTGACTTTCAAAGCTGCCCCAGCATCTCATATCTAAATGTTGTTGCTCAATCCAACTTCCAGAGGGCAGCTAAAATAACAACTATTTCCTCCTAAGCCTTGATGAATTCAACCAACAGTGAATATTCAAATGATCTCCTGGGTTTTGATACAAAATCCAAGAGTGTTTAGCAAACATGGCTCAAAGATCCCTCTTTCACGAATCGTTCCAACTCTGTGGGAATCTCTAAGCTTTACTTTACTGGTCCTAGGCAAATCACTTCAGCAGAAACTGTCCTCTAACGTAAACATGAATCGTGCTTTTCTTCTTTAGTGAAGAATAATTTTAAATTCAACAAGTCATCAGTTCTTATACTTGTTCTAAAGCACCAGAAAGCCCGGCAGAGAATTGGACATAAGGATGGCTTAACCCACTGATAAGGCCTCAGCCAGACTGCACAATACGTTAGTCAGCAGAACATCCCAGCCTCTGAGACTTTCTATTTTTTGCCATTAAAAATCTTGCTCAAACCAAATATTTTTCACCAGGCATTGGCATGGTTCTTTCCGCCAGCTTCTCAAGTTTCTGTTAGCAATTAGCTTGTATCAGTGGTTCCAAAGCCTGTTTATTTGAAAATCCCACAGCAATTTCCAAGTCCCCAGGGATCCAGTTTCACTCACGGAACTAGAAACTTTGAATTAATCCAAGCTTGGCTACCATCAATCTTCTCCACACTTCCAGAAGTGACTCTTACTCCTTAAGAGACAGGGGCTTCTTAGAGTTTGGCTTAAACACTCCCAGTCAGCAAATGCAGGAAAGAGTTTTTAAAAATTTCTTCTCTCTGGTGAACACATATGCAAATGCATAAGATCTATTTTCTCTGGAAGATACAGTCCCAAATAGCACGTTCTCACTTGCACAGCAATTTTGACCTCAGTGTAAACTCCATTATGTCTTCTTTTCCCCCCTCATGGGTGTTTTTTTTTTTTTAAATATGTGTGTGTGTGCGCATATGTGCGTATAGGCTATGTTTAGATTTCTGTTTTTTGAAAACTATCATGGCTCAAGAAGTTTGCCAACCCAACCACAACTGTTTTTTTCTACAAATAGGTACCACAATACTGCATAATTCAGGGTTCGTTGAACCCAAGGATGCAGAAACATGGGTTCAGAGGGCCAACTGTAAAGTTATACATGGATTTTCGACTGCATGGTCGGGGGTTGTGCCCCAACCCCTATATTGCCCAAGGGTCAACTGTATATCGTGGTTGACGTGCACACACTGCTATAAGTAAAATGGATAACCAACCAGGACCTACTGTATAGCAAAAGGAACTCTCTTCAATGTTATGTGGCAGCCTGGATGCGGGGGGAGATTGGGGGAGAATGGATACATGTATACGTATGGCTGAGTCACTTTGTGGTGCACCTGAAACTATCACCACATTGTTAATTGGCTATACTCCGATAAAAAAGAAAAAGTTTAAAAACAACCATATATTGTGAAATAATCACTATAATAAGTCTAGTTGACATCCATCACACCTTACATAATTATAAAATAAATTCTTTTCTTGTGATGAGAACTTTTAAGATCTACTTCCTTAGCAACTTTCAAATATGCATTACAGTATTTATTAACTATAATCACCATGCTATATATTACTTTCTCATGATTTATTTATTTTACATCTGGAAGTTTATACCTTTTGACCCCCATCACCCATTTCTCCCACCTTCCCTACTCACCTCCACTGGTGATCAGCACTCTATTCTCTGTATCTATGAACTTGTTTTATAGTTTTGGTTTTGTTTTTGTTTTAGATTCCATATATAAGTGAGATCATGTGGTATTTGTTTACCTTATTTCACTTAGCATAATGCCCTTGAGGTCCATCCATGTTGTCACAAGTGGCAAGATTTTATTCTTTTTTACGGCTGAATAATATTTCATTATATATATATATATATATATATATATATATACATATATATGTGTGTGTGTGTGTGTATATATATATATATATGTGTGTGTGTGTATATATATATATATATATATATATATATATATGTGTGTGTATAAAACATTTTCTTCACCCATTCATTCATCAGTGGACACTTAGGTTGTTTTCATATCCTGGCTATTGTTAATAACGCTGCAGTGAACATGGGGGTGCACAACCTTTTCAAATTAGTATTTTCATTTTCTGCAGATAAATACCCAGAAGTGGGATTGCTGGTCATATGGCAGTTCTATTTTTAATTTTTTGAGGAACCTCTATGCTCTTTTCCATTTTATATTCCTACCAATGGTGCACAAGGGTTCTCTTTTCTCCCACATCTGTGCCAACACTTGTTATTTCTTGTCTTTTTGATTATAGCCATTGGGGGAGGAGAATTATTTTATCACAGTCCTCCAATGGTCTCCAAAGATTCACATCTATTCCACATGCAAAAAGCAGTTACTCCATCTTAACATCCCCCCCAAAGTCTCATTTCATCACAGAATCATTTCAAAGTTCAAAATCTTGTCTATTTTATCATATCAAAAATCCAAAATTTTATCATCTAAAACAAGTATGGGTGAGACTCTGGGCATAATCTATCCTGAGGTACAATTCTTCTCTCCCTGTGAACCTGTGAAACTTAAGATATATCTTTTCCATAAATACAAAGGTGGAAAAAGCATAGAATAACAGTTATAGTTCCCATTCAAAATAAGACCAAAAAAAAAAAAACCAAAAGAAAAGGATTCCTTAGTCCCAGGCAATTTCAAAATCCAGTCAAACACACTCCGTTTGATTTCACATCCTGGGAATAATACCATGTGGTGAGTCTCCACCCCTGGAGTCATTCTTCCTTTGTCGTGAAAAATCAATTATGTAATGCACCATGTCAGTAGAATGAAAAGCAAAGCCCACATGATTTTCTCAATTGATACAGTAAAAGAATTTGATAAAATCCAACACTGTTTATGACAAAAATGCTCCAAAACTAGGAATAAAAGGGCATTTTCTCAACCTAACAAAGGCCATTTACGAAAACCAGATAAAAACATACTTACTGATGGAAGACCAAACACTCTCCCTAAGATTAGGAACAACACAAAGATACCTATTCTTGCCACTTCTATAAAACATTGTCCTAGATGTCTTAGCCAGAGCAACTAGACAAGAAAAAGAAGACTGAGAAAAATAAGTAAAACTATTTGCAGATGGAATTCTCTTGTATATAGAAATTTTAAGATAGCCAATGAAAAACGATTATAACTAATAAATGACTTCAGCAAGATTTCAGGATATAAGATCAATGTACAAAAGTAAATTGCATTTTTATACACTAGCAACAAGGATCTGAAAATAAAATTAAGAAAGCAATTGCATTTACAACAGTAACAAAAAGAATAAAATACTAAGGAACAAATTTTACTAAAAAGTATATGCCTGTGTACACACTGAAAATTGTTAAACATCATTGAAAACAATTAAAGAAAACATAAACAATTGAAACTATATCCAATGCTCAGAGATTGGAAGACATTATTGTTATGATACTACTCCCCAAATTTATATACTTATATACAATTCCTTCCAGCTTTTTTTTAAGAAATTGACAAACTGACTCTAAAATTCATATGGTAAGCCAGAAACCCAGAATAGCCAAACTATCTTGAAAAAAAAAAGTTAGAGGATTCACACTTCTTGATTTCAAAACTTACTATCTATAGTAATTGAGACAGTGTAGTATGAAAAAAGGATAAATGGTAGGTAGATGATGGATATAAAGATAGATACATACATACATAGATGATAGATACATAGATAGATATATTCATCAGTGGAATAGAATTGAGAGTCTAGAAGTAAAGTTATACACTAATCATTAATTTATTTTGACAAGAGTCTCAGAACAATTCAAGGGAGAAAAATCTTTTCAACAAATGGTGCTGGGATGCCTGGATATATCCACATGCAAAAGAATGAAATTGGGACTTTTACTTCATACTACATTCATAAGTTAACTCAAATTGGACCATAGACTGAAACTAAAGAGATAAAACTATACAATTCAGGAGTAAGTTTTCATGACTTTGGATTAGACATCATAGGGCATCTAAAGCACAAAATATGAAAGAAAAATTTAGGAAAATTAGACCTTATCTAAATTAAAAAAAATTTTGTGCTTTAAAGGACACCATCAAGAGAGTGGAAAGAAAATCCATAGAATGGGAGAAAATACTTACAAATCATGTATCTTATCAGGGACTTGTAACCACAATACATGAAGAAGTCTTAGAGCCTAAGAATAAAAAGACAATAACCAAATTTTAAAGGGGATAAAGGACTTGAACAGAGATGTTTCCAAAAAAAAATACAAATGGCCAAGACACACATGAAAAGATACACAATTCTAGTCATTAATGCAAATGAAAGCCACATGAGATACATCTTCATACTCACTAAGATGGCAAAAGTTTTAAAAAAGACAGATAATAGCAAGTATTGGCAAGGATGTGAAAAACTGTAAGCCACGTGCACTGCTAGTAGGAATGTAAATGGTATGGCTCCTTGGAAACCTTTTTGGTGGTTCCTCAAAATGTTAAACATAGAGATACCATATGACCCAGAAGTTCCATTCTCGATAGTTACACAAGAGAATTGAAAACGTGGCCACACAAAAACTTGCACATGAACGTCCATAGCAACATTATTCATAATAGTCAAAAAGGGGAAACAACAAAATATTCATAAACTGAAGAATGGAAAAACAAAATGTGATCTATTCATACAATGGAGTGTTATTCAGCCAAAAAAGAATCAGGTACTGATCCCTTCTACAACATGGATGTACCCTGTAAACGTTAAGTTAAAAGCCAGACCAAAAAAGACCACATATTGTAGGATTTGCTATATAGAACGTGTCTAGAACAGGCCAATCCATAGAGAGAGAAAGTAGGTTAGTGTTTGCCAGGGGTTGGTAGGAGGGGAAACGGGAGAGTAACTGCTCCTAGGCGTGGGGTTTCATTTGGCGGTGATGAAAATGTTAAAAAAAATTATACATAGAGTGATGTTGTATAACTCTGAATGTACTATAATAACAGAATTGTGTACTTTAAAGGAATGACTTTTATAGTATGTGAAGTATATCTCAATGAAGCAATTTTTTTAAGTGCTCAATTGTATGTAGATTTTTGTCTTTTCTAAAAAACCTTACTCCAGGTTACGATTATTTCTGTAACTGTTGTATGCATTGGATATCTTCTTTTTTGCTCCTCCAGATCAACTCTCCACCATTTCTACTGCTCTATGCTCCAGGAGGCTGAATTATATGAACCACATCAAAGACTTCTTGCCCTCTGGCTTCCCGCTGAGTCCATCAGTGGAAGGCTATCATGGGGGATGGCAGAACAGGAACAGAGTGAGGTCAAGGAGCTATTATCCTAGTTCATTCCTGCTGGGCCTCATTGATTGCTCTGTCTCTCCACCCAATGCCACAGCCTGCAAAAGGCTCCCTTTCCAGACCCATTTTCTGAGTTCTGGTAACTGTTTCCTCCCGTTGCCTTTTAGGCTTTTAGGTGGAAAAGGTCCCTGACGTTGCTAGCTCCAGGATACTGACTTTACCTTGTTGATGTCCCTAAACCTGCCCATACATTTTAAACAGCACTTTTATTAAATTACCCACTTTCACCTTTCTCCTGCCAATCCCTTATTGATGTACTGTGTTTGGTTTAAAACTTTTCCATCTTGGTATATGCTTTAATTCTGGTTTCTTTGCTTTTTCAGTGTCTTCTATTTTGCTGTAGGATCTCTTTCAGTTTTGTGTTCAGTAGGGACTTTCGAGGTAAGCATTCTATTTTTAGTTCTACTTGAGATTAGCTGAATGTCTTAACACCATTCTTAGAACCACATTAAACTACCACAATCTGTAAAAAAAATAATAATTTTTGATCCCTCTTGCTTCAAGATAAGGGATTTGGCCTTTTCCCCACCTGTCTCTCTTTCTCTGTGTTAGTTAATTTATTCTGGGCTTGTAAAGTCTTTCTTCATTTAAAAATATTTCACTTGTTTATTTACTTTATACTGGGTCTCATGGCTATTTATTATTCTTTCTTTAAAGTCTTTGTCACACCTCATATGATATGATAGCACCAACTGAATGTCAATAGGAGTTGGTTCATTTACATCAGAGGGAGTTTAGGTGCCTTCAGGTCAGAGAGAATAGGGACATGCTTAATTTACCTTAGTTAAAATAATTTTGGATTTTCTTTATAAGCATAATTAGCAAAAGTAAGGAAGAAGAAATAAGAAGAAACTGCTATAAAGCTTGGCCTTCCAGAGGTTTTTGAAGGATGGGCAGATCTGGTAGATAATTCAGGTAAGTCTAGTAATTTAAATAGAAACTGTAGTTATTGTGTCATGTTATGATATTTTCAAGAGTAATGGTCCATTTTTCGCTACACTGCAATTCAGTGGCTTGACTATAGAATTTTTTTATTATTTAGGTTGTTTTTTTTTTGTTTTTTTTTTTTTGCGGTACGCGGGCCTCTCACTGCTGTGGCCTCTCCCGTTGCGGAGCACAGGCTCCGGACGCGCAGGCTCAGCGGCCATGGCTCACGGGCCCAGCCACTCCGCGGCATGTGGGATCTTCCCGGACCGGGGCACAAACCCGTGTCCCCTGCATCGGCAGGTGGACTCCCAACCACTGCGCCCCAAGGGAAGCCCTATTGTTTAGTTTTAACTTCATTCCATGAGCCTATTGACTACAGCCATTTGGGCCATCCGATGCCCTTGCAAACATACCAAATGGGGAACAAGCCCAGGATTCATCCAAAGCATGGTGTCTCTGAAGAAGTATAAATATCTATACCTTGAAGGCCAACATTATTCCCCACAGCAAAATTTTAATGAAGTTGCCTGTTTAGCCTAATTCCCATAACTTTTTTTTATGTTCCTGGTTTGGTTCATTTTATTATTTATGATATTTCTTGAGTCATTCCTTTGGAATTGCTTTTCAAATTCTGCATCATTATTTATTTTCTGTGCAATTATCTTATCTCTCCAAATGCATTTAAGCTTTTTGAGACCACAGACCTTTTTCGTTTATATTTTATATTTATCACACACCTAACATCTCAAAGCTGGAGATGCAGAGATGTTCGATAAATGTTTCTTAATTTGATTTATTACAGCTCTTATTAGTGCTGTCTGCTTCGCCTGGTAGTACATTCCCTTCTGTTTGGTATAAAGCAGACAGCACTTGATATACTTTGAAATGCAGGCCAGAGTTAATAATCTCTGGGAACCTGATAGGCTTTTAAACTTCCCAGATCTCTTGTTAGAAAACTCAGGAGACTTTAAGCATTGACTTTTCATAATCTTTGAGCTCATTTGGTGTATATTCATGTCTCCAGCAACATCACGAGGTGAACGAGGGCTCCACAAATCTTTGGATTTGTTTAAAATTGGCATTTAATATATATGTATTTTTTTCTTTTTAAAAGCATTTGGGAAGAGTTCAACTGCCAGGTCCCTTGAGCAAAATGGTTTTCTTGACACTGCTTCTGTGTTGTCTCACAGCCATATATCTGGCCCTGGAACTTGAAAACAGGAAAAGCAGGGGGAGGGAGAGAGAGAGACCTTCTGTTCATTCCCAGTGGCAATCCATTGGGATTCTAAGTACTTGAATCTTTTCAATTCACTGGGAGGCTTCAAGCCGTAATGGAAGAAAACAATACATAGAGATTCTAAAATAGTAAACCAATTTCATATAAATCATAATGTGTTCCAAAGGACAGAGGTTGAAGTCACACTCCTTGATAGAGGCTTAATTGTATAAATAGCTCTTCAGAATTATATCAACTCATCTCGCCTGCAGTGTGAGGCTGTGTCTACACAACTCATATAAAATCATTGAAAAATATTATTTTATCTGGATATGTTTAAATTATCCAGATGTTTGGCAGCAAGTAAAACAAACATTCGGGTAATTGACTGGATTTTTAAATATTTCTTACAAGTCCTGACAAAGACAGTAAGAATGCAAGTTAGTTACTAGATGATTCCATGTTTAATAATCTTATATTAATTAAAGAACCATATTCATGAAGGAAAAAACCTTAGAACTTTGCCTCAAAATTATTCCTAAATATACTAAAATGCAGAGAGGCTGTTGGGCTCACCCCTTTCTGCCCCAGCACAGAGGATGTGCTAGAAAACCAGTCTGATATATAGACGGGTGAAGAGCTCTTTCTTCTATAATTGCTGCAAGCGTACTTGTGCTGAAGTGACATCCTATAGATGCTATGTTGATAAATGCTATAGGATTGCACCTGGATACCCAGAGATAAGACGTCTGAAAGGATATGAATTCCAAGTGGTAGCAATCTCTGAGGTCATTTTGCTTGAAGTCCTTTAAAATGATTGAATGATTAATAGATACAGCAATCCTAGAAACCACAAAAAGTCCATTTAGAAGCCATTTTTGTTTGGAAGGAATTCTTTATTTTTATGAACATTATATTTTCTATAATTTTTTATGTGTAGTGTATTCCACTGACTTTTACAATAATTGGAAGTATTATATTAATTGATGGCATTGATAGGACTGACATAAAGTCTAGTGGCGACAGACATTCAAGGCTTTGAATGCTATTCATATCATGAAGTGTCTCTGATTTGTCACCATTCTTTCTTCACCTCAAACTGTAATTTTCCAGTGACCTTTATACAGACTGACCCATTGTTTCACAGTTGTCACTAAAAAGGCTCTTGCTTAGTATGATTATTTAGGGAATTATGGCAGGTAACTGTGAAATAACAGAAGAATGGATACCATTGATCACAATAAATTTTTTTCCACTGTTTTCGGCCACATGATAGAAACAGGATGCTTCACTCTCGGGGCCCAGTGGCTGGCACGACTTATCAAAGCTGCCTTTTCCCTTTCCTCTGACATTCCCCTTTGTTTCCTTGAGGGATGTAGAAATGACATCAAACTCTTCAAAATAGCTCTGCCCTATTATTATAGATGACCAAAGAATTAACTGCTTTATTTTGGAAAAAAAAATAGCCCCAACCTTTTGTTTTGTATAGAAAACAAACAGGGTATATTATTTTCATTGTCTCCAGGTTTTATCTCATCCTTTCCTGCTCTTTTGAAATAAAAGAAATCAATTTTAAAAAGCAAAGAAGAATACATAAATTTTAAAAAGAGAAGATGCATTACAATTTTTCTAGTAAAGTTCCAGTGACATCTTAACACACGGGGACCGAAGATCTCATTATCCCAATAAATGACTGTGGGTCTAAATTATAACTATTTTAAAGACACAGGAAAAGAAAATGGAAATATCTCACACCTGTAAGTCAAGTGAGTTTCCCTCAAAAATAAATGTTAACATTTATCAGTGAGTTCAATTTGCACTATGTCAAGTCCTTACTTGGCCTCTTTTAAGACTCTCTTTGAGCTTTTCTGAGGCAGTTAGGTCTACATCTAGTAATACAAAGATAATTTCCTAACAGCTATAGCCTCGTAATCGAGCAGAATCAGTTCTGTAATACACTATCCAATTTGAAACCTTGCTAAATCATATCATCGAAGCAAGCTGAGCTGTCCCAGAAAAGGCATCTCATCATTTGTACGGTGCAAGCCCTCAATCCTACCTTAGAGGGCCCATCCTGAACAAATCTAGAACATTCCTCTGACAAGAAGAGTATCTGCTTCCACGTGTTGGGTTTAATTGTGGCATCTGTGTTCAGAGCCCTGCTATTCAATTTAAATGTCTACAACGGTGCAATTTTTTTTTTTAATGTATATTTGCACTGTTTAACATGGTAGTCCCTAGCCAGTTATAACTCTCGGATACTTGGAACATGGCTAGTGCACCTAAGAACTAGAATCTTTAATTTTGTATAAGCTAATTAATTTACATTTACATTTACATAGCTACATGTTTCTAGTGACTACCGTAGTGGATAATGCCGCTTCAGAATTCCCCAAAATATACTTCCTAGTCCTGAATTCCTTCATGTATATGTAAATAACTAAACAGTTCTGATCGTTATTTTGTTAAATGCAAACAACAATAACAAGCCTCTCTCCTCAGACTGGGATGAGAGCATTTAATAATTTTTAATTATAATACACGAAAAGTCTAATGTAGGACATTTCAATGTGAAGTTCCAAAGGCCATCTGTAGATATATCATTTTACATTCCAATTAGTTTAGTTTTACATAATTATAAACCATATAAAGTGTTATAATAAGATAGTGGCAGACATAATAATGTTTCAAATAATTATTTTCGTAAATTCTCAGATACTGGTCACCAAACACATTTATCTCTAGGTAAACAAGGGTAGGTAGAGAGGAAAACTTCCTAGTATTATTTATGTTAGAGGATGCTTAATTGAAATCTCTAGTGAAGCACATTTTAAAGACAGTGCTAGCACAAGATTGGGAAAAAACTTTTTGAAATAGCGGTTAAAATAGATTAGGTGATTCTGAAACTTCTCTTGTACACAGAGGGTAGAAAAGAATTTGGATCTAGGGAATTGAGAGTACTTTTGATGACACTTTCTTAGGAGAAAGTGATGCTTCGAATCTCTTCCAAAAGCAAGGGAAGAAATGAGAATATCGGCTCCTTATCTTGTGTACAAGAGTATAGGGCTTTAAAGAAATCAATAAAGTGGTTCCTGCATTTTCTGCAGCTCCCCACCCCCTAGCCCCCAATTCAACCAAAGGAAATTACAGAGGACTGGTAACTGTGTCATCCTAAAGATATATAAAGGGTTGGCAGAGAGAAGGTAGAGGTTTGTGAACTAATGGTACCCAGAGAGCCTGCCAAAGTGAAGGATATACAAAAGCTTCCCCTAGATAAACTCATGAATCCAAAAGGGCCACCTGGCAGAAGCATACTGGAAGTGTCATTGGATTTCTAGGACATTTACCATACTCAAGGGAACTAGACTCGAAATTTCCTTAGATGAGTGGAAGTGGGGTGTGGAGGAAACACACAAAGGTCTCCAAAGAATTCACAAATCTCAGGGCAAAATAAGTTTTAACCTCCTGCCATGGGCCTAGAGCACTGACACAAGCTCAGGGGAGTTTTTGTTAATTGAGGACTTCCTGCCATCCTTTCTTCTCAGCTTCCCCTGTGTCCCAACTTCAGGGGTCAGACACTGCAGAACCATCTGAAAGCAGAGAAGCTCTCGGGGGTAGCAGAAAGAAGGAAGATGCCCATTCGTTCTTTCCTTCATGGCAATTTTCCCATCTGTGGAGGCCTGAGCTGGGGGCAAGAGAGACACCTTCTCACCTAATTAAGTTTGCAAATTTGATTCTGATAATGGGTGGGATATTTTATTCATGAAGTCAAGTTTTCTTTTGCAACTGAAAGCAACCAGTAAGGTTCTAAAACCTCTGCAACTTTCCATCCAAGGACAAGAGAAGAACGAGGATCTTGAAAAAAGTTAAAAGGCTGCTAAGAAACAAAAAATAGCTTTAAGATTACGCTCCAAGCATTATGTCAGTTCAATATAATGATTACTATACATTGTCATGGCACAGAAGCATAAAGAGGGATGGAATGGGAGTTTGAGGTTAGCAGATGCAATCTATTTTATATAGAATGGATAAACAACAAGGTCCTACTGTATAGCACAGGGAACTATATTCAATATCTTGTGAGAAGCCACAGTGGAAAATCATATGAAAAAAGAATGTATATATGTGTATAACTGAATCACTTTGCTGTATAGCAGAAATGAACACAACATTGTAAATCAACTATCCTTCAATAAAGTAAAGTTTAAAAAAGGAGAAAGACAAAGGAGACTGTAGGCAAAATAACATTATCTTCTCCTACTTCTATGAATAATAAGAAGACCGCTAGGTTTATTAGCCTAATGTATTTTCATCATGCCTGCTAAAAAACTGACATCCAAAATGTCATATCAAGCCTGAGGTGAAGTTTTTCCTATGACAAAGTTTCAATGGACAGACACTTCAGTTTTTTGACCCAGTGCTTTTTGAGGGGAATTATGGGAAGTAAAAAGTGTCCTTCTCTTCATCCACATGAATAATGACATTTTAAAGTTAGGATTAAGACTTTCAACAAGGAAACTGGTTTTGCTAACCAATACAGTTTAGGAATAACTTAAATAATCAATAATAAGTGTTGGAGGATTAAATTCATAACGTTAAAGATTCAGAAGAGTTGTTGCTGCATGCATATTTTCCCTATTCTTATTCATTAATTCAACAGCATATAGTAATGCGTATTACATTCTGTGTGAAAAGCTTTGTTCTAGAGCTAAGTTTTGATGTTAGGTTGAACATATCCTGGTATTTTCCTAATGGAAAACCAGAAAAATGCCAATGTATATTAAATGATCTTCCTCAGATAGAAGTATATCTGACAAATGCAAATTGGGTCCTGAACCTTGGGTAAGGGATGCAGATTTCTTCAAATGTAAATCATTTGCACAGACATAATTAGGCTTTATTTAATAGTTGGTTGAAGAATCACCAAGCTTGAATGGACCTTAAAGTTTATTTCGTTCAACTTATACACTGTAAAGATTACTGGACTTAATATATTTTTATTGTATTGAATTAAGTTTAATTTAAAAAATCGAGTTTAAATGGCATAACTAAGCTCACAGTACTCAGAAACTGAGTAAGGAACTAACCTTGGGCCTTGTACTTTCCTATCCTGGATGTGTCCTTTAAGAAGTGGCTTCCATCATCTAATCTTACCCAACAGCTTCTTTAGCTATAATGTTTTTCAGACTTGGCCTTGACTCTAATGAATATGTGTATCAAGTTTTGTATTCATTTTAAATATATATTCAGATTACTGTCCATTAGAACACTTAACTCTACAGAAATAATCCATTAAAATTGCTGAAAATGTTGAACTGTAGAAGTTGACTATCCCCTTCCAATTTCTTAAAAAGCCAGTATTTAAAATACTCTAAAAAACAAACTGGCATAATATCGTGAGTTAAAGAGTTTTTAATCTTTGGTTTCTTGTTTTTGTTCTTAACCCACAAGCTAGGTGAAAGTTGACAACTGTCAATCATATAAGATTAATTTAAACTACTCCAGGTCATGAAGTATGTTCCTACATAGAGCATTAGCTGTCTTGATTAGCTGCTGATGAAATGTTTTGACTAGTTACTTCTTTCAGAAGGACCAGATTGGTTGGGAACTAATGTGTTGATGAAATGGTTCCTTAAACAGCTCTATTTAGCATTAAAGAAGGCCAGAATGTGTCTTTTTTTTTCCTTTTGAAAATGTTTATCTACCTAAATATACAGCAAAACATTGGGAAAGTTGAATTGCCAAAAATATTAATACCTCTCTGATTTCTTCTAGCTATGTCCTCTCTTATTTCTTATTATTGAACTTTTTTTTCTCTAAGTTTATTTTGGTAAATTTTAGTTTTAAGGTAAATAACAGAAAGTCTGTTTCTCTTAATTCCAAATTTTGCTGAGACTAGTTATTTCCTTTTATCACATCCCCTAACTAAATTATTGAGGGCAGTTCTGAGGAGGAAGCATACTATTCCAAAATATTTCATTTCAAAATTATTTCAATAGCGAGGATAGAATATTTGTTTGTTTTCATGGATGCCACATTTGCAGGCAAACTTTCTCAGAAAAATCCATAAACTATCTGTATTTTCTCTGCAATGGGCAGACATTTTCTGTCTTCTCAACATTCAATCAAACATATTTTTGGCTCTTAGAATATAGAAAAGAGCAATAAAAGGGCTCTTTATATGAAGGGCTGGCTTGAAGCCCTTCATTGTTTAAAAGGTATCTTTCTGATTATAAATTCATCAGTGCCGAAGAACTAAAGACCATCAGGACATAATGTCATGACATCTTATTTCATCACTGACACTGGTTTCTAAACTTCAAAATGCAAAGCCATTATCTTCCTTTTTTTTTTTTTTTTTTTTAATCTTCCGGTTTAAGAAACTGTTTAACTCTGGAAAGATGGACTGTGTTATATTAAAAGGAGCAATAAAATATAAAACATTTTTAGTAGATAGAAAATTTTTCTGCATGAAAACATAGGCAACAATATACTCCAGGTTTTCTATGATGATTCTAGTTTCAACTACCTGGTTCTTTTGCTATACTTATAAATAATTCCACCAACTGGAAAAATAATATAGCTTGCCATAGCTCGTGTGTATCTTTTTGATTGGAGAAGTTTAACATAATGGTCAGAATATACTCAAAATATAGGTTCACTTTCTTTTTAAGACTCAATTTCCTCAGTAAATGTCCAGCCAAATTTGCCCCATCTTTCAGGAGAGCAATGAGAGACCTCTCAGGATGGAGAAAACTCTATTCTTAGTTGTTTCCATCTGCCAAAGGAAAAAAAAAAAAATGCTTATATGCCCAGTGTTCATTCAACAGAGATTTTCTGACAGCTCATTTTTGGATGATTCTTGCGCATACACACTGAATTTAAGAAATTTTATCACTTTAAAAATTGATTTTGCTATTACATATATTATGCTTTGGTCTACCAGAAGGCAGCATGCAGACACTAAGGTGGATAAGATCACAAGGTCTGTTTTTTGTGTCCATGCGCTCTGGTTCTGCATTGCTTTAGTAACCTGTAATTTTCCTTCCTCAGGCCTAGCCAGAGCCACCAATGACAGCCACGGAGGTAGCTCAGTTTTCACAGACTGTATGTAAACAATGCCAGCCTGCACAACCATTGCAACAGCACTGCAAGGAGAACCCCCATGGTGCCACCAGTCTACTCAAATCCTGCCCAATTCTGTCACTCCATTTAGATCTGTTCCTCTTCTCGCTGCTCCCGCATTTGAAAAAAAATACTCTCCCTCATTTTCCCTGTTACCTACATTCAAAATTCTCCCCTTAACCAATATTATCTCAAGTCTTTAATATGAAGAAAATATTCTGGTTTTCAGTTTATACAAATGAATTAATGACTGATGCCCCTCTATGAGCCAAAAGTGATCTTTAATTGGCAGAACTTCCAAAGCATGCAAAGTATTTAATTTCAGGTAATCTGGGGGAAATATTTGGGGACCAGACTCTCCTTGGACTCTACATACTGCCATTCTTTCTACTCTAACTTCAGCTTTCTCATGTTGATAAAGAATAAAATCATTTCAGGGAATATCATTGACTTTTCAAGAAACTCATTGAATAAGTGTTGATGACAGTATATACTAAATTTAGAAAATTCTTATTACTTCATATTTTCCTAAAGTTTTGACCTGCTACTGCATCTTTAAAAACATTCTATGAATATAGAGACCATGTTTAATTTTGCACAACAAACATTTGCTAGGTTCTTCACATGCTACATAATAGGAATTCAAAATGTAAATAATATGAAATCCTTGCTCTTGAGGAGCTATGTCTAACTGGAAAGGCAGAAATAATTCAAGTTATGATAGAGCTATGCAGTGCAATAGAAGTACAGAGTTATGCAACTATTCCAGCCAATGAAATAACTTTTGCAAAAGAGTTAGGGAAGGAAAAAATATCATAGAATCAAGATGAGTTACTATACGAGAAAAACAAGTGAAAGGGAAGATTTCATACACCCAGAATATTAAGATGAAAGGCAAGGAGATATAAAATATCCCTGAGTGAGAGAAACCCATATGCTTTTTGGTTTCGTCCAAATGTAGAATATGAGTCAGGGAGGAGTAGGTGATGGAGGCCAGTCCAATGGTAGTGGCCACTTATGCCAAACTAACTTTTAATCAGGGGAGTGCAAGACCAGCTTCACATTTCAGACGAGCCATGTGTTGAGAGATGTTGGCATGGGAAAAGGAGAAAACAAGAGAGTTTGGGAAACCAGCCAACATGCTATTTCAGAAATCTATGGGAGAGACAATGACATTCTGAATTGAGGAAGTAGCAACAGGGAGATAGATGAGGGTACAGAGTACAAAAAAATAAATTAAGAGGAAGATTCAGCAAGAGTTGTTTGAGTTTGGATGGTGAGGGAAGGAGGATTTATCAGGTCTCACAAGATGGTTAGCGATAACCTTAACTGAGATGGAAAATCCAAGAGCGATAATAGTTACAGGGATGGGGGCAGATAGGGAATGGAAGCTCAGTTTTGGAAATGCTGACTTTTCAACAATTGCATTTCCAAGTCTAAAGCTTGGGGGATAATAAAGGGGTGAAGTTTTTTTTTTTTTTAATTGGGACTCATCACTGTATGGGTAGTAATTAAAACCGTAAGATTGCATGGCATCCTGAAGATTCATTTATAGAGTAAGAGGACAGAGCCTGGAAGATGATCAGGGTATATATTTAGAAAGGTGCAAAAAACAAAACAAAACAGTACAGGAAGGAGTGATCCTAGGGAGACATTCTGAAAAGGAGATGATGTTATATAAACATACTGGCAATGCCTGATGCCATATTATTGATACGCTTGAGGGTTTTATTCAGATAAATAATAAGATCTTGAGTACTACATAAAAACTTGTACAAGCCCTGGTTAGAAATATCAGGTCATTGTCACTATTAGTTGGAAGTATTATCAATATTATTGCATTTTAATCTTTTCAACAACTGAGAGTTATATATCACATAGTTTACAGATGAAAAAAATGGAAGCTCATGGAAATAAGTGATGTTCTTGGGGTCTCAAAGATAACTAATGTATGAAACTGAGTTTTGGTTTTTGTCACTCCAAAATATGAGTTATTAACTGATAGGGTGGTTTGCTTCCCTTCCTAGCTTTTCCCGACATAGCTTCCATTTCACAGAACAATAATCAGTTTGGATATGTGTAATACCAATTAGCTGTTGAGAGATCTACTAAATTCCTTGCACTGGAGTTTAGAAAATGCCTCTGTGAACATAAACATTTCTGTGGCCTTATAGCATGGTATCATAAACCACTTCTTTCCTTTGAATTGGTCTTGGCTTCATGTCTTCCTTAAACAGTACACGGATGACAGAAGCACTGTTACCCTTGAGAAAGTTCTGTGTGACAAAGAGCAGAATGTGCTTGGGAAGCGTAGAAAGTAAAAGTGAACTGAGTTAAAGCCAAGCTTTGAGGAATGAGAGCCATGAACTGCACTTGAAGATTCGAAGTCCCAGTCTAAAGTTTCCAAGAGTCTTGATTTGGAGATATTTCCTGTATATAAACAAGAAATCTGTTGAAGCCAGGAGGCGCACAGATGGATGTCAGGGTGACGTTAAGGGAGAACAGAGAGTCATGAACTTGTGCAAATGTATGTATACAAATACTTTTGAATGCATGCATATTTCTGGACAGATTATCAACTGCCTTCTTTAGCTTTTCAAAGTGGTCCAAGATACGAATAAGTTTAAGAAATACCAATATTAAGTATTTATTTATATTCTTTTATTATGGGAAATTTTTAACGTACACAGAAAGAGAAACTCCCAAGTAGCTAATATCCAATTTCAAAAGTATCAACATTTTGCCAATTTTATTTTGTTATCTATTGCTTACCATTTTCGGATTTTGTATTGTAAAGGAAATCATACGTGCTATTTGTAGCGCACAGTAAATTGTTCTTTAGCTCATGTCTCTAGTTTTTTGCCTCCCCTTCATTCAGTACATCACTGATGAGTTTTCTGAATGCTCCATTCTCATCACAATCAAAAACTTTGAAGATATAGTGGTTAAGAGCACTTGAGACTTCAAAAACCACTTCCAAATTATCTTTCCATTTTCTCTCATAGGAATAACTTAGAACCTTCTGCTCCAAACAACTTGGCTTATCCCTGAAATAGGTCTTAAATGTTTGTATGTTTAGGACTAGACTCCTTAGAATTTCTTATCCAGGAATTAGAACTCCTTATCCAAGACTCCTTAGAATTTCTTTACTCTATGCTTCTCCTCTCTAATTTTAACCACCTCTTGAAATATAGCTGAACTTTCATTGTGCCTCTCCAGAATATCTCAGAGAGCTGTAAGGGATCTGATTCCTATGAGGTTCTCAGATATTCATATATTTTACATATACCTTTTTCATTCTGACAATACAACTGTACAAGGTTAATTGTGCATTTCAGATGAACTTTTAAACATCTTAGAAAATATCTTCCAAGGATTTATTCCAGCAAGTCAGAAAGTACTTGACTTTTTTTTTTTTTTTTTTGCGGTAAGCGGGCCTCTCACTGTTGTGGCCTCTCCCGTTGCGAAGCAGAGGCTCCGGACGCACAGGCTCAGCGGCCATGGCTCACGGGCCCAGCCGCTCCGCGGCATGTGGGATCTTCCCGGACCGGGGCACGAACCCGTGTCCCCTGCATTGGCAGGCGGACTCTCAACCACTGCGCCACTAGGGAAGCCCAGTACTTGACTTTTATGTCCACTTTCTGTTTTCTGGCAAACTATAAAGGCTAACTTTGGTATCTACTAGCCAAACATCATTCCATGGGTATTTTGACCATATGTTTGTTAGCCTGAATAGCCTAAATAAGTTCTAGCGGTTTCCTTGAGCCACTTATTGACCCTGGGTTCCAACTATGAGTAAACAGGGGGAAAAATGGCTAATCAAGGCAGAAACAATTCCAGAACTTGTTTCTGATACATTTTGTCAATCCCCATCACAAGGCAATGAGGCAGATATTATTTTCGTTATCATTATTTTTATCATGATTGATGTTATTGGAAATTTTTACATAAAAAGACTGACAGTATAAAAGTCCACTACAAAGTTACAAAGCTTATAAGAGGAAGACGAAGACTTTAAAACAAGCTCTATTAGATATAAAAAAGTCTTGCTTGTTTCACTTTAACACAATGAGTCTACAAAATTCTGTGATGACACTATACATTTCTCCTAGACCTAATCCAAACAACCCATAGTCCCATCATTCTATCCCAGACCCACTAGCTGCCCAGATCAATATCAACCAAATAACATTTTAATTAGTTCACGCATATGACCAAATGACAGAGATCAAATAATCAATTCTGATGCCTGCTTTGTAGATGGCTAAGTCACTGATTGCTATCACCACCTAAACTATAGGATTCTCTCTCTCTCTCTGTCTCTCTCTCTGGATGCTAAATAGGTCTCAGAGTGACCTATGGATAATTAAACAATCTTTATTGTAAAGGTCTATTGTAAAAATAGACCTCAGGGTCTATTCTGAGGATTTCATTTGCACAGTCAAATTGAAATCAACCAAAAGAAGGTCTATATCAGTTATCAGTTTAGTTCTAGACAGAAATATATTCAGGATAGTATGTTGCTGTCAAACACAAAGAGAATAAACAGGTAGCACCTCCTACTTCTCTTAGTAATAAACTTGATAACTGGTCCTTTAACTATTTTTGCATAACAAACTGTAAGTGGGGTTGGGACGGTTTGCATATTAATTTGTAGAGAGTTTAGTCCAGTTATAAATGAATACTGCAAAGTATTTTTTGACAACTTACTAAAAATTTAAGTATGATTCCAAACCCTCAGGCTAGTTGATTTTTAAAGTTAAATTTTCTTCTGAAATAGCAATATGTGATGCCTGTCAAAAACCGAGAGCCATAATAGCTTTAGGCTACTTTCCAAAAATAAAATAACAGGCTGTATCAGTCAGCAAAGAGCTGGTGCCTTGCTATACATGGCCTCCTTTAATGGTTGATAACTCCTGCAGCTGAAATTTGCCTGCAACTTGTCTAGAAAAGGATGGCTCTGTATTAAGAACATGAAACAAATTATGCCTTGACCATCCTGGTGACAAAACAAGAGTGGACAGCCTACTTTTTGATAAGCAGATGGGTAAGAAAATGACCTACCCTTTCCAAATGAGCAATAAAATCATAACCAAAATATTTCAACATGAAATGTTTCCTTACTTCACTTCCTCCTCTTGGAAAAAGAGACATGAGGAAAGAAATTTGGTATGCATTCAACACCTAATCTGTGCCAAATATTAAACGAATTCCCCTGTTCTGGTAACATAGCTGATACTAAGAAGAAGGGATTTTTCTAAGCTTGATGTAATGTTTGAGTGGGGGAGGGGAGGTACATACTCTTCTTGAGAATCCTCTTTCCTATTTTAAGAAAATATGCTTTTTTTTATTCTAGATCTCTGTCTCTAAAGCAGAGTAGTACCATCTATCTATGAAATGTTTACAAATGTGTGTGTGTGTGTGTGTGTGTGTGTGTGTGTGTGTGTGTGTTTAGGGGAGCAGTTCTTGGTTTTCCTAATTCTTCGGGATAGAGATGCTCCTGGCATTTACTGGGCAGGGGTCAGGAATGCAGGTAGGGATGCTGAGTTGGGCCAGGTTGTCCAGCCCAACGTGTCAACAGTACCAATCCTCCACTTCACTCAGAAATACTGATCTCCACCATTGGCGGGTATTTATTTTATGTAAACATGAAATGGAAGGACGGCTTTAATATTACTCATCAATTTTGAGATGACAAATATCACATATTGTGATCTTATTGGTGGTAGTTTAACATAAGTATGTAAAGAATAGAAAGGATTTAAGGTATTTTCTTCACCCATGAATCAAATAAACCCAGGTATCTGTTAATATCATTACTACTACTACGGTGACGACTACGATATTCTCAGTGTTTGGAAGAGTCTTCAGGAAATGGAATATTCCCCCCTTGAAGAAATTATTGTTCTTCTAAAAAACATGATTCATGGTTCAGCTGACCCTTCCAAAAGATAAGTTTCTTGCTTATATGCAGCATGGTTTGCGAATTACCGTCTTCATTTCTTTTATTATTTTGGTGAAAAAATAGTCATGATGCATAATGATATGCAGAAGTGATATATAATAGTTCAATTATCCATAAAATAATATACATCCAACCCCAAAGAAAGTAGAATATCATTCTGCAGGTGGGGACAAGATCCCCTCTCATTCGGCAGTGTTACTGATAATTTCAGACAGGGCTTGACAAGGAAGAGTGCTGGTGAGAATATAAGGAAAGGGGGCCATGTGAGATCAATCTGAAATTGCTAATCGCTTACTTAATCTCTCTTTTCTTTCACAAACACCCTTTCCTGGTTGCACAAATCACCAATTCACCCTTTGCGTGCTGACAATAAAACCAGCCAGCTGGAAGGTGTTTTGTTCCTCTTATTTTCTTTATCTCTTTTTTCCCACCAAACTATATTTATTTAGTATAAAAGATTTTACCACACTCCATGAATAGTTCCAAAGTCAGGCTATTCCAAGCCACAGACTATCTTCAGCAAATTACAAGCAACCCTCTAATCTATTTTTCGATGAGGATTTTTTCTTGTTTTCCTTTCAACTTTTTTGTTCACTTGTTTTTCGTTATGACTCTCAAGGTATGTCTGTAAAGCATTTCATTCTTGCCAGTTCTCTAGCTTTATTGAAAGAATAAAAAAGTGAGGATATTGGGTACTAAAGAAAATTCCTCCCTTTTAACACTTACAAACCACCTAGAATATGTAGAAATTAGTGAATTGGATTCTCCCCTGGTGCCTGATGGTGGCTTGGAGAACTGCATAAAGTGCTCCAAACCAGCATGGTGCCATTTGCCTTGTTAGTGTTTCGCTCGTTGCTACCAATATAAGTGAACTTAATGTCAAATTCACCTTAATGTCCCTGTCTCATATCCTCACATGCATGAAGACACCTGAAGAACCGTCTGATGGTTATCCATCTTAACCATTCCTGGAAATGACACAAATTTTAAATTTACTTGTCATTTGTAACTTAGAATTTGTATAGCGTTAGATTCAATCCTGTAATCAGGATTTACTGAAGGGTTAGAGACTAGGAGAGTATTCAGCCACAGGATTCTAAAAGGAAGGAGGAGATACTTCTAAGGAGAGAAAGAAACCTGCAAGATCACCAACATTTTTATCTATGGCCTGGATGTCCACACTGCATTGTCTCTGTGGATTAGATATCAGAGCAAGAAATTCTACATTTGCTAATATTTTTATACAACTTTAAAGAAATTCTATACCTTGTTAAAGAAATTCTGGAAAATGAATATGCATACATGATGTGAATAATCAGCTCTTATTTATGTTCTGAAATTTGGATTTTTCTTGACAGATTTATTTAATGAAATAAGTCATTCTTGAGTAAGTATTTATAAAGCAAATCTAAAGTGAATCCTGTGTTTGTTTTGTTTTCTTTTCCATTCCTTATATATAATTTCAGGACTCATTCTTCGGGAGAAAAAAGTGTGATCCAAAGCCAAACACAGGGGTGGCTGACAGTGTGTACCTGGCCTCTGGCAGGAGGAAATTCTCACGGCAGATCAGTCACGCAGAAAGCATGCATAGGGCGCAAGGGCTGGGATCTTGGGGGACCCATGTCTTAGACCTGGATATTTGAATGTGAATATGCCCTCCCGGGTACCCACGGAATAATACCAGTAGCAATGATGATGATGGTAATAATGATAGTCATAATAATAGTTTTGAGCATTAATATTCTGTTTTACGTGTTTTATATGTATTTAATCGCAACAACTCCTTCAGGAAAGTGTTATGATCGTTATCACCAGGATTTTACAAAAAAATGTCATAGCTTGTTCTGACCAAATTACAGAAATAGAGGCTGCAAACATCCAGTAGTTCTGAATATTTTACGTTGAGGGGAGAGGCTGCTCATTCATTTATTCAAGATGTTGTTATTGCTCTTCATTACTTTCCTAGGGCTGCTATTTCTAGAAATTACTACAAACTGGGGGGCTTAAAGCAACAGAAACTTACTGTCTCAGAGCTCTGGAGGTTAGGAGTCTGAAATCAAAGTGTTGGTAGTTCCATGCTCTGAGACCTGCAGGAGAATCCTTCTTTGCCTATTCTGGCTCTGTTGTGTTGTCAGCAGCCTTTGGCATTCCTTGGCTTTGCAGAGGCATCACTCCAATCTCTGCCTTCATCATCACGTGGCATTCTCTCTGTGCGTCTTCACACAGCCTTTCCTCTGTGTGTCTGTATCCAAGTCCCCCCGCCCTTTGTAAGGGAAATATAATCCAATCATATATGGATTAGGGTCCACCATAATGACCTCATCTTAACTTGGTTGAATCTGTAAAGATCCTATTTACAAATAAAATCACATTGGGAGTACTGGTGGTTAGGACTTCAACACGTCCTTTAGTCAGTGGTGGAGGGGACACAATTCAACCCATAACACTTGGTTTTGTGGTAAAGGAAAGTGATACAAAGATGAATTGGACACCTTCCCTGCCATTAAGCATCTCACAATTTAATTGAATAGCCATGAAAGTAGATAGAAACTGTACCATAGGGTGTCAAATACTTTGGTTAAGTGAAGTTCAAGGTACTTTGGAGGCTGTAAGGAATTTGTCAAGAAAGACAAGCTGAAGAATGCCTAGGTAAGCCCTGAAAAATAAAGATGAATTAACAAGTGAAAAAGAATACACAAAAGACAAAAGTGAGAGTGAGTGAACATGATATACCAGGAAACTTTCAAGAAGTTGTGTGTGGCTGGAATTTAGAGAGTAGATGCAAATAAAGGAAGAAGAGACATGATGAGAAATAAAACTGAACTGGTGGGGGACAAAACCAGGAAGTGTCTTGTGTATCACTAAAAATAATTTAGGGCTTCCCTGGTGGCGCAGTGGTTGAGTCTGCCTGCCGATGCAGGGAACACGGGTTTGTGCCCCAGTCCGGGAAGATACCACATGCCGTGGAGCGGCTGGGCCCGTGAGCCATGGCCGCTGAGCCTGCGTGTCCGGAGCCTGTGCTCCGCAACGGGAGAGGCCACAACAGTGAGAGGCCCGCGTACCGAAAAAAAAAATAATAATAATAATAATAATTTAGATTTACTTCCCTACAGTAGGAAATTATGGATGGATCTTTAGGACAGAGGCTGACTTATTAAAATATGTGTGAGGTTAGATGTGAAAAGAACAAGATATAATGATCAATAGATGTGATGGAGAGAAAGGAAACAGTGGAAAGGATGATCCTTGATCTTTACTTTGGACAACTGGTTAGGGAACTGGGTCAATCTCAATATGCAAAATTTAGCTAAAAGATCTACTTTTGGGAGGCAGGATAATGAGTTCAGTTTGGGACACTGCAAAGAATCTGAGATGCCTGAAGTATCAACAAATTAGTTTGGAGAAGAAGTAGTTGAATCTGCATGTCTGGAATGTGGCTCAGAACTACATACAGAAATCATCCACATGTAGGGGTAGGGAGATCACTGAGGAGAAGTTGGCAGAATGAGAAAAGGATCTTAAAGAAGACTATAACTCAAACCTTTGCAACCAGCAACTTCTTAAAGTTTAGACCACTCGTTCCCAATCTTTTCAACATTATGTCTTACAGTGAAAATGAACAATCGTCTACATAACACATGACCAGAGTCAACTCCCTGGAGACTCTTACTGTTCCACACCCACAGTCAGTTCTGTAGCATCACTATCTCTGGCACAACTGTAATCTATTTGTATCACACTGGAGTGCCTGAAGTGCCCATTGTGAATGTCTCAGAAAAAGGTAAACTATAATGAAGTGGTCAGAGAGAAGAGAAAATTCAGGAAAGAGTGATGAACGAGAAGATTGTGAAGAGATTCTAAAATGGAGAAATGATTTACAGTGCTAACACTTCAGAAAGTTCAAGATAATGACTTTAAAGTTCCCATGGCACTTAGCAGCTAGCATCTTTAATGATTTTGACAAGATCAGATTCTATGGGATGATGGATGCAGAAATCACCTTGCATCACATGAGAAACTGAAAGAGAATTAGAGTTGGAAGTATCAAGTTCAAAGTACTCTTTCTAGTAGCTTTGTTATTCAAGGAAGGAGAGAAATGTGTGTCTGTTAAAAAAAAAAATCAAAGAAAAATTTTAAGTGGGAGTGTTTTAAGCATGATTATATGCTGAAGGAAATAATCCAGAGGAGAGAGAGAGATAGAGAAGTTGTTATTTTAGATGAGAGAAGAGATAGTCAGTGAGTCACGAAGGGAGGCATTGATGGCCTCAGGGTTCAGGTAAAGCTATGAATCTTGGATGGAGGCAGAACTTCTCATTGTAAGATGTCAGGAGAGGAGGAAAAGATGCAAGAGGATGCAGATATATTAATGGGATTGGAAAGCCATAATGGGATTGTGAAATAGGAGACTAGGAACTTTTTTGAGTATAACAAAAATCCTTGTCCTTGGGCAGTCAAAGAGAGAAATGAATATTGGAAATGCTGTTGTGGGAAACAGTAACAAGAACTAAAGATGGGTCTAATATATGGGATGTGTGAAGAAGTGTGTGATGGATGGTATCAATACATAGGAAAGAGAAAATCATATACCAAGAGCCAAAGTCTGCAGTGAATGTGGAGAAGGGGCCTCAAGTCAAAAGGTGACAATGACGAGGGAGAGGATGGCAACATAAATGGAGGAAGAAGCCTTACAGAAGAGTGTGTCAACAATCGCTGTAGAAGGAGGTACTGGAGCACTAAATCTGTTGTTTGGGTTCTGGAATACTCTATTCAGTGGAGCTGGAAGAAAACAGTCACTACATAAAAAGCCTGCTGAGTAAAAAGTGGGGCGATCAATTTTCCTGGTAATAACCTTCCCTGTACCTCTGTGAACTATGGATGGATAAGAGACAGGTATTTGGTCAGATGGCTGTGTCAATGCATAGTCCAACTTTGGATATTGCCAGGAATTATCAAAGGACTTAAGGCTCCAAATCTGGAAACACGCCCTTGAGTAATAAGAACTTACTCTGAGCCAGTTAGGACTCGTCAGATCTCTGTGTCTTCTCTGGCTCAGGGCACAGCAAAGTGTGGCTGAGAACACATGTAAAAGTGGACTCCATTTGGTGTTGTGTACACTTGCTTCCCATAATGAAACTAATAACTCCTGGTAAAATATCTTAGGAAGAACTGTGTAATACAGTACTGACACTAGTTACCTCAGCAAGAACCAACTCTAAAAGGTATTCCAGAGGTGGTTCTTCCAAGAACCATAACAAACTGTGGTCTGAGGATTGCCTCTCCTGGGGCCTTATTAGAAATTCAACATACCAAAACTTATGGGATGCAGCAAAAGCAGTTTTAGGAGGGACGTTCCTAGCAATAAACACCTATATTAAGAAAAGTGAAAGAACTCTAATAAACAACCTAACTTTAGAAACTCAAGGGACTAGAAAAAGAAGAAAAAACTAAGCCTAAAATTAGTAGAAGGAAGGAAATTAAAAGATCAGAGAGGGTGCTTTTCTCTGTTGAATAAACTCTTCTGCCACCCACTTCATTATTATGCCAAACTGGAAAGTATTAGGAAGAGAAAACTAGACTAAACTTAAGCTTCAGTCTGTTGGTTTACTTTACTTAAAGGAGAGTTTTGAGCAGGAGAAACAACTTCAAGACCATCATGCCATTGGGCTAGAGTATATAAAAGAAGATATATATATATATATAAAGGTCCCAGTGATTCATTTGAATCATGGTTTGAATGTCTTTTTTCCCGCTAATTCAAGTTGAGCTCTTTGCTTTAGCTCCTTTTTAAAGGTTGCATGTGTGTCTATGTGTGTGTATCTGTATTTTTCAACATTTTGTTTGGCTTCTGGTCCAAATGATGAGATACCTTTTGAACTACTATTGCTTGGATTCTTGTAATGAACCATAGATTAGAGTCAGACTCAACCAATGCCTGTTGTATAAAGCACCTGCAGTGTACCAACTACATGTTTATTTATATGAATCCCATTAAATCTATGCGATGAATTTTATTTATTTATGTTTTCCTGAAGTAGCTGGTAAACTGAAGAACCGGGAGTCCAGTGCCATTTTCACTACAGCAAACCTGACCAGTCAAAGGTTTCCATCCTTTCTAAGTCTATACGCCATTTGTATTTTTTCAGCCCTAAAAGAAGTTAAAAGAGCTTTGAAGAATCATAATTTTTTGGACATGTAGTAAAAATATAGCAAGTGAGTTCAACAGCGTTTTTGAGGAGGTAGACGTGCGTGTGCATACCCTCATACACACTCTGCCCTGGATGTGTGTGCCTGCTGGGGGCTAGTCAAAGAGGAATGTTGTAAGAAGCATATGAATTGCTTTTAAGAGTGATCGCTTTGCAATGGGAAGTGTTTTTACTTGTTCTTGTTCTATGTCTTTTTCTTTCTTTTAAACAAAGGAGAGATTGTTTACAGCAGCTCAGCTATATTTTGTAACACATCATTAAGATGATCCAACCCAGGCTGCTCACAAGAGCCAATTTTTTTAGGTGATAATGAATTTCTGATACACAGAAGCCAGACAGGTTAGGTTATTCTGGGGATTCAGTCAGGTTTTTTGGGGGGGGTCTTGTATACACATAGTTTTCTCCTAAGACAAAATTAATAACTTTAAAAGCACCTAAAATATAGAAAGAAATATCCTAAACTCCAAATTAGTGGGCATATCTCACGTATTTCTCTCTGCATCCAGGAACCTAAAATGAGAGTGGAAGTAAACTAAATGGCAGTGATGATTTTAAAGAGCACTGTATACCTAGCTTAATTTTTCCAACATGTCATTAACCTTAATAGTTATATAGATAATAGTTTTTAAAATGATTTTTTGGGAAAAAACTGACTAAAGTGTCATCTCTCAGTTCATTTTGAAGGCAACTTTTGCATGCAATAATAAAGAACACGCACCCAGACATTCACTAGTAGCACTTTAACTCAAACATTTCCTGTCTCTAGTGTTCAAAAAAAAAAATTGCAAATATACAGCACCTTGTGTACATTCTTTTTTCTCTTCCTGCCAACAGATGGATTCTCCCTTCTGTTCCCAGACACCAGAGATGTCATCAGCTGTTATGAGAAAAGACAGGTTCCTAAATTCAGACCTTGAAGGAGAAAATTGTTTTACTTCATCTTTAGTAAGGATTTCATTTGTAATGCTCCTGTCAATCGAAACATACCAAAGAAGACAATGACTGAACATTGCAGCAGAGCAAGGTGGCAGAAGGAAATGAGGCTGTGGCAGAGACTGGAAATGCTGGGATCTGCCCTCTGTGTAGACATGAATCCTTTCACGATCATAAATCTCTCTCACAATTCCATCACTGGGTAAAGGTCATCTAGCTTTATGTATTCAACCTAATCTCCTTTCCATTGAGAAAGATGGAGCTCAATCACAAAATGAATGAGGATGTCTTGGAATATGACTAAATTAAATTTCACAAAAAAAAGTGGATATAAAATCATAAAACCTACTGAGAGAGAGAGAGAGAGAGAGAGGTTAAAGGTAGCTATCCAAGATCAACTTTAGTTTACTCAAGATTTTGTTCTTAACAGTCCCTGCCTTTCTATTTCCATTGGTACATGAAGAACTAGAGGCAGAGATAGAAGCCCACCAGGCAACATGGGAGGGGCACAGCAGGATCCTCTGAAAGATATAAATGGTGGGTTAAAACTTGACCTGATTTTTGCAAGAAGAACCTTATCTTCTTGAAGTCTGGAAAATACTTCTCTGGTCCCTTTTTATTTTAGCACACACAATTAGTTTCTTTCAGCTGTTGTAGCTTATTGAATTTTTGAGAATCTTCCATAGTCTTTTTGATATATGGAGCTGATCAATACTTAAGTTATTCTCCACTTAAACAGTTAATTTTTTAGACTCATGGTAAGATTTAGTATTTATCTTACTAAAATTTACCCTGTTTTATTGAGCCCAGTTTTGCTGTATGATGCAATAAATTTGTTGTTATTTCCAGTTTCGTGGCATAAACACAGTATAAGTTCACTAAGAGAGGGGGGGAAAGGCAGAGGATGAAATGAAATATTTCAGACTTGACATTTGTATTGGGCTTTGAAGGATAAGAGGGATTTTGAGAAATGAACGTGACATAGAAGGTTACATTTTTTTTCTTATCCCACTATATGCTTTGCTTCTAGCTGCATCACCTTCTTCTCCAACACCCACCAAAACATGTCTTATATATGATGATCATACTAGTGGGACAAGAAAATGAAAAACAAAATATTAACACCACCACAAAGATTCTAAAAGTTATCTCTGTGATTTTACTTTATGTTGTAAGCTGTAGGGAAATTGAGAAATTCAAAACCAAGGGAAGTAAATTAATTTGTGAACAAAAATCTCATTTATAAATGAGGGAATAACAGGTGGATAAAGGTTAAAAAATAGAGGTTCTCAACAAAGATGATAGCACCCATCCCATGGCTAACTTCTATCCAATTTATTGCAAAATATGAGGGTTATGGGGAAGGGATTAGTGTCAAGATAAATGGAAGGTCATAATGACCTTTAATGTCAAGAGCAAGGGATGGTAAACATCCTGCAGATTTTCAGGCAGACCCAGCGAAGAAGAATTATCCTTCTCCAAATGACAATAACAACACCACTGCGAAACAATGGTAGCAGTTACATGACTTCTTCAAAACTCAGACAGTTATGCCAAAGACAGGATTCAAACTCTGCCTCCACATTTTGTACATGTTCACTTCTTGAACCTTTAAAATCCTTTATGTCTGTATAGTGAGGCCTTTTATAAAAACTGTTTGTATATTTCTTTTCTATTTCAGTTTTGTTTTTATTTTCCATGTTGCCCATTTGACAATTAGTGTGTGCTAGCCAGTTGTGTCTTGTTCTACATGTAGGAATGTAGATTATGTCAGAAACTGAAAGAAGTTTCTGTGTGTTTGGATGTGGAACTTCTCAAGGATATAAATAAATGTCATTTCACCTAGTAAACTGTAAGAACTTTGGGGGCAAGTCCATGTCTATTGTTTCATTATGACTTTAGTGCCAAGCACCATGACCTATGAGATGTAAGAACTTAACTGTTTGATTCCAAGGAAATAGGTTAAGTGTTTACATGTGGGTTTTATTTGTAAAGTGTATTTATTATCATATTCTCTAATAAGATTATTTCACTAGACAGGATTCTGGAGAAAATATTCCTAGAATCAAGCTTTACAAACAACATAAATGCTGAGGAAATCTTAAAAGTTCTGAAATACTTGGATTCTGCATATTTCCTAGAAAAAAAGATATCAAATATGCACATAAATATATAAATAAGAGAATAAGATTCCTTTATAAATATATATTTAGCTAATGATCATGCATATAAGCATACTCCATATGTCGGTATTTATGGTTTGAGTATCTGCCAAGGATTTGAAAGTGGGGCTGTGTTTTGCTTGCTATCTTTCCCTATTGATTAAGTTATTAGGTGAAATTGGGCAAATCCCTCATTTTTCTCATAAGTCAGTATCTTTATCTCCACTAATACATCTTGGGAACCAGGGATACGGCAAGCTCTACCTGCAGGTAGTAACTAAGAACATAATAATTTTTAGCAAAAGAGGAACTGTACTTTTTTAGTGTCAATAATGTACCTTTGAGTATTTTTAAGAAATTGGGGTTTATTTAATTCAGGTTGGTTGCTTTTCATTTTCATTTTCACCTTATGAGTTAACACACCATCAGAACTGAAATAACTGAGATGGCTTGTTCCACATCAATTGTGCAGGCAGTTATCCTACTTCACGTGCAATGCTCCTTTGTTCCCTGATGACAGGACCTCAAGATTTCCAAAGGGACACCTGTAAGCCAAAGTCATAAATTTGGGAATATGTCACTTTGTTTCTACATAGATCTTTCATTAGTCACCTATACCAATGTTCCATTGGTCAAATTTAATTTACAAGATGAACTAAACAGTCAGCTATACTAGCAGATGTGTGCTATCCCAGGGGATCAAGATATCATTCTATCCTTGTTGAACTGCATCTTTTTTTTTTTTTTTCCCCCCTGGTATGCGGGCCTCTCACTGCTGTGGCCTCTCCCGTCGCGGACCACAGGCTCCAGACGCGCAGGCTCAGCGGCCATGGCTCACGGGCCCAGCCGCTCCGCAGCATGTGGGATCTTCCCGGACCGGGGCACGAACCCACATCCCCTGCATCGGCAGGCAGACTCCCAACCACTGCGCCACCAGGGAAGCCCGAACTGCATCTTTAAATATGTTTTGGGCTTTCCTCTTTTTTGTATGTGATTTTTGTTAGGTTATTTTTGGATTAGTATGGTTTAGAAAAAAAACACAAGGGTACCTGAGGCTATTTTTAAAGAACTAATACTATAAAATTAATTTTAAGAAGGGGAAAATAGAGATGAGAGAAAAAGCAATAAATGGAATGATGTCTTGATCCCCTGGGATAACTCCGCCTTAACTGAAAAAGCCAGTGAGGGCAAGAATGGTGGGGAACTAGAGGAAAATGAACTTTATCAGTGATGTCTTGGGCAGCTGGAGATCAGTTTGATAGAAGAAAGTAACATCAGTTGAATTACTCAAAATAGTGTTGCCTTCCATGAAATTTTAATTAAAGTCTCCACTCCACTTGCATGGAAACCCATCAGGGCTATTCAGCTACAACCACCTGACGAAAATTTCTCATTTTTACACTCAAAGCCAGTCTCCGTAGCTAAGATGGCATATTAATTTCAGGCAACTTCTGATCCTACGTGAAGTGTGTAAGAGCTAAAGTCTTCGTACATCATGCTTTGTGCATGGTTGGTGGTGAGGGGTAATCACTCAATATGTGAATAATCCCATTTCAAACAGAGAACAATGGCTAGAACTCAGGAGGGAGGAGCAGTTACCCTTAAATCAGGACTATCAGGAAAGCATGGTACGGAGTCCTGTGCAACAGACAAAAAAACCTATTTCACAGGTGAGAAGAAAAGGCTGTGTATGAAGTGTAGGTTAGCTCAGGGTCTGGGGTAATAGATTCATTCCTAAAGGTGAAAGGTAATAAGGAAGGAAATGGTAAATGCAAACTTCCCCTACTTTAAAATTTAGCCTCCAGGTGGCCTGGAGTGAAAAGATTCTTTGAGATAATTATGAACTTTGGGCATTCAACGTCTCAGTACAGTATTTATTATATTCCTGTTTTAAAAAAAAATAAAAACCTCTATGCGCTGAATATTTGAAATGACCTTAAAATATACTAAATTCATTTTAACGTATAATAAAATATTGAACCCAAACCATCTCTAAATTGTACATTTGTGGATGCTTTTTTATCCCATATTTATGTATTCTAAAGGGTTGAATTTTATTTTGTTTATACAGCAGGTTCTTATTAGTTATTTATTTTATACATATTAGTGTATATATGTCAATCCCAATCTCCCTAGTCTAAGGGTTTGAATTCAGAATATTATATGTATATCTATGAGTACAGCTGACTGTTTTATAAAGAGTTAATTAATCCTACATCTATTTACTTTCAGAAAACATAATTTAAGAAGATGAACAGTACTTATTATTGAGTACATAATAGGGCTGAGCAACCAGGCACTTTATATTTTTAACCCAAAACTCTGGCCAACATCAGAATTCCTCAGTTATGTCCATACGGACAATATGATGTGGCAGCTTTTGCCAATGATGAAATTCACACACAAGTATTACAAATCACTTTGAGCAAGGCTCCTTAACAGCTCCTTCAGAGAACTTCCCAATAAAAAAACACTTAATCTTTGCTCTTAAGATAATTAGGAAGTCCAGAGATTTCAGAACCATCCATTTAACCAAAGTGGAAGATTTGGCACAAAACCAGAATTTACCCATTTCCTTCTCTATTTAAAAATAACTGTTCAACGACTAATATTTCAGCATGTGCCTAACTTTTCACTGAGCAGTTTGGTTAAATTTTCCCTTTGCAATTCCTCCCCCCACCCCCAATCTCCTTTTCAGCTACCAACTCCTTAATTAATACCTTGATGCCTTTAAACCTACCTTACTTCAAATCATAATTCCTACCTGAGCCTATTTCTTCTCTTACATTAGGCTAATCTTTAAAACCACTTCCAATCGAATGTCTCATTTGTTAAAAAAAAGAAAAAAAAACTGAAGTATTGTTATATGTTGAAAAAAAAGCATAGAATACAGAAAAGAATAATAAAGAAGACATAATCACCCAAAATTTCACAGCAGGGAAAACTACAGTGAATATTTGGCTTATTTCTGTTCAAACCTCTCTAAGAATAAATCAACACTTAGAGAGATATTTTACAAAATTGAGATTGATTTGAATATATCGTGATCTGATTTTTCTTAACCTAGCAACACGTCAATGCATTTTTCATGTGTGAACTATCATTTAAGATATGTTTCAATGGCTTTGAATTATCCCAGTATATGGATGTACTTAAGTTACTTAACAAATACCTTACTGTTTAGACAGAGATCATTTTAAAATTTCCACTATTATAAAGAACACAGCAATAATCGTATATGTTCATAAATTTCTAATCTCTAAAATAAGTTCTCTGAAGTAGAACTATTAGTTCTAAGGTTATGAACATTTTCTTTTAAAGTTTTTATCTAATGGCTGCATTGCCCCTCAAAATTTCCTTCATGTATACCATAGATAACTTTTCTCACAGTTGCTGTTATACATAGATTGACTATCATCTTGTCTTCTAAACTGGATGGCTCCTGCAGGAGAAGCCCATGATCTATACCTTTGGTAATATCTCTAACTAATTATACTTGCAATATGCTTATCTCACATAAAGACTCTTCAGTTAATAACTTTTTCTCCTAATAGTACTTGCAAAGCTTTACCGTTTTTCAGACAACCCCTGCTTTTTCAATAATAAGGAATTTATCCCCAAACTTGCTATAAATATGTTATAAGAAGAAATATTTCAATATAATTGTTTCAGACAGAGATAGTTTACTTGACACAATGGGTTCTGGTCTGAGAACGTTGCATGGAACAAATTTAAATTGTGTCCCGTGTTCAGATGGGCCCAAAGAACAATGTTTTGCTTCGAGTTCTTTTGCCCAAAAGCCTGATCAAGGGAAGGTATATGCCTATTTGGCCCTTGCACATCAAGGCTACTTCTTCAAGCTTTGAAGAGCTCTCACTTTTGAACTTTATTTGCTTTCATGTTGTTTCTCTGCACTACAACTCTATCTATAAAAGTAGATGGGGCGCAAGATGACCATGGGACCAATAAGGTAGAAAATCTGGTGAGGAAATAATGTAGAAAAGAAACAGCAGCACTTCACACCCCTCCAGTACCACCCACCACCATCCAGCAGGTCTCTTCTTCCTCAGGTGAGTAAAATAAACCTTCACTGCATTATATTTTATGTACAAAGTGTATTTATTTACTTGCAAATTATCGTTGATTACTTAAACTTATTAAAATGAAATATTTTTCTGTCAGCAAAAATTCCCCAGTAAAATGAATCTCGAGATATGTTTTCATTGAATGCTTTTTGACATAGCAGTGAGGTACTCAGAAACAAATTAATGTCATTAAGGGAGGTTTGACATATGAAAGCAGGTGGAAAAAACAGATTTCAAAACAATATCTCCTTTATGATCATAATTGTGTGTATTTTTATGTATTATGTTTTGTAATCTGAAAGCATGTAAAATAAACACAAATTTCCTAGAAGTAACCAATGTTTTACTCTAGGCACATATACTTGAGTTAAAAAAAATTTATTGTTGTCAGATTTTGCCTCAATTAAATAGGCAACTAGGATTTCACTTGTAGTGCTGAAGGTAGTTTGTGAAAGTGTGACATTTACTAGGTTGCCTTTAGTTACAAATGGGATCCAGGCCAAATACTTGGCTGCAATCAAATTATTATTTTTCTTGACGTTTCTCATACTAAAATTTTCCAAATAATTATTCCAAGTTTTAGCAAAGATTTACTGACCCTGTTAGTCAAAACTCTTATAATATTGAAAAAAAGCATTCTTTATTCCCATGCTAAACCTCCATGAAAGTGTGTAAATTTATAGATTCCGTATCCATCTGGAGCTTCCCATATTTGCTTTTGTCCTTGATGTTAGGAAGAATATTATTGTTATCTCTAAATGCACAGATGTAGTCTGAGGTTAGACTTTTTCTTGAACAAATGCAAGGGAATTAAAAGCATTGTCCCTCCTGATAAAAATATCAAAGCTTCTTTTTTTATATAAACTAGTGATAATTAACAGTGATTACATTTCTGAGTTCATATACATGATATTTAAAAGCAATATTTGAAATTTCCTAAGTTTGATGCAATAATGAAACATTTCATTCTTACTAGATTCTTTTAAAATAAAAATACAAGCATAATTATTTGGTCATTTTGTTTATGCCCAGTGCATATTTTAAATAACTCACTCAATTTTGAGGAATTTAAAAAGTCACCTAACTCTTTTTTAACTGTGAATTTACTAGTTTCAGTTCTTAGAAACCACAAAGGATTAGAAGATCTGTATAGCCTATCTCAAAATAAAACACCAATTTAGACACTATCTTTCATTTTTGAATACTGTTTTATTGATTGCCAACAATGTACTAGGTAGCATATTAAATATAGAAAGCTTAACTTTAGATCACTAGATTTTTTAAAAAAATGATAAATTTGCAAATCCTTTTAAGGCGGATAACATGGATCAGGTTGAATATAAGTAGGAAATAATTTAAAATTTTAGTCATGGGTCTTCACTGAGTTTAAAGGTGGCCTAGTTCTTTGAAAAGTAAGAGGTGGTCAGTTAAGATTTGTTAATTATCATTTTAACAATGGGCAATAAATTAGGTTGTTTTTATATATTGTCCCACAGATTCTTTACAAGGATTTAATAATAAAGTTATTAGACAATGTATTAGATTCTTACTGCTGCTGTACCAAATCACCACAAATTTAGTGGATTAAAACTGGAAAAACATATTAATTTGTAGTTCTAGACGTCAGAAGTCCAAATGGGTCTCATTGGTCTACCATCAAGACCAATCAAGGTGTTGGCAGAGCTGCATTCCTTCTGGAGGCTGTAGGGGAGAATTCCTGGCCTTGCCTTTTCCAGCTTCTAGAGGCTGCTCTTATTCCTTGGCTCCATCTTGAAAGCCAGCATTAGCATCACTCCCAGCTTCTCTTCGGTTGTCACATCTCCTCCCTTGACTCTGACCCTTCTGCTACCTTTTTTCACTTATAAGGCCTGAGTTTGTGATTATATCAGTGCCATGCAGTAAATCCAAGTTAATCTCCCCATCTCAAGATTCTTAATTGGGACTTCCCTGGTGGCGCAGTGGTTAAGAATCTGCCTGCTAGTGCAGGGGACATGGGTTCAAGCCCTGGTCCAGGAAGATCCTACATACCACGGAGCAACTAAGCCCACGCACCACAACTACTGAGCCTGCGCTCTAGAGCCTGCGAGCCACAACTACAGAGGCTGCGTGACACAACTACTGAAGCCCGCGTGCCTAGAGCCCGTGCTCTGCAACAAGAGAAGCCACTGCAATGAGAAGCCCGCACACCACAACAAAGAGTAGCGAGTAGTCCCCGGTCGCGGCAACTAGAGAAAGCCCGCACGCAGCAATGAAGAACTAACGCGGCCAAAAACAAGTAAATAAATAAATTTATTAAAGAAAAAAGATTCTTAACTTAGTCACATCTGTAAGGTCCCTTTTGCCATGTCAGGTAACATAGTCACAGATTCTAGGAATTAGGACATGGACATCTTTAGGGAGCCATTTTTCTCATATGTCAAATATGTTTCTCATTATGAACAAACAACATACATCTATTGTTTGGGTTTCTGTCAAAGTGGAATTTTTGTTTGCCCCAAATATTTTGAACATTTTATGACTGATTGCCATTTTCACCCAACTTGAAGAACTAAAGGGAAACATTAGAGATAACAGCGTAACATAAATGGATCACTTGAACATGAAATTGTCCCAATGAGGGTATGGATAAAAATACTTTACTGATAATAAATTTGATAAGCATAATATTCCAGTAACCTTTGACATGTCACTTTGTTCTGGAAATTTTGACCTTTTTGATGGTGTCCCCTTCTCACTCCAGGAAAGAGAAAGGAAGGAGGGTTTGCACACTTGACATTGGCTATTGGATTCAAAATTGTCTTTGGTACAATAGCCAGTTAAGAGAGCTGAGGGCTGCCGTAGGCTCTCCTATTGGCCTTTAATGGTCACCATGGGGTGTTTTTCTCTAACTGTCATATGGGTAAATCAGAGTTTATCAGTCTCATTAATCCAGGCTTCCACTGGGGCCTGGGTGAAAAGGTTTAGAATGTGATCAGTATGCAGCTTTCATGACCTTTCTTTTGAGCAAGGATCTTAGCAAGGGAGAGACCTCATGTAAGTCTCAGCCTCCACAGGAGGTGGTTTGTTCATTCCTACATGGGGATGAAAGGAACCATTCGAAGTCAATTCAGCAGAGATAGTGAAAAGGTCACTGAGACTGTATTCTCATGTCCTGTATTCTCAGTACAGACTGAGTGGGTCCAGCTTTAATTTTCTGCTCCTCAATCTGCTTCATGTTGGTGAATTTTTATTAACAAGTATGGTGGATATCTTTATCATTTTCCTATAAAATAGTCTTGATCAGTAGTCAAAAAGGAAGGATTAGCATTGGATGACTATTTAATGCCTTTAATGCACTAGAGGTGCCTTTGTTTTTACACTTGGCATCTTTATTGAGACATACAGTAAAAAAGGAATGGGGAAAATCTAAGTCTTGTTTGGGTATACTTGAGCATCAGATGTGTAGAACATAATCCAGGTGTTTTTTGTATCTTTGCTTCCATCTATCCCTGACACTACCATAGCTTAAAAGAATAAATTCTTAATTCTGGTGAAGGACAGTCCAAAGATATGGAATGTAATAGAAATAAAAATGCCCTTTTGTGGGGCATGGGGAGAGTGGTAAGCCAACTGCTTTCTGTCTGGGCCTTCAATGCTTCATGAAACTATAAGTGAAGTCAAATGGTTGCGTCGCACGTGAACCCTTAGAACCTTCACGAATCTTGGCAACATTTAGTATCAGATGGGGCAGAGAAAAGAAGCCAAGGTGCTGTTACCTTTGCGTGTAGGTTTTACTTCTCAGGAAACCAGTAGGAATGATATCTGTGGTCAAGCTGACCTTCTAATAATTGCATTTGTATCCATAGGAGACCTATAAGCAAGTGTTGTGCATTCTTCTATATTGTTCTTACTTTAATGAAAAGTGTAGTTATCTGACCTCACATCAGTTGGGGCAAACCAACAGGCCTTACCATGTTGACATGAATAAGCTACAACCACTGAATGCTATTGTGTTTTCTCTTTGACTGAACACACACACACACACACACACACACACACACACAACCTAATTTTGGAGCATTTATGGAACTGTCTAAGTAATTATAAGATTGAATGCTCTATTTATCACTAATACTTAAATTATACTAAAGGATGATCATAAAATATAGAGGGTGTCATTCTTATTTCCTCAGGGTGTCATTCTTATTTACTCAGCTTGTTAATGTCTTACCGTCCAAAAATAAATGGCCTATAGTGCCAACCTTGGGAGTCACATGTTTCAAAGGTAGTGAACCATCCTAGAAAATGAAATATTTGTTCAGGACCAGAACAAATGAACAGTACATAGTTCCAGGTCCTTAGAAGTAAAGGTTTCTTCTCATTTCTCTCCTTTATCAAAGTTATCTGTTATGACAGTTCTAGGTTTTTACTGTTATTTTATATTAGTGTTTTAGTGGTATTTAAGTATACAATTTACAGATGCAGAGAGGAGACAAATAAAAACTGAATGTATTTCAATAGTGCTTTTTAAAATAATAGCTAACATCCCATGTTCCAAGTGCTCTCTGAAGCACTTTAGATATATTGATCCGCTTAATCCTCCCCCAAATCTTATAGGGTAGGTGAGAAGCATACTCATTTTGTAGATTAAGAGACAGAGAAACAAAGAGTTTAACACAATTGCTCAGATATTAAATATCACAACCAGAATTCATAGTCTAGCTTCAGATCAATGGTCATGACCATTACCCAGTAGACTCCAAGATCACTAAGCCATTTTTGATAGGACCTTTTGACATCGCCTCTAGAGGCAGGAAATGGAATTGACACAAGATTAACAGTATTCTATTTGCAAGATGTGGGTGTATGTACAATGCGTGTGATAGATGGAATGCGTTAGGTGGAGGCAACTTTGCAGTTGTGTTGGGGAGGATATGGGAAGTTTGCTCTACTGTTTAGCAAGAGCTCAACTGTAGTAGACAAGTACCTTGTTCTCCGTGGATACATTCCTTACCAGGATAAGCTGCCTCGCAAAAATCTTACTGCAGTTTTCCACCTTCTTGTCATCCCCAACTACACTCAAGGGCAGTCAAACCAAAAGCTGATGAGGAAACTGTGATGTGGCCTCTCAAAAGATGAGCTAAGTCAGTGAGATTCTCTTGAACTAGGAAATTCTAGGGGAATGAGTCATTTAGCAGCAGGAACAAAAGTTAAATATTATAGAAATCAGTTGGAAAGACATGATGGACTTTGCCAAAGTTATGAGGTAACAGAAACTATGAGTAAGTAGATCAATTAGGTAGCAAAAAATTACCAAGTAAAGGGTAAGGAAACTATTTTTTTCATAGCACAATAAAAGTAGGCTTGTGGAGAGTATTTGTGTCATATTGTTGGCACAGCAGGGTGTACAATAAAGATCCCCAACTTACTGCTGTTGTGGTTTTTATATGTATTGTGCATCCAGAAATACCTTTCTTTTTGAGACTCCTTTAGAAAGCGGCCATGTCAATAATCCTCTTCCCTGTTACTAGAAACTGTTTTATTTTTTTCCCCTTGAAAATGAAAACTAGTACCTAATACAATAAAGATGAGTTCAGAATTGTTAACAACTCACTTTTAGTGTCCTAAGCAGTAGCTACTGGTAGCTATTATTTCATAGCTTTTCCAGGATAAGAGTCAGCAATTTATCTGGGATTCAGTTGGTGACACCTTGGGCATTTTTTTGAATGCTACTGGCATGTGACAATATTTAAAGAAGCATTCTTTGTTATCCATTATGATGAATGTGTCTGAACTTCAAAGAACAGAAAGTTAGCCAAATTAGAATAATTTTTAGGTGCAGAAATAATAAAGAAATATTTCTCTTGCCTGAACTCAATCTTAGATATGGAATTGAAAGAGAAACAATTCTTATAAGAATCTATTTTTGAAGAAACTGGAAAAATATCTGGACTGATTTTAATCTTTTCCTCAATTCCAACTACTCCACAGTAAATTAAATAATTAAGCAGGAGCATTCATCTATGTTGTCAAAACTAATGCAACCGATATCTTATTTTTCTTACTGCTTCAGATGAATTTCCTAAATACCATTACACTGCATTACATACTAACTTCTTTGTTCACCCTGACTTTTCTCCTTTTAGAAGCTACATCCATGCCATTCTCTCCAGATTTTTTTTTTTTTTACATCTGGCAGTTAGCTGGTTGTCTGTAGCATTTCTTCAGACTTATCATACTAATCACATCTAACCATATCACCTGGAATTTGTTTTCATTCTGTTTTAGAGTTTGTGATTAACAGCAATCTAGTTTAAACCCATTTAAGTTAGGAGTTGTAATATAAATATATGATGATTTTAAATTTATGAAACAATTTTAGATCAAATATTATCTTTTTTCTACTGATAATTTTTGAAATGACATGCCATTTATTACTATTTCCATTTCAGGTGTATTACTAAGAATAGTTTCTATTGCTACTGACAGAAACCCAAACACAAGTGGGCAAAACACTTGTTGACTTGGATGACTGAAAACATCCAATGGTAGATCTGGCTTTAGGCAGTTCGGGTGGGGTTTCTGTATCCTTTACTCTGGAATTTCTGGTTCTGCCCTCCAAATGTTGCCTTTCTATGCAGGTGAGATTGCCACATGGCAACAACAAAAAAAAAGCTCCAGCAGTCAAAGTCCTCACATCTATTCACCTGACCATCTGCTCGACCTAACCACAAAACTTTCCTTCCCCTAAATTTTGCTAAAGTCCTAGACCCTTCTTTAACAAGACCAACTTAGGTTAACTGTGGACTCCTAAAAGAAGCATTCAAATGCTATATTCTACATATTTTAGGCACTGAACCAGTCACTGTGAATATGGGATGGGTTCAGACTGATTTGATGAAGCTACTCACCCTTGGAGATGAGGCAAGGGAATATGAAATCAACTGAATTGCATGGCTGGTACCCAGTGAGAGAGGGGTAGCAATATGATGAAATTATTACCTCTACAATGTATACTATGATGAGTGCGGAGGAAACCAAAAGTGTGGAATCTGATAATGTGGTTTGATTTTCTCCTCTCCATCTTGAAGTTGTAAGACCCTGGGCAAGTCACTCCACATTCTTAAGACTATTTCTTAACTCGTGAAACAAGAATGATACTAATAGCTGTGTCTTGAAAAGGAAATAACAAATGCCTGCTGTAGAAGGAAAAAACATTTCCTGTGTGTTTCTCTTCTACCCTCACACTATTATCACACTTCACTCCTGACACTGGATGTGTCGGTTTTCCATACATCAAGCAGTTCTCTGTGACTGCTGGTTGTCCTATCGTTCAATTCAATTCTGACACTATCTTCCTGGAGTTAGCGTCAGACCCACATTTTCTCAGACCCAGGGGCAGAGACCAATATATGCATTTTCTATTATTTCACTCCTGCTAAGTACTTTTGTAAACCATTATGTGCTATCAAAACTTAGTTTACTATGGTTGATGTCGTGGCTATTATTATTATTTAAACGACGATTTTTTTAACTTAAAGGTATATAAATACATCACACATTTAATAAGAACTCTGAAGCTTTAAGGATTTCTTCTAAGTGAATCAAGTTCTTGTGTAGACATTCACTTTCACCAGGATTTTCCAGTGTGTTTTGTAACAAAGTACAGAAATTTATAATAGCAATTACTGAGATACAGATGATTCTGTAGTCAAAATATTTGGGAAATGTTAAATTAAACAAAAGTAAATTGGTTTCATTGCAATAAGACTTTTCAGAATCTTTAGGATGTTAATATTAAATGTGAATCTTTAAGTGAGAGTTATATGGTTGCAGGATTTGTCATATAAATCCCCTCACAAAATCACTGAGGAGGGATGAAACATTAGAAAAGTGTTTTTCAGCTGAGGTCATTTTACCCCTGAGGGAATATTTGGCAATGTCTGGTGACTTTTAATTGCCACAAATGGGTGTGTTATCCAGTTGGTAGAGTTTTGGGATGCTGCTAAACCTCATACAATGCAGAGGACAACCCTCTACACCAAATAATTATCTAGCCCAAAATGTTAATAGTGCCACAGTTGAGAAAGCCTTCTTTAGACTAACATTATGAGAAACTAACATTGGTAAACACTGATTTGTATGACTGATGATAGATTTTGTAACTCTAAAGAATAGTGTAATCCCCTGATTTTCAATGGCTCACCATCAACTTCACCTTGTGAATGAACAATGTTGTCTGCCATATCAGTAAACAAAGGATGTTGCAGCCATCAAGCCACTGTAGCCACCCCCAACGATGCACCCTGAGGGGACCCAGGATAGGAAAGAACAAGATACTGGCCCTAGATAGCTAAGGTGCGTATCAAATGAATGCTTTCAATGAGCCCAGACTCTTGCATCTTCCCTTACAACAAAAAGTGCTCAATTCATTAACTTGAGATATCTGGTTTTCTTTCATTACCAGTAATCTTGAAGTTCCGACTACCCGGTCTTTGTTGCAAAAACTCCTATATATCCTGGCTTCTCCCTTACCTCTTTGTAGCAGCCCTTCAGAGCTACCTAAGAGGCTGCATCCCGGGTTTAAATCCTCAGTTTTGCCCACCAAATAAAACATAATTCTCAACTTTTAGGTTGTGCATTTTTTTCAGTTGACAAAGTTTACTCAGTTCGAGGATGTATACCCTAGTAACTTAAGTCTACCAAAACAGAGCAAGGTTAAACCTTAAATTATGCCTAAAAGGGTTACTGTAATAAATTATATATACTAAATTGATTGCAAACTTTGTTATAATGCTAAGACCTTTATCAATTATTACATATTTTTACCTGGAATTAGTCAAATTATACTTCTCAAATAGTAGCAACTATATACTAACAGCTTACACTTGAAAACCAATCAATCCTTTCCAAAGAGCTTTTAGATCTCTGTTCTTATTCTTTTCATCCATCGTTATCCTTGACATAAATTCCTCTCAAGAGGAATTTTGTCATAGTTTAGTACAAATTAGTTGTGTTCTGAAAATATGATAAAATGGTTCAAATGTAAACTTTTCATTAGTCCCATGAACTCCTATTTGATAAAGTTTTTTCAGTTGCTCTTGAGACTTTCATCTATATTTAAACAAATATTATTTAATAATATATAATATTAAGAGTAAATACTTGATGTTAAACCTAGGATTTAATCTATTAGATTAAAGTAATAAAAATTTAAGAACAGGAAAAGTGAGTAAGTTCAGGGAAAACGAGTCAGAGTTGAAACTTGCTGAAAGCTCTTTGTGAGTGGATATCACTGCCCTTAAAATGTACTGATACTGGGCTTCCCTGGTGGCACAGTGGTTGACAGTCTGCCTGCCGATGCAGGGGACACGGGTTCATGCCCCGGTCCGGGAAGATCCCACATGCCGTGGAGCGGCTGCTTTCGTGAGCCATGGCCACTTGAGCTTGCGCGTCCGGAGCCTGTGCTCTGCAACAGGAGAGGCCTCAACAGTGAGAGGCCCATGTACCGCAAAAAAAAAAAAAAGTACTGATACTGAGATATTACAGTGAATTTGTGATTACCTGGCCAGTCTCAGATTGCCTTGTCTAGGAAATTCCTGCTTTAATATAGATATAAACCTAAAGCTTTGAAGACAAACAAGTAAACAACGACACCCCAAATAACAACATTAAAGTCCTATGACATCTCAGCTCTTGTCTTCATCCTTCCAAAGTCAAATCACGTGGGGAAACTGAGGTAACAAAAATTTTACACATAAGGCAGCCAAAGCTTAAAGGGCTTGACCGACTTTTCAATGTCAGAGTCAGGTCTAAAACAGCTCTGCTGATCACTAGCCACAGCTCTCTCCATCAATATATTGTTTTAACTATGAAATTCCTAGAGCACAAGCCTGATGTAACTGGTGAAATTTTTTTTTTTTTTTTTTTTGCGGTACGCGGGCCGCTCACCGCTGTGGCCTCTCCCGCTGCGGAGCACAGGCTCCAGACGCGCAGGCTCGGTGGCCATGGCTCATGGGCGCAGCCGCTCCACGGTATGTGGGATCCTCCCGGACCGGGTCACGAACCTGTCTCTACTGCGCCAGCAGGCGGACTCTCAACCACTGTGCCACCTGGGAAGCCCAACTGGTGAAATTTTTAAGGAAGCTGTTCATCCTTATCGTCTCACATTACAAAGTAGGGGGTAAGTATATATCACATAAGATCACTCACCACTCTCATTTCTTCCTCTTTTTTCTCTTTTCTTTTTTCCTAGAAGAGAGACATGGTTAGCAGTGAGAGTAAATCAAGTGAGGTAATTTGGAAGTAGCTGATTCACAAAGCACACCCCAGAACTGTAGTGGAAATTCCCCAACATTGTAATTTGGTAAGGCAAAAGTATCTGGCTCAGACTTACATAATTTGCTGTATCCAGCTTTTGTTTGCAAACCTGCAGGAGAACAGTGATGTAATGTTATTTCCCTCATCTAGAGTATCTCTTGGCTTTCTAAAGCTTAAGTGGGCTGTTAAACTCTCAGGACACCAGGAAAGGAAATCCCCATCATTTGTTTTAACTAACCTCATTTCCTTACCTATCTATGATATAGATATATATTTCTTTCTATCTAGCTAACTAGATATCTTTCTATCTATCCATCTATCACCTTCATTCCAAAAAAGGGAAGAAATGTAGGATAAATTTATTATAAAACAGCATGTCAGTTTCATTTCTAATGAATATTTTAGTATGTTTTTCTTCAATATATGGGCACCTTTTCAGATGAAGTCCTTCTAAATTTAAATCAATTGTCCTAATTGTGAATCTGAAAAAGCCGTAATAAGTGTCCTGATTCCTCCATGTTTTCAGGATTTGGGGACATACTGTAGTGCATATATTATGATCACCTTCTCCTCATGGAAATTAAGTCAAATAATCACAGTATTAAGGATCTGGCCAGAAGTCATGAGCTTGGACTCCTTAACTTTTGGCTTTTTAGAAGAAGCAGCTTGGGATAGTGGGAAAAGTTGGGGCTGGACTCAAATAAAACTAATACAGGCCACGATAATCCTTACAAGGCACTATGACAAGTTATTTGCATATAATCCTTGTAGCAATTAGATGAGTTAGATCACATTGTGATCTCTATTTTACTGATACGAAAACCGAACCAGTTGACTCAGGTTACACATTTAGGAAGTGGTAGAGTTTGGTATTCAAACCTAAGTCTGTGTGATTCTGTTGGAACTTGGAACCACTAACCACTGACCAGGGTTTACACTCCAGTGGCCCCACTTTAATGGTACCACTTTCATAAATTACACCCTCTGTTTCAGCCTCTACTTCCTCATTTGTAGGAAAGGATGCAATGCTAGCTATTCTAAATGATTCTTTTAAAGATAAAAGATCGTGTTTGTGTAATCAACGTAGAGTATGTATTTTAAAACGATTTATTTCCCACTCTTCACAACTCAATCAAAATAAGACATTGGTATAGAAAACAATGAGCAGTTAATAGAGTGGTTTTCATCCTTGAATATACATTAGAATCTGCTGAAGAACTTTTAAAAAGTACTAATGCCTACTTAGAAGGAAGCATGAGTGGGGTTTCTAGGACTCTGGTGATGCTCTCTTTACCAGAGAGGTGGTAACACAGGTGTGTTCATTTTATGATAATTCCTTAAGCTGTACATTTATGACAACTGCATTCTTCTGTATGCGTATTTTACTTCAATTAATATGGATACTTAAGAAATACTGCTTCTCCAGTCTCACTCCTCAGAAATTCTGATTTAATGGCTCTGTAGAGGAGTGTAAACATCAGTTTTATTTAAAAGCTGCTCAGGAGATATTCACATGCAGCCAGCATTGAGAACTGTTGTTAGCATAGAACCAAACCTTAACAGATTTAAGAATCAAGGGAGACATCTTTTACAGCAAAATAGGCAATATCTGCCAAATTCAAAAATCTGAGTGTATAATAATTAGATATAGAGAACATGATATAGTGTCTTTATTTCATGTAGGGATTCCCCCCAAAATGGGAATTGGAATATGCTATAAAGATCTATTAGTTGCCTCAAAAAGCACTTTAAATTCTTTATCTTTCCTTCTTTTATGAACATTTCTATTAACATCTATTTTATTGTTATCCTGCTTTTGTTTTGAACATCTTTGTACAACAAAATCTATGTAGTTTGAAAAGATAAGGAAAATAAAATTGTGAGTTAAAATGCATACTCCTCCCAAGTACACACATGTGCAAATTTAGTCAAACATGCTCCAATGTCCAATAATTAACAGACAGATAAGGTGACTACATTTGCATTGTTCTTTTTCCCCCAACAGACTTAATCATCTTATTTGTCCTTTATAATTGGACATTGAGCTTTTAGACCATGCTATTACCATTTGCTTCTCTCTCTCCTAACCAATGCATGTGCATACACACAAGTACATATGTACATATATATGCTACATGTGCTATCACAGAAAAATGTTTTACAGAAATATTAAACAGATTCACTTTACAAACTTCAAATTTATTAACATTAATTTAAAAATATGCTATATAGTAATCCCCTTGTGATTTTTTTTTCTTTTTCCCTTGTGAATTTTTAATCAATGTCTTTATGGTGAAATTTTTAAGCTAACCACTCATTTAGCTGGGATTTTTCTAAACTGTCTAGTAAAAACAGTCATATGAGATGAAATTTTAGTTATTTATTGTATATTTTTAAAGAACTCTGACTTGCTTTCACAGGCAAAAATATCACTCAACTGAATTGATTCTCTTGCTATTAATAATTCATTGTTCATCCAGTGTATAATTAATAACCAAGAACATGTGCAAACATCTTCATAGTAGAAGGACCATTTGTATCACTGACTGAGCCAGCATGGCTTAATGATTGTGTGTATAAATGGAGTTATCAGAAGAGTACACTTGATTATTGACATGTTTTTCAAAAGCATAAACATCACGTTTTGAGTATACTCAAAAAAGTCATATGCTTAGAAATTACATTAGCCTATGGAAGAAAATAAGAGAAGGAATAGGAAGAAAATTTCTAGTCTTATGCTCAATTGACAAACCTACAATGTGAATATAAACTACATTAAGTCTCTAGCTGATGTGTTTTAGACATCAATAGATCTATTAAACTTACAAAACTGCTGGAAAAACTTTGAGTAAGAAAACTTATAAAAGTAGCTGAAAAATAAAGATCATTCAGTATTAAACCATCTGTGATATTAAAGGTTGGAAGTACAAATAGATCTCGTTGAGGCTAGCGTACTAATGTAAGATTTATGCTGTCGATAACTATTTGCAATTAAGTGTAATGTGCAAATACCATGGTATTACATATTTCAGTTGTTAGAAAGAAAGAAAAAGCATTAGTTTGGGGCATTTCTTAAATTTAATAATAGCTGGTGTTCTGGAAAGAAAAATGAAAAAATCCTTTCTCTGGATTAGCAGAGAAAGAGCTAATATCTGTCGGTGAATGCCATTATGATTTTTTATACATGCCTCTGGTTTGGCTTCATTCGTAGATTGCATAGATATTACTTAAATAAGACTTCAAGAGAGAACATGGATTTTTGAAAATGGGGATTGGTCTCCGATGTTGTGGTTGCCAGGTAATGGATTAACAAGCTGTCAGTGTGAAATCCATTCCTTTCTTCTTATCACCCAGGAAGCAGGTACTCTGTCACTCCCTGCTGGCTTTACAAACTTTCACAGAAAAGTAGAGGCATCACGGTGGCAGTGCTAAGTTTTATTTATATGTAATAATATTCTGTTCATGACGTTTGACCTCTCCTATCTAACGCCTATATTATTTTAATTAATGTGTCATTGGTGCATTCATGTGCTTAATTTTTTTTAATACAATAGTGCTACTTTGAACCATACCAAGTTACCATTTTGTAGTTCCAAAATGATCAAATGGTGACAATTTCACAATTTCATAAGGTTCAATATGTTAGTAATTTACTTCAGGGTGAGTGAAGGGGCCAGGGAGAATTTTAAAGCAAGTAGTAAAGGATAGAAGTGTGTGTGTGTGTGTGTGTGTGTGTGTGTGTGTTTACTGAGACTCTGCTATGTGGACCCTGTCCTACACATCAGATGTACAGCAAGGAAACAGGTAAAGCCATTGCTGTCATGAAGTATATCTCCCATATGGATGGGAGACAGAAAACAAAGCTAATTCCAGATAAGTGAGTGCTATATAATAACAGATTATTCAATAAAAGGGATTATAGAAAGACAGGGTATGAGGGGGGCAGCTATTTTAGATAAGATAAGCCTCCTTCAGAATCAGTTGAATAGCAACCTAAAAATAGAAAATACATTTTGCAAAGAATTGTGTTCTCTGTTAATGGACTAGCAAGTGCAAAGGCCCTGAGGAGGGAAGGTACTTGGCTGGTTTGAAGAAGAACAAGGAAACCAGCGTGTCTGGAGCAGAGTGACTGAATGGGACAGTGGTCACAGATTAGGTGAGAAAATGATAGGCCACCAAATGAGACTGTGAAGGAGCAGCCAGTGATACAGAAGGAACACAAGAAAAGTGTGTTATCTGTGAAGTTAAAATTTTTTTAAAAAACTAATTCATGAAGGAAGGAAGTGATCACCTTTGTCAAATGCTCTGAGAGGTCAGATAAGGAATGAACTTAGAATTGACCACTGTATTGATTTTTGAATGGTAATCAGTTTTTATAGAAGTTTATGAAGTAACTGTCAATGGACCTTTTTCCTTATTTTTAAAATAAGGTATAAGTACAGTAAAAGTCATCCTTTTTAGTGTACATTTCTGTAAGTCTTGAGAAACAAACGCAGTTCTGTTATTACCACCATAATCATGACATAGAACTTTTCATCAGAACCCCAAATTCCCAGTGCCTCTTTGTAGCAAACACCTTCCACATCCCCAGCTACAGATCTGTTTCCTGCCCCTCCACTTTTGCAAGTATGACATATATATGGAATCATACAGTATGTAGCTTTCTAAATCTGGCTGCTTTCATTTAGCATAAAACATTTGAGATTCATCATATTACATGTATCAGTGGTTCCAACTCATTTGCTGCTGAGTAGTATCCCATTGTATGCATAAACCAAAATTTGTTTATCCATTCCCCTGTTGAGTGTTGGTTTCAGTTCTTGGAGATTACAAATAAACCTGCTATAAATATTCACATAGAGTTTTTTTGTGTGTGAACACAGGTTTTTATTTCATTTTGGTAAATACTTAGGAAGCGGAATGCTGGGCCATATGGTAATTGCATGTTTATCTCTTTAAAAAAAAAAAAAATCTAAACTATTTTCCAAAGTCATTGAACCATTTTTCATTCCTACCAGCAATATATTATATGAGAGTTCTACTTGCTCCAGTTTTTTTTTTCCTTTCTTTTAATTTTAGCTATTCTAAAAGGTAATATATCATTGTGGGTTTAATTTTCATTTCTCTAATGACTAATGATACTGAGCACCTTTTCAGGTACTTATCTGCCGTCCCTATTATCCTCTTCAATGAACTATCTGTTCAAATCATTTGCCCATTTTTTACTTTTTTTTTTTTTTTTTTTGCGGTACGCGGGCCTCTCACTGCTGTGGCCTCTCCCGTTGCGGGGCACAGGCTCCGGACACACAGGCTCACGGGCCCAGCTGCTCCGCGGCATGTGGGATCTTCCCGTACCGGGGCACGAACCCACATCCTCTGCGTCGGCAGGTGGACTCTCAACCAGTGCGCCACCAGGGAAGCCCTGCCCATTTTTTAAACAGGTTGTTTGCTTCCTTATTATTGAGTTATGAATGCTCTTTATGTATTCTGCATACCAGACTTTTATCAGATATATGCTTTGCAAATATTTTCTCCCAGTCGGTGGCTTGTCTTTTCATTCTCTTAATAGTGCTTTTCAAATTGCAGAAGTTTCTAAGTTTGATAAAGTCCAAAAGATCATTTTTTCCCCACAAATTAGGCTTTTCCTGTCATATCAAAGAAATGTCTGCCTAAGTAACCCAAGTTCACAAAAGATTTCTCCTATGTTTCTTCTAGAAGCTTCATAGGTGTAGAGTTTACATTTGTGACCTTTAGTTTTTGTACGATGGAAGTCACTGGTGACTTTTACATGAGTGAGTATTAATTAATTTGTGCAAAGACCTGGTCAGAATAGGTTAAAGAGAAAATGAAAGATAATAGAATTGAGACCATCTTTAGAGAACTTCTGCTACAGAGTAGGTGAAAATTGAGGTTTTAGCTGTGGAGAAATCTTATAGGTAGAGTATGATGGCTGGTAATGTGTAGGTAAGCAAAATTCAACACATTGGCTTGTGTATCTATAAATATTAAAATGGTACAAATTGAGACAAATCAGAGGAGAACAAATCCAGTGAAACCTCACTCGGTAGCGGGTTAAAAGCTCCAAGCCAGAGAGTGGTTATTTAAGATGAAAATAACAGGGTTTCTAGGGCAAGTAAGGATAAACTTCTATGCTTTTTGCATTGCAGCCAGTGAAATGTTTGGCTTGGAAAAATGAAAAGAGGTGGGAAAAGAAATTCAATTTGACCTTAAACCCAGCAGCTTGTCTGATTGAATCTTTTTCCATGGATTGAGCAAGAGAAAATAGGGAGTTGGGGGTGTCTTTTCCCTGGGCAGAACCTCAGAGGGTTTCACATTTCCTAGGAGCTCTTAAAACCTCGTTTAAACACAGTCTGTTTATAAAGCGACCTCAGTGGCTTTGGTAGAATCCCTAAACTCTGGGCATTCTCTCTGCCCAGCATCCCAGAAAGTAGTTAGAGAGTCAGAGGCACAGATTACATACACAGGGGCAGGGTAGAAGATCAAGCTGAAAGAAAAGTCTTTTCGGGTAGCCAATTCCTTTAATTGTACAATATTCTCCAGGCTTTCAAAGGGAAAAGAAGAGCATGGTTAAGAAGTCATGGAATTCCATGGTGGTCAAAATTCATACGTGGGATTTGATTTCCAGAACTAGATCAGATAACATAAAACAATATTTTGGCTTTCTGAGAGCAGAGGTCTGAGTCTCCCCTTCATAGCCAGTCAGATTTACGTGGAGATGGACCTCTACGGTATGCACATAACTCAACTACGAGCCATCAAAAGGAAACCAAGGCATTCGTGGTTGACACACATAAAGAATTGGGAGGAAAGTATTGAACTTTCACGCTGATTTCAATCCTTCTTTTGTTTCTTTGTTTATATTGTCATAAAACTGGTTGTTTCTTTCTGGCTTTAAGTTGAGCAATATATGACAACAAGGGCTAAATGAAGTAAACCTGAAATAATCTATTTCTTTAAAATGCCCAATTAAGGGAGCTTCCGGAAAGATGGCGGAAGAGTAAGACACGGAGAGCACCTTCCTCCCCACAGATACACCAGAAATACATCTACATGTGGAACAATTCCTACAGAACACCTACTGAACGCTGGCAGACTCAGACCTCCCAAAAGGCAAGAAACCCCCCCACGTACCTGGGTAGGGCAAAACAAAAAAGAATAAACAGAGACAAATGGATAGGGACGGCACCGGCACCAGTGGGAGGGAGCTGTGAAGGAGGAATGGTTTCCACACACTAGAAGCCCCTTCGCGGGCGGAGACTGTGGGTGGCGGAGGGGGGAAGCTTCGGAGCCGCGGAGGAGAGCGCAGCCACAGGGGTGCGGAGGGCAAAGCGGAGAGATTCCTGCACAGAGGATCAGGGCCGACCGGCACTCACCAGCCCGAGAGGCTTGTCTGCTCCCCCGCCGGGGCGGGCGGGGCCGGGAGCTGAGGATCGGCTTCGGTTGGAGCGCAGGGAGAGGACTGGGGTTGGCGGCGTGAACACAGCCTGAAGGGGCTAGTGCGCCACGGCTAGCCGGGAGGGAGCCCGGGGAAAAGTCTGGACCTGCCAAAGAAGCAAGAGACCTTTTCTTACCTCTTTGTTTCCTGCTGCGCCAGGAAAGGGGATTCAGAGCGCTGCTTAAAGGAGCTCCAGAGACGGGCGCGAGCCGCGGCTAAAAGCGCGGACCCCAGAGACGGGCATGAGACGCTAAGGCTGCTGCTGCCGCCACCAAGAAGCCTGTGTGTGAGCACAGGTCACTATCCACACCCCGCTTCCGGGGAGCCTGTGCAGCCCGCACGGCCAGGGTCCCGGGAGCCAGGGACAACTTAACCGGGAGAACACACGGCGCGCCTCAGGCCTGTGCAACGTCACGCCGGCCTCTGCCACCGCAGGGCCGCCCCGCACTCCGTGCCCCGCCCCCCCACCCCCGGCCTGAGTGAGCCAGAGTCCCGGAAGCAGCTGCTTCTTTAACCCTGTCCTGTCTGAGTGAAGAACAGACGCCCTCTGGTGACCTACACGCAGAGGCGGGGCCAAATCCAAAGCTGAGCCCCTGGAAGCTGTGAGAACAAAGAAGAGAAAGGGAAATCTCTCCCAGCAGCCTCAGAAGCAGCGGATTAAAGCTCCACAATCAACTTTATGTACCCTGCATCTGTGGAATACATGAACAGATAACGAATCATCCCAAATTGAGGAGCCGTGTGGATGAAAGGCTCTTGGTGCTGCGGCCAGGAGTCAGTGCTGTGCCTCTGAGGTGAGAGAGCCAACTTAAGGACACTGGTCCACAAGAGACCTCCCAGCTCCACGTAATATCAAATGGCGAAAATCTCCCAGAGATCTCCATCTCAACACCAGCACCCAGCTTCACTCAACGACCAGCAAGCTACAGTGCTGGACACCCTATGCCAAACAACTAGCAAGACAGGAACACAACCCCACCCATTAGCAGAGAGGCTGCCTAAAATCATAATAAGTCCACAGACACCCCAAAACACACCACCACACGTGGACCTGCCCACCAGAAAGACAAGATCCAGCCTCATCCACCAGAACACAGGCACTAGTCCCCTCCACCAGGAAGCCTACACAACCCACTGAACCAACTTTAGCCACTGGGGACAAACACCAAAAACAACGGGAACTACGAACCTGCAGCCTGCAAAAAGGAGACCCCAAACACAGTAAGATAAGCAAAATGAGAAGACAGAAAAACACAGCAGATGAACGAGCAAGATAAAACCCCACCAGACCTAACGAATGCAGAGGAAATAGGCAGTCTGCCTGAAAAAGAATTCAGAATAATGACAGTAAAGATATTCCAAAATCCTGGAAATAGAATAGACAAAATGCAAGAAACATTTAACAAGGACCTAGAAGAACTAAAGATGAAACAAACAACGATGAACAACACAATAAATGAAATTAAAAATACTCTAGATGGGATCAATAGCAGAATAACTGAGGCAGAAGAACGGATAAGTGACCTGGAAGATAAAATAGTGGAAATAACTACTGCAGAGCAGAATAAAGAAAAAAGAATGAAAAGAACTGAGGACAGTCTCAGAGACCTCTGGGACAACATTAAACGCACCAACATTCGAATTATAGGGGTTCCAGAAGAAGAAGAGAAAAAGAAAGGGACTGAGAAAATATTTGAAGAGATTATAGTTGAAAAGTTCCCTAATATGTGAAAGGAAATAGTTAATCAAGTCCAGGATGCATAGAGAGTCCCATACAGGATAAATCCAAGGAGAAGTATGCCAAGACACATATTAATCAAACGGTCAAAAATTAAATACAAAGAAAACATATTAAAAGCAGCAAGGGAAAAACAACAAATAACACACAAGGGAATCCCCATAAGGTTAACAGCTGATCTTTCAGCAGAAACTCTGCAAGCCAGAAGGGACTGGCAGGACATATTTAAAGTGATGAAGGAGAAAAACCTGTGACAAAGCGAGAGAGAGGCATGGACATATATACACTACCAAACGTAAGGCAGATAGCTAGTGGGAAGCAGCCGCATAGCACAGGGAGATCAGCTCGGTGCTTTGTGACCATCTGGAGGGGTGGGATAGGGAGGGTCGAAGGGAAGGAGACGCAAGAGGGAAGAGATATGGGAACATATGTATATGTATAAATAATTCACTTTGTTATAAAGCAGAAACTAACACACCATTGTAAAGCAATTATACTCCAATAAAGATGTAAAAAATAAATAAAAATAAAGTCTTTATTGAATTAAAAAAAAAGCCCAATTAAGCACTACAGAGCATATTACAGAAATATTTGATGAACCAAATTATAAGTGAAAATACTATGTAGAATGTATGTGTCATAATGGTCTTTGTGTGTGTCCATGTGTCAGCAAAGAACTACGAAAGGAATGACTTTACTCTCAGAGTAATGCAATGGGTTTGCATTGCAATTTGATAAAATACAGATCCTAGTCTTTTCTACTTTTCATTTCGTTTATGTCAGGAGCAGTGAAAACATTAGGCATAAGAGCAGCATTTATATGACTTTTTAGTTCAATAATATGCACATTATATTATGTCTAACTTATACATGAAATTAATGGTCAGCAATCCTGAGTAAATCAATGACATTCCTCTTACTGTATATAAATAACAGAGACAGGGTATTTGTGATCCTTGGATAGAGAGCAGTTAAAAGTTTCTCTTGTTCATCTCCTTCCTTTTATAGGAGCTTATGGCCTTATTACCGGGTATAGAACTGGATTCAGCTCAATTTGAGTACAGAACCAGTTCATTTCTGCCAGTACAATTATTGTCACATTTTCTCAAAATCCAGTTTAGATCACAATTACAGCTTATATTTTTTAAAAAATTATTTTCTGTATACCAACAGGTGCTCAATAATTTGAATGAATTTTCTTTTCGTTAATCACCATAAAATGGGTGATACTTGTACCCATATTTTACAGATGGAGAAACAGGTTTAAAGAGGAAAAAATAACTTTCCCAAAGCTCATGCACAGATTATCTAGAGAAGTAATGTCTTAAACCCAAGTATTCTTAACCACGAAGCAATAAATATCTACTTAATAAAAACAGAAATGTGTTTGAGCAAGAAAATTCCTGTAATGGTGACAGAAGGAAAGTAGCATCATAGCTGGAAGGGCATTTAGCTATGATTGTCATTTCCAATCTATATTTTGGGAAGACCATTCCCAGATATTGCCTGAATGGAAGGATATAAAGGATCATGATCTACAGTTTACATAAGAGTTTAGCTTCAAGCTAAGATAGTCTAGATATCCCAGAAAAGACACAGTGTGAATATACACTCTTAGACTGCTCGCTCAGACCTACGTGATCTACAGCTTTTGGCTTTCCAATTATATCACTGTAAGTCTCATCACTTTAAAAAAAAAAAAACACCCAGAGTCTTAAGACCCCAGATACTGTTGCTGCCACCCTTGAACCCCAGTGTATGTCAAAACATCCTGCAGATTCCCTGATGGGAATGCTCAGTTGACCATTTAACTCCTAATGCAATTTAGCCCAGTCATTCTTATTATCTCATGATCTCAACATGTTTCAGAGAACCAAGTTTTTCTCTGTAATTTTCAAATAATACATTCAAACAAGTATGCTAGTGAAAGAGCCTTGGAAAAAAAGGGAAAATTGGGCTATGATATGTTGAATGCTTGCTTTGGAGAGAGAGCTACAGCAGAATTATCAGAGCTGCAGGAGTTAAGGGGCAGTCTATGCATTCATTTGTATGATTATATATGATCACCTAATTTTCAACCAGTGTGTATTTACCATCTGTCAATGATGCCTACACTGTCATTTCAATGCGAGTTATAGCTATTACTTTACTATTAAATTATTTTATGAAAGCCTATAGTACTGTGCCTATATATGACAATTTATATATATTTTTTCATTCAGGATAGAGAACTTTCAGTGTCAAAGTTTGTGAAGAATTTATTCCTTGCAGTGGACATTCAGAATGTTTTCAGTTCTGTGGCACACACAGACCCTTTATTATTAAACACATCAAAGCTTTGCTTCCAGGAAGGATAATCTTCTCAGTTGTTCTCTCTCTGAGTCAGAACTGGAATGCTTTTCTCATGGAAAATATAAATTAATAGAGAGAAAATGCCCTCTCTCCCTCTCTCTCTCTCTTTCACACCCACTCTCTCCCCTCTTCATAACTCTTCCAACCAGTCCTCATACTTCAGGAAAATCAATCTTTGGCCAAAGAATAAATAAGCAGTTTTAATTTGGCATATTGTTTTGTGATTCATAGATACGCATTTGTAATGTCAAATATTTACAGCATTTACACAACAGGACACATTTCCCATCCGTTTCATTTTTGCCCTAAATTCCAAGAAGAGCCTTGATATTAAATCTCTACTTCGGAAAGAAATTACTACTCCAAAAATATGCTAACCATCTAACCCTTTGTTTGCATTCTATTCAGTGACTTACATAAATATGCAAGATTTACAGAGAGAGTGTCAAATGAAGTGCTTGACATTCTCCTTGGTGCTCCCAGCATTCCTTCTGGGACCAGAGCATGCTAGTTCCACACTCCATTACCATGGACCATGGCTGCCCGAAGAGGAGAATGTTAGTGAGACAAGAGAATTGGGCCCTATGAAACCCTCAGAGCATGGACGTGAAGAGGCACAAAAGAGAAATGTCACTACTTAGGTGTGGCACAAAAATCAAGAGTTTTAAGGAAGAAGAGGGGAATATTTCTCTCTGGATCAACGCTTCAAAGACATTCTTACAAAACTTTCTAGAACAATGAAGAATACCTTTCATATTTTTAAAACTGAGGTATAGTTGATTTACCACATTATATGTTACAGGTGTACAACATAGTGATTCACAATTTTTAAAGGTTATACTCCATTTATAGTTATTATAAAATATTGGCTATATTCCCTGTGTTGTACAATATATCCTTGTACCTTATTTATTTTATACATAATAGTTGTACCTCTTAATCCCTTACCCCATCTTGCCCCTCCCCCTTTCCCTCTCCCCACTGGTAACCACTAATTTGTTCACTATATCTGTGACTCGGTTTCCTTTTTGTTATAGTCACTAGTTTGTGGTTATTTTTTAGATTCCACATATAAGTGAAATCATACAGTATTTGTCTTTCTCTGTCTGACTTAATTCACTTTATATAATACTCTCCAAGTCTATCCATATGGTTGCAAATGGCAAGATTTCATTCTTTTTTAAGGGTGAGTACATCATTTCATATTTTCAAAAGGCTGCTCTATTTATACAATCTTGCATTTCTGGTAATCTCTTAAAATTTTCACATACATTTACACAATATGTCAATGACTAAGTATTAGAACAACTATTTGTTCTTCAGCAGAAATGATGGTCTTGTTTTACTTATTGGTCCCTTCACCAGCAGCATCTGCAGGCTGTCCACTTGCTGCTATTTACCTCTCCGTTTGCAGGCTTCTTTATGTAGGGTTTCTCGGAGCCTTTCAAGAGTCTGTGCATTACAAAGCTCCAAAAAGGAAATACCATAAACATTCTTTTTTCCTTCCTTCAGAAGATCGCTGGTAAGGCTTTTTTTTTTTTTTTTTTTTTTTTTTTTGCGGTACGCGGGCCTCTCACTCTTGTGGCCTCTCCCGTTGTGGAGCACAGGCTCCGGACGCGCAGGCTCATTGGCCATGGCTCACGGGCCCAGCCACTCGGCGGCACGGGGATCTTCCCGGATCGGGGCACGAACCCGCGTCCCCTGGCATGGGCAGGCGGACTCTCAACCACTGCGCCACCAGGGAAGCCCCGCTGTCAGGGCATTTTTAAGCCTCAGTCCCATGAAGCATTGGGCTTGACAGTACAGCTGAATACTCTAGAGCTAACTTTCAATCTTGGCTACGGTGTACGCAGAGTCAGAGTGTCTCTCTCTTCTACTTGGTGATCGTACAGACAACCAGAAGGCTAGGTTTGGTTTTTGTTTCATGTTTCTTCCTAGCTTCCAGTGCCTATTTCACAATATTTAAATGGACTGCGTCCTAAAAATTCTGTCACCCCAGCCACTTGTTGGAATGAGATTAACATTATATATTGTAAAAATTTATGAAAGCTAATATAAAGGAATGCTTTAGAAATAATTGCACAAGCACTGAGCACAAGTGAGTCAGATAAAAATAATTTTGTTATCTCTTGAATTGAATAGATTCCCAATTATTTTGAGGGTCATGGTTTTTTTGTTTGCTTTCTAAAAACACTCATTGAAATATAGTTGATTTATATATTATATTAGTTTCAGGTGTCTGGCATAGTGATTCAGTACTTTTATAGATTATACTCCATTAACAGTTAAAATTGGGACATTGGGACTGACATATACACACTACTATATATAAAATAGATAACTAATAAAAACTTGCTGTATAGCACAGGGATTTCTGCTCAATACTCTGTAATGGCCTATATGGGAAAAAAATCTAAAACAAAGAGTGGATATATGTATATGTATAACTGATTCACTTTGCTGTATACCTGAAACTAACACAACATTGTAAATCAACTATACTCCAATAAAAATCTTTTTAAAAAGATAATGGCTGTAAGTCTCTGTGCTATACAATATATCCTTGTTGCTTATCTATTTGAGGGTCATGTTTTTGAAGCCAGGTGATCTCTGGCAAAAAAGGAGGAAAACAAAAACACCCACAAGCCTTGAGTATGTGGACCAAATCAGGCAGCCAAGAGCCAAGAAGCATCTATTCAGAGAGTTTATGAGAACTCTGGTTAATAGCATTCTGCTCTGTCCTGCTATTCCTTACAGTGTCTGTAATAGAGGCACATGAGTGCATGGTACTAGTATTTGGCACATAATCACCAATAGGCTAAATAGCACAACACCCACTCTGTCAACAGAATCTATTGAAAGCAAATTTTTAATTTGGTCATTCAATCGATGGTTTTGCTAAATTACTTCAAACCACTGGCTCAACTCATGACTTCATTAAAGAGCTTTTCTTGATCCAATTGACTGAATTCACAGGATGTTTTATTCTCACACTGAAGACCCAAATAGGGACTAATGCCTTCAGACACAGAACAGTTAGAACATTCATTAGGGAAGTTCATGTTCATAGTGGCACCATGAAGGCCTTGTATTTGTTAGCTTATTACAACTGTTAGTCTATTTGGGGGACATTGAGAAGCACAGGATCTCTAGTAAAGGAATCAAAGAGTTCAAGAAATTCAAGCGCTTTATTGACAGTTGACAGACACTGATGACTTTCTTGAGCTTAGCTGAAAGGTAGATAAGAGTAACAGTACCCTTCTTAAATAATTTGCTGACATATTATAAGGGCCTGTCAGGTGAACAGAATTGGATGAAACCTACTTCTTCATCCATGACAGATTTTTATTGGGCCATGCTTGGTGCTATTTATCTGTTTGACTGTTCTAGTAATATATCGAAGAAGGGCGAACCCACCACTCTGCACAGAAGCTAAACATTAGAAATCACTTACTTCTATGTGGTCATTCTTCATCCATCCTACACTCTCATGCCACCAAATCTATAGAAATATATTAGTGCAAATGCGATCTTGGATATGACATGCACACAATTTTCATGTAACGTGTTTATAGAGCACATATTGCATTCCCTTTTTAAGAAATATCTTGTCATGTCTTTATACAACCACTTGAGAAGATAATTTCCAAGTCCTATCAATTCCTATCAATTAGCTTGTCATTCTTGGTCTATATGTTTAGCAGTGTCCACTGGCAGCCAGTATTGATATCACCTGTTTTTAGAGAGTACTACACAGTGTGCAAACCACTTAAATAAAGAATTAGGTCTCGGGCTTCCCTGGTGGCGCAGTGGTTGAGAGTCCGCCTGCCGGTGCAGAGGACACGTTCGTGCCCCGGTCCAGGAGGATCCCACATGCCGCGGAGCGGCTGGGCCCGTGAGCCACGGCCGTTGGGCCTGTGCGTTCGGAGCCTGTGCTCCGCAACGGGAGAGGCCACAGCAGTGAGAGGCCCATGTATCGCAAAAACGAACAAACAAAAAAAAGAATTAGGTCTCATCATTTTCACCAATTCTGTAAAGTAAGCATGACTCCTGCCACAGGAAGGAGTATATATGTCAGAACCAGAATTTTATTTCAGTTCTGTATTTTTTCTGTGACATGGAACCTGAGACACCTCTTTTCTCCACTGAAATCTGTTGGAATAATACTGCTCTTGTATAGAATTACAGGACTGAAGCAGAGCTCTCTTCCTCCTTTCATTACATTGACCTCTATGGTAGACGATGAGATATCTATTCTGATTCTTGGCTGTCCAGACTGGAAGAACTATGTGCTAAATCAAATGTAATTTGGGCCATTGTTTCTCTTCTGTTCTGATATCTCTCAGTAATTCTGGAAAGACTTGTACAGGAGCCCAAAACATGTTTTCACAGTGAAAACAAACGCTTATGCCTGCAGCTGTCTTTTCTGGGATTGTGTTGTTCTACCTCCTTGATTATAGGCTTTGAAAAATCCAGGGAAAGAGTCAAGTTGGGGAGTAACCTTGAGGGAACTGATTTCTGGAATTCAGACAATCGATCAGCCTTCCTCTTATATGTATTATTTTGTTCTGAGATATTTTGTAGGTCCAAGAAGACTGCAAGCATTTGGCTTAGTGGATATGAGGGGAGGTGTATTTGAATTGATGAAAAGAAATATGGATTTTGAACTATTTTTAATCTTGGTTTTATTATTCTCCAGTCCCCATAATTAGAACAAGTCTAGCAAAGCGTTGCTTAGTGGTTGTCTTTAAGTGACTTTTCTTAGTTAATAGCTAATAATGATTTGTAATTAGGAAGTAATTTAAATGTAAATAGATTCTTCTGCACTGCCTACCAATGCTTGAAAACAATTTGTTCTCTTAAATAGCCTAGAAATTACCCAGGCAGTCTTGATGATACTGTTAATTTTCTTGGAAAAAATTCTACATAAGAAGTACAAAGAGAACTTTAGCTCTATGTCTACCTGAATTGTAGCACATTTCTAAGTAGTAGAGTCCAAGTTTATGAGGCATTACTGGTCATTGGTGTTGCAGTCAATACAAGAAAAAAAATCTTTGTGGGAAAAGAATTTAGAAAGTGTCTCAATAAGTCACTGGGTGCCTCAGAAAAATACGTAAGCCTGGTAATGTCATCAACCTTCCCTACAATTTCCTATGACAGTGTTCTCAAATGGGAGGATGAAGAAACCTGAGAAAGGAAAATGCATTAGGATATTATTAATTTGGATGAGAAAAAATGAGAGAAGGGTCTGGATGGGAGCTATTGAGGTAGTAAAGTAAGGTAGTAGCAGTGGGAATGTGCAAAGGTAGGGAAAGTGATAAGAAGATTTTAGAAAGGGTATGATAGGTAGGATTTGCTGAGATATCATTTGTGGAATTTGAAGGAGGATAAGAGATGGAAGGTTATTCCATGCTTTGGAACTGATTCCATCATTGGCAAATGTTTGCCACTCATCACAAATGGGACTGAGGGGGAAAATAAATATTGCTCAGCCTTAAATTTATCACACACGTGGGAAAAGAACTCAGAACATTTCACACTATTGAGCGGTTTACCTCAGTGATTTTGTAGACAAAATCTGGACCTTGATGCACGCATATTATAATTTTTATATAAATAAAGATCTAACTTTTTTCCCCAAATCTTGTCTTATTTTTGGTATTCATGTCACAAGAATAAAAATTGTACTCATAGAAGACTGATATTTCTAAAGCCAGGTAGACTTTCTATGCGCTTCATTCGGAGGCGGCTGAGGATTTCTTATTCACCAGGATTTGTGGGCAGAGTCAGGCTGGAAAACCTTCAGGTTCCATGAACCCAGGCATGTCTATGTAAGGTTTTGATCACCTTAAATGTCTGCAATGCATTTTCACTCCTGCCACCCTGTTTCCTTGGTGGATTTCTATGCAACATTCTAGACTCAATAGCAATGCTATTAGGATTTTATGTTGGCAAACTTTCCTACCAGCTAGAAAGAATTGAATATCCCCTCATCACCATTTCTCTGGCACTTGGTGTACCTCACTTATAACATTTATCACGTGTATATTGCTATATTTGGTTTCTAAAAATTTTTTTGAATAATACATTTACGTGATTTACACACTTAAGTGACTCTCTCTTTCTCAGCCCTATTTAACATCCAAGCAAACCCTCTCTTGACATCCCTGTGCTCAGTCATTATAATTGTTTCTTGTTTGTCCCTCCAACACTTATTTCTGAATTTATAAGAAAATTCAAATATATTCTTATTTTTTCACCTTCCCTGTCACCCACCAGAAGATAGCATACGGTATACACTGTTCTGTTTCTTGCATCTTCACTTAACAATATTCCCAGCCGATAATTCTGTATCAGCCTATAGAAGAAATTTCTCATTTTTATTTTCAACTGTATTCTATGTATGGAATGCACAATCATTTATTTAACTTGTCCACTGTAGATGAACATTAAGTTGTTTCTAATCTTTTGCTATTAGAAATGGTGCTGCAAAAATTGCTTTGTATATGTAATGTCACATGTGTGAAATGTGTATGTTTTAATACTGAATAGATATTTCCAAACTGTTCTCCATCAGGTTTGTAAGAATTTGCACTCTTACCAGAAACACGTGGAGGTCCCTGATTCTGTGTCCTTGTCAACAGAGTAAGTCATTTAACTTTCGCACTTTTGCTAATTTGATACATGAAAATTGGTGTCTCCTAGCCACGTTTCTTTTATTATGAATAAGGTTTAACATCTTTTAGTTCTTTTTCTTAATATATCTCTCTATATATTTTATTCAGTTTTCTATTGGACTATCGTTCTTTTCCTTTTAAATTTGTAGGAGCTTTTGATACATTAAAAATTAAATTTTGTCTGTGATGTGAGCTGCAAAAAAGTTTTATTAGTTTATCTTTGTTATTGTTCCTTTACTATATTGATAGGTTGGGTTACTTTGTTGTTGTTGCTGCTGCTGCTGTTTTCCATCTAGAAGTTTTTTTTTTTTTAATTTCAATATTTAAATATTCAATCTTATCAATCTTTTCCTTTATGGCTTGTGAATCTTGAGTCATAATTTAACGGTTTTTGCACTCCAAGTTTACAATGAATTATTCCTTGTTCTGTTTTACTAATCTTATTGCTTCATTCTTTTTCTTTTAAACATTTGATTCACTGGGAATTCATCCAAGTGTAAGTACAGGTTATGAATCTTGTCATTACTCATTTTTTTAGTTATCTTTTCCATCTTTCCCCCAATGATTTGAGATGTTCTTTGTATTTTATACCAAATGGACCCCAAGTTCATTTTCTGTAAAAGTCCAACAGACTTTCTGTTTCATTGGTTTGTTTATCCAGGCATCGTTACCACACTCTTAGCTATTAATGCTTTGTATTATATTTTAATAACTGGTAAGGCTAGCCTCCACTTTCCAGGGTTTCTCTTCTTTCTTTCAATGATTCTCTGATATTACAAAACTTTAAATAAATTTGCTGGCTAAAAAAACTGAAAAAAACCCACTAATAGTATTTTACTGGAATCACATTAATTTCATAAGTAAATTTATGGAGACCTGATATATTTTTTACCATATTACATCTGCCAAAACTAGAAAATAGTGTGCTTTCTCATTTTTTCAAGTCTCTTGTTCTTCTTGTACAGGTCTTGCATACCTTTTCAGTTTATTTCAAAGAAGTTTATCTTTTTGTTGCTATTATGAATGGGATCTATTTTTCATTATAGAATTTAACTGAATGCCAGTTGTATATATGAACAACTGATATTTTTATTGAAGTATGGTTGACTTACAATATTATATTAGTTCCAGGTGTACAACACAGTGATTCAATATTTTTACACATTATGAAATGATCACCATTATGAGTCTAGTTACCATCTGTCAGCATACACATTAATTATTACAGTATTATTGATCTTATTCCTTATGTTCTACATTACATCCTCATGATATTTATTTTATAGCTGGAAGTTTGTACCTCTTAATCCCCTTCCCCTACTTAACCCATCTCACTATCCTCCTCCCCCTGGCAACCGCTAGTTTCTTCTCTATATCTATGAGTCTGTTTCTGTTTTGTTATGTTTGTTCTTTTGTTTTTTTAGATTCCACATATAAGTGAAGTCGTACAGTATCTGTCTTTCTCTGTCTGACTTATTTCACTTAGCATAATATCCTCTAGGTCCTTCCATGTTGTCACAAATGGTTTTTTCATGGTTGAGTAATGTTCCATTGTATGTATATGTGTGTGTGTATGTATATATATATACATATATATATATACACCACATCTTCTTTATCTATTCATCTATCAAAGGCACTTAGGTTGTTTCTATATCTTGGCTATTGTAAATAATGCTGCAGTGAATATTGGGGTCCTTATATCTTTTTGAATATAAGGGTTTTTTTTGGATAAATATGAACTTAATTTATAAATACAATCTTATAAATTTTGTATCTTAATTTATTAATTCTATTCCTGTAGCTTTATTCTCATGGTGATTTCAAATAGCCTAGAGGCTAGTACATGCAGAACAAAGTTGAGTATTCATGCTGATGCTGGCAGTTTGCCCTATTCTTGACTTTAGTGTGACTATGTTTAATGTTTTCCATTAAGTATGGAGCTGGCTTTCAATGCTGATATGGACATATAATTTAACATCTTAAGACATAATTGTGTTTTGAAACCAAAAAATGGTTTGAAATTTTTCAAATCCTTTTTCAGCACATACAGAGATATTCATGATTTTTTTTTCTTAGATCTATTAATATGATTAAAAAAAAGTTGGGAAGCTTTACTTCTTTTCCTATTTTTCTGGACAAGTTCAAATGGCACTGGAATCATCTGCTCTTAAAAGTTTTGGTATTATAGAATTCAAAATGAAACGATTCTGGCCTGGGATGTTGGAGAAACTAGCTTGTTGAAAAGTTTCCCTACCTTCTATAGAAATTTTCTGTGGAAATGGCTCTGTTTATAACTTCTGAGAGTGTATCCATTTTAATAAGGTTTTGACGTAATTGTAAAGGTTTTTTTTAAAAGCTGTCTTAGGATTGTTCCTTAAATGTCTCTAGATCTGATGGTTATTTCTACATAAAAATTCTTATGTGGTTGATTGGCACGTTTCCCATTCCTTCTCCCACCCCTCCCCCCATCACCAACTGTTTATTCCTTAACTACTTTAGCTGAGGGTGTATTTTTTTCAAAAAATTAACATTTTTATTCTACTTTCTGTTTTCTAACTTATTTATATGTTTTTATCTATTTATTTCTTCCTTTTGTCTTCTTTTATTCTTTCATTTAGATCTTTTTTTTTCTTTTTCTAAATGCTTGATTCACATAATTTTAACTGATGAATTTAATACTATACATTTTCTTTTGAGTGTAGGTTTTGGCTGTATGTTCTTATAGGTACTATTTTCATTATTGATATTTTCTCAATATTTTGCATACCCAGCTTGAATAGCCTCTCACTCAAAGGAGTTTAAAGGAGAATGTTTAAATTTTCCCATGGATATGTGTTTTAATGTTTGGTTATTAAATTTTAGTTTTATTGCACTGTGAACAGAGAATGTTATTATTATGGACTGCATATTTGTATCCAAAATTCACATGTTGAAGCCCTAACTTCCAATGTGATAGTGTTTGGATGTGGGGCCTTTGGGAGTTATTTAGGTTTAGATAAGGTCATGAGATGAGGGTGATGTCGTCATGATGGGACCTTATAAGAGAGACCAGAGAGACTGCACGCTCTCTCTCTCTCTGTCCACCACATGAGGACACAGAGAGAAGGCAGGGCTCTCACCAGAAGCTTAATTAGCTGGCACCTTGATCTTGGACCTCTCAGTGTCTAGAACTGTGAGAAATGTATGTTTGTTTTTTAAGCCACCCACTCCATGGTGTTTTCTTGTAGCAGCCCTCAATGACTAAGACAGTTGTCTTCCATATTTTTTTGAAAAGTATTAAGGTTTTTCACATGGCATAATGTATGGCATGTTTTTATAATGGTTCCATGGAAACTAGAATGTGTATTCTCTACTTCAGGGTGCAGAATTTAATATAATGATCACGGGAACCATATTAATTACATGATAAAATTGCTTTATACCCTTACCTGTCTACTTAATCTGGCACATACTGAAAGAAGTGAATTAAGATTTCCTACTTCCTGTGTGTTTCTCTTTTTCCTTCCCTCTCCTGTGTTTTCTACATCATGGCCTTGGCTTCTATGTTATTCTTATTAGTTCTAATAACCTACCTGTATATTTTTGTTTTTATTTAGTATACAGTCAAATCAGCAGTGAATAATAAAACGTTTTCTTACTTTCTAACACTTATAGTTCTTTTTCTTTTGTCCTTCACTGGCTATGTCCTGAAAAAAGAGGTGACTCTGGATTTTATTGCCTTTGTCATGACTTTAAGGGGAATGTCTCTACCATTTCACATTATTATGAACCATATGTATACAGTTGCTGTGAGATGTTCTATATCAGATTAAAGAATTTTTATTCTTATCCTAGTTTAATAAACATTTTTATCAAAAATGGATTTACATCTTATTAAGCATCTTTCCTGCTTATATTGCTCTAATTAGGTTTTTTCTTCTTAAATTGGAGTATATATATAAAATATAGATATAGATATATAGATTCTTATCCACTCTTGTATTCTATATTTCCTTTTTAAAAAAATTTCCCACCCTTCTTCTCTATAGCCATTTTTGATTGATTGAATTATATTGTTTGCTTGTTATTGTCTATACCATTTCTTTCCCCTTGGACTTCTATTTCTTGATTTTTTCCCTTATTTTTCCTAGAGAAGCTCCTTAATATACTCCTTATAAAAGGATATGTGAGAAGTCATTGTATATCTAAGAATGCCTTTGCTATCACATTTGACTAACCTTTTGGCTGGGTATAAAATTTTAATTTGAAAATAATTTTCCCTCAGTGCATTAGAGTGACACCTTCCCCACCCCCAACACCTATTACCTGCCATATCGCCAAGTTGTCAACGAGACTTCTTATGCCAGCTTTATTCTCATTCCTTTGTTGATGCAGGTTTTTTTTTTTCCTTTTAAATATAGAAACTTTTCAGAGATGTTAATATTGAATGATTTATTTTTCTCTGTGCTATGTTTATGTTTTGATATTATCATTTAAAGCATTTTTTGGAGCCTGCTCAAGTTGAAATTGTGTTCTCAGTGTTCTGTTCTCATTTTTTCTGGATCATACAAGATGTTTTTTTATGCTCTCAGACTCTCAATTACCATCTTTGCCATTTTATTTTATTTTATTTTTAAATGTTTATTTGGTTGCACCAGGTCTTGTTGTGGCAGGTGGGCTCCTTAGTTGTGGCATGTGAACTCTTAGGTGTGGCATGCATGTGGGATCTAGTTCCCTGATGAAGGACTGAACCCGGGCCCCCTGTATTGGGAGCATGGAGTCTTCTCTCCTGTGCCACCAGCGAAGTCCCTGCCATTTTAAACATAATGGCAGAAAATTCAAGTAATTTGCCCAAAGTCGAATGGAGCAAGCTTCAGAGCTAGGATCTATCCTCAAGCAGACTGAAGCTTGAACAATGCAGGACAAGGGTGATCACATGTCCACCATTACACTGAGAGTTCCTTAGGGGATAGAATTCTATTTGCCCTAATTGTCATTTCAAATCTGTCCATTTCATAAATTCTTTAACCTGTCCCAACGTCATGGCCCTAAGGCAACATCAAAATGAATAAAAACCCCATCACTTTTGGATCCCTAAACTCCATCTAGATTCTATATTTTACTATTCTGCGCTCCCTTGGACACCCTCAACCAACGTCCTGATATTCTTGGCTCCAGACCATCTCTCCTGATTTAGTCTTGCTTGCATTTGTCCCTATTTGTCCTTGAGAAATTGTCAGCAGAAAAAGTCCTCTAGTAATTGTTAAACCCTCTCAAATGTCAATTATATAGACAGTTGAATTAGGAGATAGATATCCCCTATAACACTTCAGTGCTTCAAATTCAAGAGAACATGAATGAACTTGTGTTGAGTTGAAATATAGAAGACCCAGAAAATAAAGAGGGAGGGAAGAGTCATGTTATTACAAAACAGTACTAAAGCTTTTCACTAACATCATCCTCTAGATTAGAATATACTTAACTATGTAATATAACAATATCAACAAAAGCATGTTGCATAAAAGATGAAAGAATATTCATAGATGCTAAACAATAATAAATTCAATGTTTTTGAGGGTATCTGTCTTTTTTTCATCATTTATTTAATTCATTTCTATATTAATCTTTGTACTTCCATTTCTCCTAGATTTTCTGATTTCCCTCATACTATTTGGCAGGTTATTTTCCTACATTTCATGATTGATTTGTAAGTTCAAGGGCAAGTAAAGGAGTCTGCATCTTTACCAACTTCTAGAATCTTGAATTTTGGCTTTATATAGTTAATTTCTGCCTTGTGTCAAACGGTTTTCTCACTTCTATTGGCATTAATTTTTTTAAATTTATATTTAACAAGGTAGACTTCACAAGTTAAGTGGATGCCAATTAACCTAAAATCTGAACTGACTTTTAAATGCAAGTCATCCTTATCAAATTAGTGTTCTCTACAGAGTCAGTAGATAGCTGTCAACACAATGGAACCTAAGCATCAATTTTAAGCAATTTATTTTTTTAAGTTTATAATATTAGTTTGATTGTGATTACATATCCCAAATTTATATAATTTTGTGTCAATTACTAAGGAGCTAGATGAATTTTGTATATGATTACATTTTAATCATCCTCTTAATTAACATTTAATTTATATCCTTTCTCTTTCCTTTTCTATCGACAGAATATATTTCTTAGAGTTTGTCATACAAAATTTAAGCAATTTTCCTGCCAATTAAATGACATTTTCTTTTTCTAAGTGAATTGACTGCTGTGGAAATGGGCCCTGGAGGCTAAAGACCTGTTTATTAATAAAAGTGCTTCCTCCCACTCACAGACATATGGAACTGCCTCATGATTTCTTCTTTATACCATGGTTCTTAGTCTTTCTTAACGAGGGCTGAGATGTCAAAGTCCAGTTTTAAAGTTGTTGAAGATACTAACAAAGGAGACTTTTATTCTGGCATTTCTCATGCAAATCCTACCCATCCAGATGCCAAGTCCACCAAGTCAATGTATAGAATTATCTACAAAATAGTAGAAAAGGATATATAGATCTTTGTGGACTTTTTCTATTAGAAATAAACCAGGACATTGAACATAAGAATACTGATAAAACATATAAGGTGCACTTCTGACTCTTACTTCCTTGTTCTAATATTTTCCTTGTACTCATTTCCCTTTGTAATCTATTTGGAATGATTCTGCCTGAATAATCATTCTATAGTTACTTAATTATCTTTAATTATATTATCTTAATGTACAAATTCAATCTCTTTGGGCTTCCACTGCCAAAGAGAAAATATATAACCAGAAGTTAGTAGTAGAAAGTTAGTTTTATATGAAATGAGGACCTGATAAAAGGTCAGTAAAATGTTTATTTATATTGTTTGCATGATATGGAGATATCAATTCTTGATGTCATAATCAAACATGCACCTCACATATATGCCTAGTGACAAAGCATTTGGGAACACGTGAGATAGGTTCATTGGGAGAATTCCCAATCATATTCTTTACAACAAATGTTTATTGATTATTAATTGAATAGAGCATTTTCCCCATGGGGTAAGTTGGAATGTCCACATTTGTTGTGTATCAGCTCAAATCCATTTGAGGTTAGTCTTATTTACCCAATTTTTTAGCAGATCTGCAAAGAGCTTATGTAAGTTGGCTACATTCACTCAAGAGGCAAGGAATATAGAAAGAATTTAAACCAGGTTTATGAGGTGACAAAGACCATGAATTTTCTGTTAATACTGTGAATATGACTCTCTGGGGATACAAAGGGCTATGATAATCCAGCATTATTCACAAAGACCTGGTTAACTGTCCTTTATCTTTAACCCATTATTATAGATATCCAGCCAACCAGGTCAAAATTCTCAGATCAATTGTCAAAAAAAGGTCATATTTTAATTTAATATAGCATAATCTCACTCTTCATCTCAAGAAACTAATAATGAATATTAGTGTCCTTATCTAATGGGGAATGGATGATATGAAGCTATGTAAAATATCTTCTTTCTCCTTCCATTTTCTCTCATCAACTTAGTCAACTGACATAATAAAAGTAAAAGTAAAATTTTATGTTAAACCTCCTGGTAAACAGACCTCTTAAGATCTAACATTGGTATTCTTCTTGTTTTTCTTGGGATGATAATATTCATTCTTTTTTACAAGCCTTTACTAATGCTAATTGCATAGTAGAGAACATTCTAGTTATTGGGAGTTACTATGGTCATTAAAACAAGCCCCTGCTCTAGTATAGTTCATTTAAGCTGAAAGGAAGATTAGACAATGGTCCGGCTGACAAGAAATAATTGCCTTAGAACATTTTCTCAGCATTCAATAGTAATTAATAAAAATTTTACTTCTTAATAGAGATTTGTTTGAGGTAGTAGCAAGAGGATATCTAGGAGAATAATTAGGAGACTTAAATCAATTTATACTTATTTAAAGTAATCTAGTCATCAGGCTATAACTCTATATTATTAAAATCAGGAGAAATTTCTACATTTCATCCTGAAAATATGCACAAAACAATAATTTTAGATCATTTACAGAAATAAAAACACCTACAGTGCACCAGACTTTTGGTTTAAAATTAGGCCAAATGTTTCAGATAGCAGAAAACTTGTGATTCTCATGAAAGTTGATGACAAATGTGGGCCTTAATAAACCTTTTTTAAAAAAAGTTCTAGGGCAAAATTTCCCACAGCAATAATTGTGACCATCTGGAATCCCATGCCTAGAATTTAAATGAGGTCAAATATTTTCCTTTTATTCACATGAATCATTTGACCACTTCACATAAATGCACTTGCTCTAAGAACAGCAAGAAAAAAAAAAATAGAACAAGGTAAAATATTTCTATTTAAATATAGAGACAACACCTATGGGAAGATCAGACATGTGTTACCGTAATCTTTAGAGGAAGTTGCAACTTGTATCTAGAAGAAGCATAAGTCAACAGACAGAAATGTATGCACTTCAAAAGAAGGCAGAGAATAAAAATATTATCCAACACTGGTAAGGAAAACTCTAGAAAAACAAGGGCTCCTGGCAGGTCTATATCTACATGCACTGTGTGAGAGTGGTATGTCCAGAATAAAAGTTCCCATAGAGTACTTATAGCTGAAAATGTATTAAGGAAAATAAAATCTATAAAGATATATGTTTGGGAGTTGCCAGCATCAAGGAGAAGATAATGAGCACAATATAAATACCTCACAGCAGAACAATAGAATGAGAAGAGCAACAGACTAAAAGCAGAACTTAGAAAACCATAGTGTTTGAAGAAGAGGCACAAGGAGACCCTAAGAACAGCTGGAGGAACAGTTGAAAGTATAGAGAAGAACCAGAGGAGTATGGTGTATCTGAAGCCAAAAAGGAGGGAATTTCCAGATACAACAAGTGGTCAGCAATATCAATTAAATATATGATAAGAAATCTATGAATTAGAGAGCATGTGGTAGATTGGGTGACATGAAGGCCATTGGGCCAAGATAATTTAATGTTGTGATATGAAAGCCAAATTGTGGGTATGTTAAAAAGTAAACGAAAATCAGACTTAATTAAAAACAAACAAAATCTAATTCCATGTTGCTTAACAGAAATTCATATAAAATGCTGAAACTGAAACGAAGGCAAAAATCAAACACATAAAAACTAACTTAATGGAAGCCAGTATAGACATATTAATCCCAAATAAAATGGACTTTAAGGAAAACAGCATTATTTCAGACAAAGAGAATACTTCATAATAATAAAAGGTTTAAATTAAGAAATATAGTAATTCTAAAAGTTATGTACTCTGTAACATAGCTAAATATATATATAAAGCAAAAACTGAGCTGTGAAGAATTCTGCACTCATAATTGAAAATACACATGTAGCATTACAAAACTGTTTCACATACTGGACCATGAAGCAGGTCTCAACAGTTACTAAGGATTGAAATCAAATGATTATGCTTTCTGATCACAGTGGAATTTAGCTACAAATAAACAGCATAAAGATAATTTTTAAAATCCTAAATACTTGAAAATTAAACAACATACTTTTGAATAAGCTATGCGTCAAAGAAGATGTCATAATGAAAATTAGAAATTATTTTGATCTGAATGATAAAGAACATTAAAAATATATGTAGCTAAAGCGGTGATTGTAGGGAAACACATAGCCTTGAATTCATGTAATTGAAAGTGAAGAGAGGTAAAAAAAAAAAATAAGTATCCATCAAGGGAATTAGGAAAAAATGTCCAGTTAAACCCCCAAAAGTAGAGGAAATATAAAAGGACAGAGACTGATAAAACAGTTTAAAAACTACAATGGAGAGTAACAGTCAGGCATTAAGTTGCCTCTTCAAAAAATTAAAACTGGTAAACCCCTGGTGTGACGTGTGTGTGTGTGTGTTCACAAGCACATGTATGTGAGAGAGAAGGCACCAATGACCAATGTCAAGTTAGAGTGACATCACTAGAGAACCTACAATTTTTTAAAACATCATAGTAAGATATAATGGAAAATTCCATGTCAATAAATTTGAAATTTTAAGATGAAATAGAAAAGTTCTTGAAAAACAACTTCTCAAACTGACACAAAAAGAAATAGGAAACACGAATAACTATTAAAAAAATTTTTTTTTTTCAGTACTCGGGCCTCTCACTGTTATGGCCTCTCCTGTTGCGGAGCACAGGCACCGGACACACAGGCTCAGTGGCCATGGCTCACGGGCCTAGCCGCTCCACAGCATGTGGGATCTTCCTGGACTGGGGCACGAACCCGTGTCCCCTGCATCCACAGGCGGACTCTCAACCACTGCGCCACCAGGGAAGCCCAAAATTTTTTGATCTTTATTTAAAACTTTTTCTAAAATAAAACTCGAGGCACAGAGAGTTTTTCCAATGAATTCTAGTAAATATTTATAGAAAAATGAACCTGAAAAAACTCTTCCAAAAAATAGAAAAAGAGACAACTTTTCTCATTTTACTTTGAGTCCAGCATAGCCTTTAAACCAAAACCTGAAATGATACCATAGAAAGGAAAATTATGGGAAATCTTACTCAGTAACATAGATGAAATAATCATAAGCAGAATATTAACAAAATTCAGCAATATATTAAAAAGGATAATATTGTACATCATGATAAATTTGGGCTTATTTCAGAAGTGCAAAGATGAATTAACATTTGAAAATCAATCAGTGTAGTTCATCAGAATGATGAAATAAAGGCAAGAATCACATTATCATCTTAATAGATGCAGAAAAAAAAAATCTGTTAAGAATCAATACCCATGGTAGAACTTTTAGCAAACTAGGAAAAGACTATCAATACTGAACACTGTCAAGGATGTGATGGAATGGAAACTCTTACACACTGAAGAAGTATAAATTGACAAAAACCACTTTGAATAATACCTTGAAGTTTCTGCTAAATTTGAACAGAAGCATATCCTATCTGATAAAGTGTATCCACAAAACTTCTATGAAAAATTGCTTATCAACAGTAAAATATTTACATTTTTATCCCTGAGACTGGAAATGAGGCAAGGATTCCCAGTATCACCTATTCATTCAATATTGTCTCTTCAGTTTTATAGAGTCAAAAGAAGCAATAATACTATCCTTATCTGCAGATGATATGGTTGTATTAGTAGAAAATTACAAAAGCTCCACAGATAAATTATAATAAAAATAGTTCTAGTTATTAATAAGTTTAGCAAAGTTGCTGGATACAAATTCATTGTACAAAATTCAGTAGATTTTTTTTTTTTTTTTGCGGTACGCGGGCCTCTCACTGTTGTGGCCTCTCCCGTTGCCGAGCACAGGCTCCGGACGCGCAGGCTCAGCGCCCATGGCTCACGGGCCCAGCTGCTCTGCGGCATGTGGGATCTTCCCGGACCGGGGCACGAACCTGTGTCCCCTGCATCAGCAGGTGGACTCTCAACCACTGCACCACCAGGGAAGCCCTCAGTTGATTTTTTTATATACCAGCAACAAGCAAATTCTTTAAAAAACTAATTAAAAAACTGGTATGATTTACAAAAGTACCAAAACTATCAAATACATAGAAATATATCTAACACAATATTTAAAAGACCTCTATACACAAAAATAAGACATCATTGAAAGGAATTAATGATTATATAAATAAATGGAAATAAGGCCTTTCTTGTGAATTAGAAAACTTAATATTGCAACAATACCACTTATTTACAAATTGATGAAAAGATTCAGTGTAATCCCAATAAAGATCCCACAAAATTTTTTAATGTGTGAGAATTGGCAAAAAATTCTAAAATTTGTATTAAAATTCAATGTGCCAAGAATGTCTGAAACATTCTTGAAGAAGAAGAACCACGTGAGAAAAACTTTTCAACAAGGTATCAAGACGTGGTATAATGTTGTACTAAACAAATGGTGTGGTATTGGTGCAGGATAAACAGAAAAATGAAACAGAATACTTATTCAAGAAAAAACTCAAAGTTATTGATACAAGTAGACCTTTAATTTATGATGACACTATCACTGAAGGTCATTTGGGATTTTATGCTGTTGGGCAAATTGAATATCCATATTTTAAAAGATGAATTTTGATCTATACCTCACATAAAAATCATTTCCAAATGGATTGAAGATCTAAATGTGAAAGGTAAAATGAAGCTTCCAGAAATTAAAGGACGGCAGGATTTCAACCCTGGACTCTACTACTTTCCTTTACAGATGAGGGAATAACTAAGTGCATCTGATGGGACTTTACAGAAATTATTATATTTGTGCAAGTTATCTTAAGAAACTTTTATAAATGACGGTATAATTAGAAACTATAATCACAATGATCACCTGAATTCACTGAGTCATCGTAGCCAATTACATTTTATTTTATATTAATTTTGTTCGAGGGTAGATTTATTAAGGTATTAGTGAGAAAGTGGTGTTCTTAGTTGGATTCTTTGCAGCAATTTAATGATAAAATCACATGGTTTTTGAGGTTTAGAGATTGTTCCACTCCTAGAGCTTGCACAGCATTTAATTGGAACTTAATATAGAATGTATCAAAAATTAAGCAGGCATTAACTAGGAACACAAAACATGAACTAGCCTTACAAAGTTAATTCTCAAATTGGTATAGCTATCTGTCAGCAGACTCCCATAAGCATCCTGTTAAAGCATTTTCGTTTTTTAAAATGTAATGTGTTTCTCAGGATGTGATTACACATAAAATATATGGTTGTAATTCTGAGTTAATTGCACAGTAGCTAGATTAACTTTTACATCATTACACTTTAATCAGTGTTTTTCATGATTAACATTCATTTAGTTTCCACTCTCTTTCTTCATTGTTTTTTGCTCCTCCCTTCTCATGCCAGGCACTGACTTATCACTATATTAAAGCTCTCTGAGGACAAACTTTTGCATTTTTTTCACTTTCGGTACCATGAAAATGTTCATGTGAAACTATGATCGTGATAGTGTCTTTACCACAATGTAATACTAATGACCGTAATTATCTTAATATATAGGAAAGAAAGGGTAGAAATTAGCAGGGGAAATTGCATAGCTAATAAGGAAAGCAGTGAATACTCTATATCACTTCGACTTCAGTTTTATTCCAACTGTAACTTCCAGAGGAAAAAGGAAAATAAACTTTTTTTCCCCTCTATTTCTTACATGTAGCCCGAACAGAATGAAACACATCAGGATCTTTGAAAAAAATCATTCTTCCTTATTACATATCATAGCTAATAAATTTGACAATAGGTTTAGAAAGAAATATCTCTTTCAGTAACATTTCCAAAGAATGCCACTACTGATCTGAACCAGCTATTGAGACTTATAGGGGTTTTTCCCCAAATTAGTTTTTTATTAATATAAAAATATATAGTTTTATAAAATATGTATAAATTATAAATAATGAAAAGGGAATACCCTAGTATATCACAATTACTTTTCAATACCTGCAGTTCTCCACCCCATCTTACTCTCAAATTTCTCTGACATAGTTGCAATTTTCATGCAGTGTTTTAGTGTTACCCTGAGTTGCTATTTTCATGCAGTGTTTTAATGTTATCCTGAGATTTTACTTTTTTTTAAACAAGATAGTATTATCATTACATTGTACAATTAATGTTTGATAGTATTTGTTTAGATTCACCCACAAATTTACCACCTTCTTTGTAAAAGATACATGTGATTTCTTCTTACATCTCAGACTACCCATCTGGATTTATTTTCTTCTGCCTCTAGAAATTCCTTTACATACGATCTTTCGGGCAAACTCTGGTGGGTTTTGTTTGGCTAAAAATGTTTGCTTTACATGGTTGCAGTTACTTCCCCTTAGAACATTGTTTTATTCCATGGTCTTCTGGAATCCATTGGTTCTGATGAAAATTCAGCTGTTAGTCTGACTATTGCTTAAATAATCTGCCTTTTTAATGTTTGTTTTTAAGAACTTCTATTTTTCTTTAGTGTTTTACAATTGTGTGGCATTTGAAAACCCACCAGATCTTTGGTTGATGCCTCTCCAATGGTTTCATTTCCGAAGCCTGTTCTCTAAGGGATTCCTTAGAAAGGACACAGGGAACAGTATCTCTTGAGTTCTTGAACATTCATAATGACCTGTCTATGACCTTTAGAACTGAAGGTCATTTTTGCTGAACACAAAATCCTAGCTCATATTTTCTTTTCTTGAATATCTTAAAATTGTAAATCCTTTGACATCTGGTATAAAGTGTGGTGACAATATAGTTTTATTTCTTTTATCAAAGACAGTCTGCTTTTGGTCTAAGTGCCCAAATATTTTTTAAATCCAATAATCTTGACGACATTGGCAATATGGCTCACTTTCCCAAGGTACATAAGGAGCACTACAATATGTATTTTTAGATTGCTTTTTGTGACAGGAAAATTTTTGTGAATCATACATTTTCGTACTCGTTCTACTGTTTTGGTTTTCTTTTTCAGGAACACTTATGATTCATATATATATATTTTTGTTTGTTTGTTTTTATGGTTGTCCAATTTGCTTTATTTCATTTCTTTCATTATTTTTTAACATCTTTATTGGAGTATAACTGCTTTACAATGGTATGTTAGTTTATGCTACAGGACAAAGTGAATCAGCTGTACATAAACATATATCTCCATATCTTTTCCCTCTTGCATCTCCTTCCCACCCTCCCTATCTCACCCCTCTAGGTGGACACAAAGCATCAAGCTGATCTCCATGTACAATGTGGCTGCTTCCCACTAGCTATCCATGTTACATTTGGTAGTGTATATATGTCTATGCTACTCTCTCACATCATCCCATCTTACCCTTCCCCTTTCCTGTGTGCTCAAGTGCATTCTCTACATCTGTGTTTTTATTCCTGTCCTGCCCCTTGGTTCTTCAGAACCATTTTTTTTTTTTAGACTCCATATACATGTGTTAGCATGAGGTATTTGTTTTTCTCTTTCTGACTTACTTCACTCTGCATGACAGTTTCTAGGTCCATCCACCTCACTATAAATAACTCAATTTTGTTTCTTTTCATGCCTGAGTAATAGTCCACTGTATATATGTGCCACATCTTCTTATTCCATTCATCTGTTGATGGACACTTAGGTTGCTTCCATGTCCTGGTTATTGTAAATAGTGCTGCAATGAACATTGTGGTGCATGTACATTTTTGAATTATGGTATTCTCAGGGTATATGTCCAGTACAGGGATTGCTGGCTTACATGGTAGTTCTATTTTTAGTCTTTTAAGGAACTCCCATACTGTTCTCCATAGTGGCTGTATCAGTTTACATTCCCACCAGCAGTGCAAGAGGGCTCCCTTTTCTCCGTACCCTCTCCAGCATTTATTGTTTGTAGATTTTTTGATGATGGCTATTCTGCTCAATGTGAGGTGATACCTCACTGTAGTTTTGATTTGCATTTCTCTAATGATTAGTTATGTTGAGCATCCTTTCATGTGTTTGTTGGCAATTTGTGTATCTTCTATGGAGAAATGTCTATGTCTGCGCATTTTTTGATTGGGCTGTTTGTTTATTTGATATTGAGCTGCATGAGCTACCTGTGTATTTTGGAGACTATGCCTTTGTCAGTTGCTTCATTTGCAAATATTTTCTCCCATTCTGAGGGTTGTCTTTTTGCCTTGTTTATGGTTTCCTTTGCTGTGCAAAAGCTTTGAAGTTTCATTAGGTCCCATTTGTTTATTTTTGTTTTTACTTCCATTTCTCTAGGAGGTGGGTCAAAAAGGATCTTGCTGTGATGTATGGCATACAGTGTTCTGCCTATGTTTTCCTCTAAGAGTTTTATACTGTCTGGCCTTAAATATAGGTCTTTAATCCATTTTGATTTTATTTTTGTGTATAGTATTAGGAATTGTTCTCATTTCATTCTTTTACATGTAGCTGTCCAGTTTTCCCAGCACCACTTATTTAAGAGGCTGTATTTTCTCCATTGCATATTCTTGCCTCCTTTATCAAAGAATAGGTGACCATATGTGTGTCAGATTATCTCTGGGCTTTCTAACCTGTTCCATTGATCTATATTTCTGTTTTCATGTCAGTACCACACTGTCTTGATTACTGTAGCTTTTTAGTATAGTCTGAAGCCAGGGATCCTGATTCCTCCACCTCTGTTTTTCTTCCTCAAGATTGCTTTGGCTATTTGGGGTCTTTGACGTTTCCATACACATTGGGAAATTTTTTGTTCTAGTTCTGTGAAAAAATGCCAGTGGTAGTTTGACAGGGATTGCACTGAATCTGTAGATTGCTTTGGGTACTACAGTCATTTTCACAACGTTGATTCTTCCATTCCAAGAACATGGTATATCTCCCCATCTGTTTGTATCATGTTTAATTTCTTTCATCAGTGTCTTATAGTGTTCTGCATACAGGTCTTTTGTCTCCTTAGGTAGGTTTATTCCTAGGTATTTTATTCTTTTTGTTGCAATGGTAAATGAGAGTGTTTCCTTAATTTCTCTTTCAGATTATTCATCATTAGTGTATAGGAGTGCAAGAGATTTCTGAGCATTAATTTTATATCCTGCTACTTCACCAAATTCATTTATTACCTCTAGTAGTTTTCTGGTAACATCTTTGGGATTCTCTATGAATAGTATCATGCCATCTGCAAACAGTGACAGTTTTACTTTTTATCGTATTTGGATTCCTTTTATTTCTTCTCTGATTGCTGCAGCTAAAACTTCCAAAACTATGTTGAATAAGAGTGGTGAGAGTGGGCAACCTTGTCTTGTTCCTGATCTTAGTGGAAATCGTTTCACTATTTCACCATTGAGAACGATGCTGGCTGTGGGTTTGTCATATATGGCCTTTATTATGTTGAGGTAAGTTCCCTCTATGCCTAATTTGTGGAGAGTTTTTATCATAAATGGATGTTGAATATTGTCAAAAGCTTTCTCTGCATCTATTGAGATGATCATATGGTTTTTCTCCTTCAATTTGTTACTGTGTTGTATCACATTGATTGATGTGCATATATTGCAATGAGTCCTTGCATTCCTGGGATAAACCCCAGTTGATCATGGTGTATGATGCTTTTAATGTGCTGTTGGATTCTGTTTGCTAGTATTTTGTTGAAGATTTTTGCATCTATATTCATCAGTGATATTGGCCTGTGGTTTGCTTTTCTTGTGACATCTTTGTCTGGTTTTGGTATCAGGGTGATGGTGGCCTCGTAGAATGAGTTTGGGAGTGATCCTCCCTCTGCTATATTTTGTAAGAGTTTGAGAAGGAGCAGTGTTAGCTTTTCTCTAAATGTTTGATAGAATTTGCTTGTGAAGCCATCTGGTCCTGGGCTTTTGTTTGTTGGAAGATTTTTAATCACAGTTTCAATTTCAGTGCTTGTGACTGGTCTGTTTATATTTTCTATTTCTTCCTGGTTCAGTCTCAGGAGGTTGTGCTTTTCTAAGAATTTTTCCATTTCTTCCAGGTTGTCCACTTTATTGGCATATAGTTGCTTGTAGTAATCTCTCATGATCCTTTATATTTCTGCAGTGTCAGTTGTTACTTCTCCTTTTTCATTTCTAATTCTATTGATTTGAGTCTTCTCCCTTTTTTTCTTGAGGAGTCTGGATAGTGGTTTATCAATTTTGTTAATCTTCCCAAAGAACAAACTTTTAGTTTTATTGATCTTAGCTACTGTTTCCTTCATTTCTTTTTATTTCTGATCTGCTCTTTATGATTTCTTTCCTTTTGCTAACTTTGCATTTTTTTTTGTTTTTCTTTCTCTAATTGCTTTAGGTGTAAGGTTAACTTGTTCATTTGAGATGTTTCTTGCTTCTTGAGGTAGAATTGTATTGCTATAAACTTCCCTCTTAGAACTGCTTTTGCTGCATCGCATAGGTTTAGGGTTCTCGTGAGGGGTTTTTTGCGCTACATGGGCCTCTCACTGTTGTGGCCTCTCCTGTTGCAGAGCACAGGCTCCTGACGTGCAGGCCCAGCGGCCACGGCTCACGGGTGCAGCCACTCCGCGGCATGTGGGATCCTCCCGGACCGGGGCACGAACCCGTGTCCCCTGCATTGGCAGGCGGACTCCCAACCACTGCGCCACCAGGGAAGCCCGGGTTCTCGTGTTTTAATTGTCATTTGTTTCTAGGTATTTTTTGATTTCCTCTTTGATTTCTTCAGTGATCTCTTGGTTATTTAGTAGTGTATAGTTTAGCCGCCATGTGTTTGTATTTTTTACAGAATTTTTCCTATAATTGATATCTAGTCCCATAGTGTTGTGCTAGGAAAAGATACTTGATACGATTTCAATTTTCTTAAATTTACCAAGGCTTGATTTGTGACGTAAGATATGATCTATCCTTGAGAATGTTCCATGAGCACTTGAGAAGAAAGTGTGTTCTGCTGTTTTTGTATGCAATGTCCTATAAATATCAATTAAGTCCTTCTTGTTTAATGTATCATTTAAAGCTTGTATTTCCTTATTTATTTTCTTTATGGATGATCTGTCCATGGGTGAAAGTGGGGTGTTAAAGTCCCCTACTATGATTGTGCTGTCAATTTCCCATTTTATGGCTGTTAGCATTTGCCATACCTTTTGAGGTGCTCCTATGTTGGGTGCATAAATATTTACAATTGTTATATCTTCTTCTTGGATTGATCCCTTGACAATTATGTAGTGTCCTTCGTCTCTTATAATAGTCTTTATTTTAAAGTCTATTTTGTCTGATATGAGAATTGCTACTCCAGCTATCTTTTGATTTCCATTTGCATGGAATATATTTTTCCATCCCCTCACTTTCCGTCTGTATGTGTCCCTAGGTCTGAACTGGTCTCTTGTAGACAGCATATATATGGGTCTTGTTTTTGTATCCATTCAGCCAGTCTATGTCTTTCAGTTGGAGCATTTAATCCATTTACATTTAAGGTAGTTATCGATATGTATGCTCCTTTTACCATTTTCTTAATTGCATTGGATTTGTTATTTTAGGTGTTTTCCTTTTCTTGTGTTTCCTGCCTAGAAAAGTTCCTTTAGCATTTGTTGTAAAGCTGGTTTGGTAATGCTGAATTCTCTTAGTTTTTGCTTTTCTGTACAGCTTTTAATTTCCCCATCAAATCTGAATGAGATCTTTGCTGGGTAGAGTAATCTTGGTTGTAGGTTTTTCCCTTTCATCAGTTTAAATATGTCCTGCCAGTCCCTTCTGGGTTGCAGAGTTTCTGCTGAAAGATCAGGTGTTAACCTTATGGGGATTCCCTTGTATGTTATTTGCTGTTTTTCCCTTGCTGCTTTTAATATTTTTTCTTTGTATTTAATTTTTGATAATTTGATTAATATGTGTCTTGGCGTGTTTCTCCTTGGATTTATCCTGTATGGGACTCTCTGTACTTCCTGGATTTGACTGTCTATTTCCTTTCCCACATTAGGGAAGTTTTCAACTTTAATTTCTTCATATATTTTATCAGTCCCTATTTTTTTCTCTTCTTCTTCTGCGACCCCTACAATTCGAATGTCGATGTGTTTAATGTTGTCCCAGAGGTCTCTGAGACTGTCCTCAATTCTTTTCATTCTTTTTTCTGCTCTGTGGTAGTTATTTCCACTATTTTATCTTCCAGGTCACTTATCCATTCTTCTGCCTCAGTTATTCTGCTATCGATTCCTTCTAGAGAATTGTTCATTTATTGTGTTGTTCATCATTGTTTGTTTGCTCTTTAGTTCTTCTGCTCTTTGTTAAACGTTTCTTGTATTTTCTCCATTCTATTTCCAAGATTTTGGATCATTTTTACTCTCATTACTCTGAATTCTTTTTCAGGTAGACTGCCTGTTTCCTCTTCATTTGTTTGGTCTGGTGGGTTTTTACCTTGTTCCTTCATCTGCTGTGTATTTCTCTGTCTTCTCATTTTACTTTACTTACTGTGTTTGGGGTCTCCTTTTCACAGGCTGTGGGTTTATAGTTCCTGTTGTTTTTGGTGTCTTCCCCCAGTTGCTAATGTTGTTTCAGTGGGTTGTGTAGGCTTCCTGGTGGAGGGGACTGGTGCCTGTGTTCTGGTGGATGAGGTTGGATCTTGTGTTTCTGGTGGGTAGGACCACGTCCAGGGGTGTGTTTTTGGGTGTCTGTGACCTTATTATGATTTTAGGCAGCCTCTTTGCTAATGGGTGGGGTTGTGTTCTTGTCTCGCTAGTTGTTTGGCATAGGGTGTCCAGCACTGTAGCTTGCTGGTCATTGAGTGCAGCTGGGTCTTTGCATTGAGATGGAGATATCTGAGAGAGCTTTCGCTGTTTGATATTACATGGGGCTGGGAGATCACTGGTGGACCAATGTCCTGAACTCAGCTCTCCCACCTCAGAGGCTCAGGCCTCACACCTGGCCAGAGCATGGAGACCCTGTCAGCCACATGGCTCAGAAGAATAGAGAGAGAAAAAAGAAAGAAAGAAAGAAAAATAAAATAAAGTTATTAAAATTAAAAATATATTAAAAATAAAATTAAAAAAGGAACAAAAGAAAGAAGAGAGCAACCAAACCAAAAAACAAATCCACCAATGATAACAAGTGCTAAAAACGATACTAAAAAACAAAACAAAAGAAAAAAGGAGAGACAGAACCCTAGGACAAATGGTAAAAGCAAAGCTTTATAGACAAAATCACACAAAGAAGCATACACATACACACTCACAAAAGGAGAAAAAGGAAAAAAAAAAATGTATATTTTAAAAAAAAGGAAGAGGGCAACCAAATCAATAAAGAAATCTACCAATGATAATAAGCTCTAAATGCTAAACTAAGATATATGTAAAACCGGAAACAAATTAGGTGCAGGAAGCAAACCCCAAGTCTACCATTGCTCCCAAAGTCCACCACCTCAATTTTGGGATAATTCATTGTCTATCCAGGTATTCCACAGATGCACGGTACATCAAGTTGATTGTGGAGATTTAATCCGCTGCTCCTGAGGCTGCTAAGAGAAATTTCCCTTTCTCTTGTTTGTGCACGCCACTCCCAGGGTTCAGCTGTGGATTTGGCCCCGCCTCTTTCTGTAGGTTTCCTGAGGGCATCTGTTCCCCTCCTGGATAGGACAGGGTTAAAGTAGCAGCTGATAAGGGGGCTCTGGCTCACTCAGGCCGGGGGGAGGGAAGGGTACAGAATGCAGGGCGAGCCTGTGGTGGCAGTGGCAGGTGTAAAGTTGCAAAAGCCTGAGGCACGCTGTGCGTTCTCCCGGGGAAGTTGTCCCTGGATCATGGGACCCTGGCAGTGGTGGGCTGCACAGGTTCCCAGGAGCGGGGTGTGGATAGTGACCTGTGCTTGCACACAGGCTTCTTGTTGGCTGCAGCAGCAGCCTTAGTGTTTCATGCCTGTCTCTGGGGTCTGCGCTGATAGCCACGGCTTGCATCCATCTGTGGAGCTCGTTTAGGCAGTGCTCTGAATCCCCTCTCCTCACGCCCTCCCAAAACAATGGTTTCTTGCCTCTTAGGCAGTTCCAGACTTTTTCCCAGACTCCCTCCTGGCTAGCTGTGGTGCACTAGTCCCCTTCAGGCTGTGTTCACACAGCCAACCCCAGTCCTCTCCCTGGGGTCTTATCTCCGAAGCCCGAGCCTCAGCTCCCAGGCTCCATCTGTCCCGGCAGGTGAGCAGACAAGCCTCTCGGGCTGGTGAGTCCTGGTTGGCAGTGATCCTCTGTGCAGGAATCTCTCGACTTTGCCCTTCGCACCCCTGTTGCTGTGCTCTCCTTTGTGGCTCTGAAGCTTCCCCCCCGCCACCCTCCATCTCCGCCAGTGAAGGGGCTTCCTAGTGTGTGGAAATTTTTCCTCCTTCACATCTCCCTCCCAGAGGTGCAGGTCCCATCCCTATTCTTTTGTCTCTGTTTTTTCTTTTTTCTTTTGCCCTACCCAGGTATGTGGGGGAAGTTTCTTGCTTTCTGGGTAGTCTGAGGTCTTCTGCCAATGTTCAGTAGGTGTTCTGTAGGAGCTGTTCCTCATGTAGATGTATTTTTGATGTATTTGTTGGGAGGAAGGTGATCTCCACGTCTTACTCTTCTGCCTTTTTTTTGTGTGTGTGGTACACGGGCCTCTCACTGCAGTGGTCTCTCCCTTTGCGGAGCACAGGCTCCAGATGCACAGCCTCAGTGGCCATGGCTCATGGGCCTAGCCACTCCGTGGCATGTGAGACCTTCCCAGACCGGGGCATGAACCCGTGTCCCCTGCATCAGCAGGACTCTCAACCACTGCGCCACTAGGGAAGGCCCCTCTTCCGCCATCTTGAAGCTACCCATCCCTATGTATATATTTTTTATCTCTATCACGTTCTCTAAAAGTCTTTGTAACTTTAAAAAATATCCTTCTGTTTTCTTAAAGCATTACAATTCTGTTTATTGTCTCAGGCTATTTTTATTTAGTATTTATTTTACAAGTTTCTTCTTTAATTTCTGATCCTATTCTTGGATCCATCACCTCTCTTCAAATCTCCCATTTTCAAATACCTAATTTCTGAATTTTTCTAATTCTCATGTTTGTTTTTATAGATTAAAAAAATTTTATTCTTAATTTCTTTTTTAACCACCTTATTGAGGTACGACTGATATACAAAAAGCTGTACATAGTCAATGTATACAACTTAATGAGTTTTGGAGGTAAGTATACATCCATGAAATGATCACCACAGTATGCCTCTAGACAGTGAAATCCCACAGAATGATATGCCCAGAAAACTATAATCTAATATTTTAAAAGATCAATGAAATTAATGATATTTAAGAATTAATAAATTAAAAATATTTCTTTTCATTTAAAAATATTATATACATATATGTATGTATATATACATATATATATAAATATGGTGTTCTGGGTATATCATTCAGTGGGGTTTCACTGCCTAGTGGCGTATTATTCTCTACTTTATTCTCATTGTCTTATAATAACTTTTGATAGGATTTGATCACAAATCCTCTTCTGTTGCTTTTTTTCTCCCTTTTCTTTCCTTTTTTAAAGTGAGATAAGTCTTTCTGTACTTTACAGCTCCTTCTTTTGTTGCTTTAAACATTAATAAAAATTTGTCTTTAAACTTCCTGAGAAGTATCTCCTCTGTCCCTTTCCCACTCATTTACCCAAGGACCAAACCTGTCCCACCATCTGTTTTCAGAAATAAACTTTTATTGGAAGGAAGCTCTAGCCATTGGCTTACCTATTGCCTTTGATGTCTTTTATGCTGCAGTGGCAGATCTGAGTAGCTATGACAGGGACTGTATGGCTAGCAAAGCTTAGAATATTTACTGTCTGGCTTTTCATAGAAAAAGTTGGCAGAATCTTGATCTCTTTTCCCCCTATTGTCTCTGTCTTTTTCAAATGGGATTAAAGTTATAGAAATTTTTCTATGTCGGTCTTTGTACTGAAAGAGAGCTTTCATTTATTAGATTTGAGACTTTATAAGGCTCCGTCTGCTCTAGCACCTTCCTCCATTGTACAGTCACTGATTTCATCTGTGAATTAGATTCTGTGGAACTCCCTTCAGTTTAGCTGCCATTCTCAGATTGATTTGCTTCTTCCTGTTTGCTTCCTGAACCTCTCAACATTGCTCCAACTATAATTCTTCACCCAGGAAATAGAAGTTGATTCCAATAGAGCAGTTAGTTTAGTTTTTAGTGTTTATCTAGATATTCCCTGCAATTTGGGCATGGTTGTCTGGGTTTTTTATGTCCCAGCACCAACTTGGTAGATACTCCTTCTATAGTAGTTTCGGTCCCAGCTCTGTAGGGTTCATACACTCCAAGCTTTTAAATGATAATAATCTCAATATCTTCCATTCATTTCCCTACAATTTAGAAAGGGTGGTAACTGCTTCCTGCAGTGACTTACATTTTCTATTTGTTATTTTGTCTTTTCATTCCTCCAGTATCTGTTTAACAAATTCCTTCTATTGTGTTCTCCCTTTTAAAATAACTGGTGTGGTCTGTATTATCCTGACGAAACCATGACTAATATCAGCATTAATATTCTGTGTTGGTAAAGATTTTTTTTAAATGGATGATGCCATATAGTGGTTATAGATATGCAAAATAATTTGAGAGAAAATTTTCAGCAGTTATCGAAATTTAAATATGCATGTTTTGATACAGATTTTGATTCCAGATCATCTATCCCAAAGAAACATATGTGCATAATAGTACATGTACATAAGTTTTGTGTATTTTTAATCTATTGAAAAATTAGAAAAGAACAGGAGACTTTCAAATAAAATATAAAGTATCAATTATCATAAAATGCTATGCAACAATTAAAAAGAAAGAGGACTATGTAATAATTAGGACCAAACTCCAAAGGTAGATTGTTAAGGGAAAAAACATGTCACAGAACAACGTATGTACTATGGTTTTACTTATGTTTAAAGCAATATGTGTATACATACATGAACAGAAAAAAGATAAGAAGCCTCACCCTGGATTATTAAAAGGGATTATCTCTGCTGAGGAACTTGATAGTATGGTTGACAAGAGTATGATTTGTACCATTTATTCTGCCTGACTCTGTATGGCTCGAATTTTTCACTGTGATAATTTATTCGTTTGTTATTTGTATAATAAACAGTGAATTTCAAAACAACAACAACAAAAGATTAAAACCTCTAAGGAGTTGGGCTGTAAGGAGAAGTGAGCTTGGAGGAAAGAGACGTGGTCTCTCTGGAGGGAAAGTAAGGAATGACCTAGAATCAATAATGTCAAGTTGAAAGTGTTAAAAAACAAGAACAAGCAAGAACTGAGAATTGTTAATGAAACTTGATTCTGAAGCTTGTACTAAATTATTCTGAATTCTAGACTCACGTAGTAGCACATCCAATAAATACTGACCGTTTGTGATTTTAGCATCCTGCCTTAAATGTGAAAAAGGGCTTAAATTAATATTTTTAAAAATAAAAGTTGAACAAAGCTGAGAGAAAAAAAAAAAAGAACCCTTTTATATTCTGAAAAAATATGTATGTTTTAATGTTCAGTCCTTTATTCCTCTATATTATCAGTTTCAAGAGACAGAAAATACATGTGCTCTCAAATTTTCATTGTGTTTTCACTTTCTTATTATGAAATCTTTTAAGCTGACCATTTTAAGATCATTTAAGGATTGTCCATTATATTACCCCAGATATTTAAAATATGAAAGGTATGATTTTTCTTTACACTTCTAATTTTAATCAGCTTGAAAATGGGAAAATATGAAGTGTAGTTAAAAATAGATATTGTAATAGATGCTGTCTAGAATAAAGACATTCAAGACAGTTTCAATTAGATTGTACTCTTTCAAAAGGTGTCTCATTTGTGTATCTGAAGCAAATTGTAGTTGGTCTGATATAAAGGAATTCTAAGGAGTGCAAAGATTACTTGAGGTGAAGTGACTGACTCTTAAGCCAGTGGAAATTTTTTGGTTACCTGAGGAAGAATGGAGGAAAGCATCTATCTCAGAGAATACTTCAGAGTTGAGCAGCTAATCTAAATAAGTACACTGCTACTGACCAACTTCATTAGTAATCAGGGGGGAGAAAAGCTCTTGACTGGTGAAGATCTGTCCAGTCAACACTGAAAAAGCAGCCATGAGGCTTAAGTCTGGGAGTGGCTGGTCAACAGCACTTTAAAATACTTAAATATTTAATACTTAAGCACTGCTATAAGTATACATGACATTTCCCACCTCTTTTCTAAAGCAAAACATGTCTTCATCTCAGCACTAGACTATATAACTTTACCGTCTTCATGAGAAATGTTAATGAAATTATCATAAAGTGCTTATTTAATTAGAACTCTCTTATTTTGCCTTATGAAAAAAGTATACATATGCTATGCATATCCCAAAATATTAGAAATAGTTAATGTTAGAATTGTTTTTATCTTTGAATGATGAGATTATAGGTGGTTTTTACTTCCTTCTTTCTTTTCAGGTTTTCAACACATTTGCAGATAGCACATATTACTTTCACATCCAGAAAAAAGAATGTATAGCAATTATTTTTTAAAACTACATTATAAAAGTGTGAATTTAAAATTTTTGACAAGAGTGAAGAAGAAAGTCCTCTTACCCATTATGAATCCATGGTCATTTGTGCTTTGTGGTAGCGTGCTGGAAGTGTTTTTATAGGAATGTATGAATTTTGTAGCCATTCACAATACTTTTGTACATTAAGCATTTTGTCATATCTTTTATCCACCTGAATTTGACTTATGCTGAAAATTTTCTTCTATGGGTACTATTATGGTCTGAATGCTTGCGTCCCTCCCAAAATTCCTATTTGTAACCTTAATCCCCAATGTGATGGTATTTTGAGGTGCAACCTTTAGGAGGTAATTAAGGTTAGGTTAGGTCATGAGGGTGGAGCCCTCATGGTGAAATTAGTACCCTGATCAAAAGAGGAAGACTCATGAGATCTTTCTTTCTCTCTGCCATGTGAAAATACAGGAAAATGTCTATCTGCAAACCAGAAAGAGTGTTCTCACCAGGAATCAAATTGGCTGGCACCTTAATCTTGGACTTTCCAGCCTCCTGAACTGTAAGAAATAAATGTTTGTTGTCTAAAACACCCAGTCTATGGTAATTTGTTATAGTAGCTTGAGCTAAATAAGACAGGCACTGTGACTCTGCCCATCTCTTTAACCTATACCAACTTCCCATTATACCACGAACTACCACCCGCTGAAGAAGATTTGGTACAATTTGTGATTGAACTTGATCTAGAAGCCATAGATCTTATGTTATAGTAATCAATAGTAATCAATGCATTATGAAAGAACATTACCTTCACACCAAATACTGAATCAAACTTCATTACCAGCAAAACATCAGGGAGGAAATGTGATGTTATAGAAAGTATATTAGATTGCGACTTTAAAGAAATCTTTAGATTGTAATTTTTTTATAGCTAGCTATAGGACCCTACAGAGTCACTGAAACATGCTGGTCCCCTATTTCCCCATTTGTAAAATAGAGGATTGTATTAAATGATAACTGAATCCTCCTTCAGCTTTGTAATCCATGGTTTTAACTATGTAGTTAAGAAATTATCACTGTCAACAAAATAAACAGGAGAATGAATTTAAAATCATTCTCTAGTGCTTTCCTGGAAGTTTTTTTCATATTACCAAATCAAAATAAGTATTATGAAAAACTGAAAAGCATGTCTCTATTATTCCATTCCACAATTGTCATAGCATGTATCGTGTCTACATGTGCAACACAAGTCTTATATAGGAATTTATTTAAAAGAAAAAGTATAATACATAGCCTGGGTGATAACGGAACCCTTTTGCTCTGGCCTATATACAAAAATAAGGCTCAATTTTTACCTTAATGTCCTGCTTTGGAACATTATACTTATTTGTGACAGCCCTTATCTGTCATCACTATTTTCTTTTGTGTCACATTATTATTTAATTGGTGGATTGGAGAAATATGCCTTAAGGAAAATCTCTGCACAGGTACTTTATTCCTTTTGATTCCAACCTGTTAAGGTAGATACTGTCATAGAATATTTCTAAAAGATCGGAGCCTTCATAAAATATCTAGGAATAAACCTACCTAAGGAGACAAAAGACCTGTATGCAGAAAATTATAAGACACTGATGAAAGAAATTAAAGATGATACAAATAGATGGAGAGATATACCATGTTCTTGGATTGGAAGAATCAACATTGTGAAAATGACTCTACTACCCAAAGCAATCTATAGATTCAATGCAATTCCTATCAAACTACCACTGGCATTTTTCACATAACTAGAACAAAAAATTTCACAATTTGTATGGAAACACAAAAGACCCCGAATAGCCAAAGCAATCTTGAGAACAAAAGACGGAGCTGGAGGAATCAGGCTCCCTGACTTCAGACTATACTATAAAGCTAAAGTAATCAAGACAGTATGGTACTGGCACAAAAACAGAAAGATAGATCAATGGAACAGGATAGAAAGCCCGGAGATAAACCCACGCACATATGGTCACCTTATCTTTGATAAAGGAGGCAGGAATGTACGGTGGAGAAAGGACAGCCTCTTCAATAAGTGGTGCTGGGAAAACTGGACAGCTACTTGTAAAAGTATGAGATTAGATCACTCCCTAACACCATACACAAAAATAAGCTCAAAATGGATTAAAGACCTAAATGTAAGGCCAGAAACTATTAAACTCTTAGAGGAAAACATAGGCAGAACACTCTATGACATAAATCACAGCAAGATCCTTTTTGACCCACCTCCTAGAGAAATGGAAATAAAAACAAAAATAAACAAATGGGACCTAATGAAACTTCAAAGCTTTTGCACAGCAAAGGAAACCATAAACAAGACCAAAAGACAACCCTCAGAATGGGAGAAAATATTTGCAAATGAAGCAACTGACAAAGGATTAATCTCCAAAATTTACAAGCAGCTCATGCAGCTCAATAACAAAAAAACAAACAACCCAATCCAAAAATGGGCAGAAGACCTAGACATTTCTCCAAAGAAGATATACAGACTGCCAACAAACACATGAAAGAATGCTCAACATCATTAATCATTAGAGAAATGCTAATCAAAACTACAATGAGATATCATCTCACAGCAGTCAGAATGGCCATCATCAAAAAATCTAGAAACAATAAATGCTGGAGAGGGTGTGGAGAAAAGGGAACACTCTTGCACTGCTGGTGGGAATGTGAATTGGTTCAGCCACTATGGAGAACAGTATGGAGGTTCCTTAAAAAACTACAAATAGAACTACCATATGACCCAGCAATCCCACTACTGGGCATATACCCTGAGAAAACCAAACTTCAAAAAGAGTCATGTACCAAAATGTTCATTGCAGCTCTATTTACAATAGCCCAGAGATGGAAACAGCCTAAGTGCCCATCATTGGATGAATGGGTAAAGAAGATGTGGCACATATATACAATGGAATATTATTCAGCCATAAAAAGAAACGAAATTGAGCTATTTGTAATGAGGTGGATAGACCTAGAGTCTGTCATACAGAGTGAAGTAAGTCAGAAAGAGAAAGACAAATACCGTATGCTAACACATATATATGGAATTTAAGAAAAAAAAAGTCATGAAGAACCTAGGGATAAGACAGGAATAAAGACACAGACCTACTGGAGAATGGACTTGAGGATATGCGGAGGGGGAAGGGTGAGCTGTGACAAAGCGAGAGAGAGGCATGGACATATATACACTAACAAACGTAAGGTAGATAGCTAGTGGGAAGCAGCCGCATAGCACAGGGATATCAGCTCGGTGCTTTGTGACCGCCTGCAGGGATGGGAGGGTGGGAGGGGGGCAGACGCAAGAGGGAAGAGATATGGGAACATATGTATATGTATAACTGATTCACTTTGTTATAAAGCAGAAACTGACATACCATTGTAAAGCAATTATACCCCAATAAAGATTAAAAAAAAAAAAAGATCGGAGCCTTCAAATTGTTCTCACTGTCCTGAGCCACCAATATGCTAGAAAGATTAGATTTTGTTATGCATTTATCATGAAAATTTATCATGATCTTTTTTTCTTATATCATTTCTGTTTTTAAAATTTTTTTGTTTTTGTTTTTTTTCTAACTAACCCTACCTTCTTTCTAAATGGGTATAATGGATAGCACACAAACCAATGATAAATGCCAATGTACATATCAGTTATTCAAGTGTTTTTGGTTTTCTCAATGACTATACCATATTTCCAATATGCTACATTGGCATTTATCATTGGTTTGTGTGCCTATCCATTATACCCATTTAGAAAGAAGGTAGGATTAGTTAGAAAAAAAACAAAAAAACAAAAAAAATTTAAGTAACAGAAATGATATAAGAAAGATCTACATAAAAGATCCAGTATGATGAAGATTTTCCAGATACTCCCACATGTTTCTACCATGTGGCCTGAAACATAAAAGATACTCAATAAATGTCTTTCGAATGAAAGAAGAAATTGCAATGTTTTTGAAAACACTGTTCTATAATAACAAAATAATAAATTCTTCAAACAGTTAAATGACGTAAAAATCCTTCACCTCCATAGTATGTTATCAAGTATTCCCTGTATAACAGTTACGTCTCTTCTCCCATGTCTGAAGTATGATTTCTGGTGATATTTTAGAGAGAAGAGATTAAAAAGCACAGTGGCTCAATTCTTGGCAGTTCCTAGCTTGACTGTTTAGTTAATTCTCCCCTTCTGATATATTTTCTAGTGAATTTATTTGGAGGCAGTATAATCAAACTTAGGAAATTGTTTTATTCTTTTGTTCCAAGTTTGGATTTTGAAACTTTAATGTGTAGCTCCTGAAGAAGCTGACAAGATAGCTTGGATCTTGTGGAATTATTTGAGGGCAACTTCAATTTTAGGCATATTACAATGGCTGTACCTGGAGTGAATTGATTTTAAGAGAAAGGAATAGCTATATACATAATTAAAAAGAGAGATTTTTTAAAATAAAGAAAGAAAAGGAAACAAGCAAATGACTAGGAGTCCTCCATCTTATATTTGGAAAGAACTAATATAGGAATTTTCTGAGCATAATTCTTTTGTTATGTTTCATTGTGATGAAAGAGGCAAATTCATTTTAAGGAGAAAATTTAAAGAAAAAGGCAAAATGGTTTTGATATTTTTTTCTTTGTTAGTTAATAACTTGGACTTTTCTTTAAACTAGGAAAGAAAAGGATTGGAAGGAAGAAAAGCTGACAAATCATCTTGAACAATTAAGAAAATGGGACTAAAGGTAAACTCTAGGGAAAAGTTTTAAAACAAAAAAAACAAAACGAGCGTATGAGCAAACCAAGGCACTCTTTGAATCAGTATTTGAGGTACAGAGAGAGGAAGTAAGAGGTACACATTAGAAGGAAAAATGTTAAATTCATTAACATTTATAACAAATAGCATGTGTGTAAAAAATGTATTTAAATTTTCCAATGATACTCACAGGACTCAAATTTTTATTTGAAAAGATGTTAAAACATTGAGACACTTTGCATATCATAAACTCTAATTCTCAAGGTCAGAGAAAGTTTATGCTTTACCAGGAAGTCAGTAAACCATCCACTGCCCTCCTACTCATAATGTAAGATGGAAGTTCTTAGAGGTGACAAAGAAAACTAAACCCATGGAGAGTTAGCTTTGTCACATTGCCTTGGACCACACTAAAACAGTGCTAGATTTGTGTCTTGACTTGGAAATTAAACAAGTAATTTATTTCTGTGTTTTACTTTCAGCAAATATTTGTAGATACCCTATTATAAGGAAAATACCTTTGCTAAACATTATAAGGGTGAAAAAGAGAATATGACATAATTCCTATAGGGAAGGTATGTATCTGGTGATTGTTCAAGACACAAATACAACAATGAAAGTAGGCTACAACAAGTACCACAAAATTAGTACATGCTGTGGTAGTAACTTTAGAGTTTGATGATGAACTTGGATTTGACTTTAATCAAGGGTGATACTTGTATGGGTAGAACATGGTACATAGTTCAAGTGGGCAGTAATGAACCAAGCATGGAGGACAAACTGAAAATTCTGCTGAGAATAGTGTTTAATTGAGTTTAGCTAGACTCTAGATTTTGTTTAGGAACTTAATGGAGACAATGATGAAATTACAGTATGGGATAAATTGGCAGAAGAGTTTTAATTCCAACCAAAATTTTTTCGAACTAATTCCATTGACAATGGAAGAACATTCAGTGATATTCAAACTGTAAAGTACCCCAGTGTGGTATTCTATGAAGATTTGGGAAGAAAGAGAAGAAAGTCGTTAGATTGTACTAGGTGCTATTGACATAATTGATCCCTTTGGTAACAGATTTGAAATCTCAGTTCCTATTGCAAACTCGCCATCAATAAGAGTTTTAAGTAAATCTTGCAAATATAATTTTTTGCTTGAAGTTGACTTAGGATATGTTATTCTAACTTCTCTGACAGAATTGAGTTGATAGATCCCCAAATCCTGGCTTAAAAATCAGACTAGGTGACCACTGTCATTCCCACACTGATCCAGGTAGAACTTGGCATTAAACCCTCTAGGGAATGTCTGGGTACCAGCTCTGCCATCTGACCACTAGTGGGCAGACACAGCCCTTGGTTCTGAGGAAAACTTGGTATCTCAAAGGGGAATCAGGGTCAACTATGTCAGGGGCAGTTCCTTTCACTGCTTAATCCAAGTTGGCTGACTTAACGATATAAACTGTAGACTTAATGCTTCTGTCCCCTGAGCACTGAGCCACCACCTTCACTCTAACAGTAATACCACCTGGTAATTAACTGTGAAATATTGAATGGCCAGTGTCTGACCCGAGTGTTTGTGCCAAGCAAAAGTTTCACTTGAGTTTTTTTTTTTTTTTCTTTCTTTCTCTCTTTCACTGCCAGTTTGTATGTGTATTTTTAAGTATTAACTCTCATGGAAGCACATGCCTATTTAAAATTCCCAGACGATGAGTCAGACCTGTTCAGTGAGGTTCCTGGAGAGTCACATGATGAGGTTTGATGAAATTTCACCTTATGAAAGGTTGAAGAAAAAAACTTAGAAGAGCTCTTTTGGATTCATATATATATATATATATATATATATATATATATATATATATATATATATACACACACACACATACATACACACATATAAACTTGATTATATGTACATGTATATATTATACATACAGTTTTGCATATATATACGTGAGAGAGACAGAAAGACACATACCTGTGGAAATTTTAAAGTTCCTTTGCTTTTCTTCCTTTCTTTTTTCCTCTGTAGATGTTAAAAAATCTGGTGATCCAATAGCTCATGCTTCTGTGTAACAAGGAGAAAGTGAAAGCCCTATAGCCATGCAAGGTACACATGGATTTTAGCTAAGTATTTATATCTACCCCCTGGATTAACAGTAGTGAGCCTGGAAATCTTGATTCCAATGTGATAAAGACATAACACTGCTGAGACTTATGATATATAAGTTGTTTCACTCCATTATTCTGATAATATACTTTAGGCTTATCTGGATCTCTAAAAATCTCTATTATAATCCATACTTTTCTTCAAATCAGTTTGATGCTTCATAATATAACTAACATATCTTGTTAACTTGAACAATAAAGTAGATGGCCTCTTGTTAATAAATCTAAATCATAGGTATTTTTGAAGCTTTTCAAATTAATTTTCCTATATAATTTCTCAAAATGTAAACTAATTCTAGGAGTGTTTTTGGAATGTAAAGCCTTATTTGCTATAGGTAGGATTAAGACACTTCTTATGAAAATATGTTAATTATAGAATAAGAAGTATTCTAGAAAAGCTCCTGCTTCAAGATGTGTGTGGACAGAGGGCAAGGAGGCAGAGTTCCTTAGAAAGAAAAGGTTCTGTTCAAAATATTGAGGGTGAATACAACATTTTAAAGAGTGTCTTGGTATTTTAAGACATCACAAAGGAAGTAACACTAACTAATTCGACAGCATTGATTCATTCATTTCATGAACATTTATTGAGAACCTACTGTGTGCCAGACAGTGCTACAGTCTAGAGATTCAAAGAAAAGTATATTACAGTTTCACCCACAAGTACTCCCAGTTTGAGGGCTGAGAGTTGCATAAGCAAATAGTTATAGTTCAGGAATGTGGAAAGTACTATGAAAACACAGGTGCAGAAATGACTAACTTTGTCTAACAGAATTTGATAAAACTTCACCAAGGAGGTGATACTTGATCCAGATCTTCACAGATAAGGAGGAAATGACTTGCTGAAAAATTAGTAAAGCAGAGATTAAATTTAAAAAAAAACATTATACGAGGTGGAAAGGGGGAGTTGAAAGAGAAAGGCTTATCAAAGGCATAATTTAATACTAGCCAGAACAGGCCTGTACTGGGGAGCCTTGACTATGCCACTCATTTGCACCTTTATTCTGGGCCAATCCAGAGGCTAACCATGTTCCAGAGGAGAGTCTGCAAGCAGGAAGAAGAAAGCCAGTAGTAATCTAGGCTCCCACTCATTCTTATTCATTCTCTGTCTTTGTCACCTTGTCTCCTTCCCTGACTCTTTCTCGCTCTCTCCTGCTCAGATTCTCTCATCTGTAGGCCTGAATCATTCTCCCTTGAAGCCTGGCACCACTTTCTATTAGATACTACAGTTTACACACCACCATGTCTAGTTATAGCCCAGACTTAATGCTATTGCTGTATCTAAATCCCAGAATCCCCAGAGGGAGAATCTTATCTGCCTAACTGATCCAATGCACTGTGGTCAGGAGTAGAGTCACAAGGTACATACATGAGTCCTGGAAACAAACCTCTTTTGAATGGGGAGGACATTCCCAGAGTGGGCAGGTTATGGATTGACCATCAGCCCAAAAGTTATCAACTACATTATGATAACGCTACTTCAGATGTTCCAAAGGGATTTTGGAGTATAGTAACTCACTGTTATCTTTCTCTCAATGCCAATCTGCATTTGTTGAGGTTGTCTTCTATGACCTTTACTTCTTTCTATAACTATTTCTAGAGTGCTTGCAGAAAAAAAAAAAAAAATGATGCTGGCATGTCTAGGAAGGTGTATTTCTACGTGAACAGAAGAATGGTGGGCTGGGTCATGAAACTTGAGTTCGTCCTTCCTCCCTCATGGTCACTACCTTCAACTAAGTAAAGGCCAATTATACTAGGGGTTAAGTGTGATGCAAAAGTTATACAGAACTGGAAATCATTCTTTTGGAAGCCAATTATTTCCTGTGGTCTGAACCTAAGAACTAAGTTTCAAAAAATTCTGAGATTTGTATATAAGCAGCGGTTGTGAGTAACTGGAATTTCTCCCAACATATTTCTACCATGGAAAGATGATGCAGCTGGTGGTAGAAGTGAGTCCTTAAGCTTTGTTTTATTTCTTTGTTATTTTTGTTCTCAAATTATTCAATTTCCTCATATCAAAGCTGGCTAGCAGATCATAGGAAAATGGACTTTTCACTCTGACTTGAGTTCCTTTGTGGAAATTATTAGTAAATAATTTTGGTCCAACATTTCCATAGACATGTTGTATCCAGACTTAATAAACAATTCTGAATCACATCTAAATTAGTCTAAACTTGTAGTAACAAAGGTAACTCTAGCTGTTCTAATAAATAAACTCGCAAGTATCAGTGGTTTATTGCTCGCTCACTTAAAGCCCTAAATGAGTGTCCCTGATTGCTAAATGGCTCTTCTCCATGTTTCAGAGAGCTGATCCCATGGCACCTTGTGGTTCCACCATGTTCCGCAAATAGTTTCCAAGGTCACCAAGAAAGAGGAAAGAATGTAGAGCATTGCATGTGGTAAGCTTGTATGGGCCAAGCCTAGAAATGGTGGACATCATTTCTACCCATCCATATTCAATAGGCCAGTAGTCAGTCATATGGCTGTGCACCAGTGCCAGCATAGCTGCATCCTGCTCTAGAATAAGACATAAATGGAGTGAAAATGATCTAGTTTCCTCACAAAGATCTTAGAGTGCTTACCTTGTAATGTAATAATACAAGTGTGTAAGTAATAATAAAAATGTATAAGTTTATTTAATATAAACTGCATGAAAATCACTCAGCCAAATTTGTTAAATTCAGTATATAGATAAATTACTATGACAAAGTGCTCCTCATGCTATGTTGCTGTTTATAATCCTGATAAGCATTAAGTAGCTTTAAAAAAAATGCATGCAACACTTTGACATTGAATTGAGACTTGGGTTCTGTACTTTTGGGTTGTGTGTAGATACCCAAAAGGAGACATAGAAATGTTCTAAGTATGAGGAAACACACTACTCTTTTCCCATAAAGGTCATTGTTTTAAACAAAACTATTTTATTCATTTTTCCTTGTATAAAGGGAATACCACTAGAAATTGTCAATAATGTACTTCATTATTCTTAAAGTGATAAAATCATTATTCTTAAAGCATAATATTTAGTTACCACTGTGCAGATTATTACATTCTGCTCAAATTGATGGTAATACATATTTTCTCATACTGCTTTGTATCATTTCAGGATAAATTTAATATTGTTCCAGAAATTTCTCTATTCTTTAGTTCTGGTAATTAAACTTATATTTCTTTAGATTTTCAGGTTCTATTTTTTTTCTACTGGTTTCTTATACTTGTGGGAAATTATGGTGAAGAATTAATTTTGTGGTTGGAGAAAGAGGGAGTGTAAAACTATGGGTTTCTCTTACTTTTTGCTTTTAATCAGTTCCAGTCCCTGGATTTTTATCTATACCTCTCATTACAGTCTCTGGAGGAAGTATTTATGGTTTGAATCCTAGAAAAAGTTGTCAGATGAAATCTGGGAACACCAAGGAATAATACAATACTACAGAGTTAATATGATTGATGATATCATAGCTCATTTTGAACAGATGTCAAAAGAAGGAAAATCAAGCTGCCATTCTACATACTGAGCCCTTGTTCACTTAACAGAAGACCTTTATAAGTAAATCATAATTAACGGTAAGTATTCAGTGGGTTAGGTGATGGGCATTCAGATTGCTTTTGAAATTTCAAAAAGTCATCATAAAAATCAGAATTTCTAGAAAAGATGCTTATATATTTTTTTGTATTTTTGTGCTATATTTGACCACAATGTTTAATTTGGCATTGGTGAATGGATTCTAGTTAGGAAAAATTTCCTTTTAGAAATAGAACCACATCTGTGGCACTCTAAAAATGTCATATGCATCCAGTCTTAAAGGTAGCTTTTTAATAATTGCCAAATGAAGTCCCACTTTCCAATTGTGTGCTGACTGGGAGAGACAGTATAGGTGGTACTTTTAAACAAGGTATGCATGTAAAAATAATTTGGGGAGAGTAACAGAAAACACTTACATCTGAATTTAGTTACAGAAGATCTGTAGTCTCTTTGCTGAATCAACCTTGTATTGAACCAGATTATTTTCTTTAACTATATTGTAGTATGCATTGACCATCTCTGGAAAAAAAAAAAAAGGATAAATCTGTTTGACTTACCTTGTAATTTTCAGATTTATCTTAAACTTTGACTTATCTTAAACTTCTAGAATTACCTATGAGACATGTTCACCAGCAACCATAACATCCCTCTCCTGAGTAGGCCCTCACACCACTTTTGGGGACATGAACAAGTGCGGTATATAGCGCAACTCCTACTCAAAAGTGATTCTAGAAAAGTAAGAAGTCCCACATAAGGGAAAGTACTGGTTCTTTCTTAAAGCATCTGAGGAATTTCTTACTTTTGAAACTTCATGTCCTCGCATGCTTGCTGCTTATTAATGAACTGTCAGGCCTATGCAGGTTGGGGATGTTATGTCCAGCAGCATGAGTATATACCTCCTATTTCAATTTAAAATGAAAAACTCAGATCTGTTTGTTTCTATTAAACACACACACACACACACACACACACACACACACACACACACACACACAAGTGCGTATACCCAGAAAGAACTTTACTTGGATTTTCTTTAAAATACCAGTCGAACACACAGAATTCATTGCTAGTTACTGTTAATTTAGATGAACAAAGGGGAGCAAAAGCACTTTAGACACCATGTCTCACTTTAAATTGAAAATGGCATGCTAGGGGAATTTCCAGGTGGCCCAGTGGTTAGGACTCTGCGATTCCACTGCAGGGTGCACGGGTTCGATCCCTGGTTGGGGAACTAAGATCCCACAAGCCGCACAGCATGGCCAAAAAGAAAATGGCATGCTAGAATTTAATTCTGAAAAAATCCTTGAGTGTTGTCAAACTTAAATGCGTTTATATTTTTAACTTTGTGATTTCAACAGACTTTAGCAGTAGTCAGCAAAGTTTTCTATGAAGGACCAGTAAATATTTTAAGCTTTGCAAATGTAGGTCTCTGTTATAACTGCTCAACTCTGTAGCAAGAAAGCAGCTGTAGACAATACATAAACAAATGAACATGACTACGATCCAATAAAAATATATTTGCTAAAACAGACAGTGGACTGGATTTGGCCCACGGGACATAGTCAACCCTGGTCTTCAGTAACTCTCACTTCTTGCATTAACTAATTCCTTTCCTCACAGAGATTCTTAGAAACTTATTTTCAAATTATTCATTATGTTAGCTTTTTATCTGCAATATGGAAAGATATTGTTTCTCCCCCATTAGTTATGAAGAATACAACCCATCTACTCGAATGAACAGACCAGAAACCTATCATCTTCTCTGAGCCTTTCTGAGGCCAGCGAAGGCCTGGAGGAACTGGGAAATAAGTTCATCTGTCAACTTACAGCTGAAGAATTTGAAGCAAGAACACAGAGTTTTGGTTCTACAAGACGCTCTATTTAAAAAGACGCTGCTGAGAGGCCTAATGTTCAGTACTACTGGGCACAGTCTTGAAAATAATAACCTACTTTTCCTGAGCAAAGCCAGCTCTGAAAGAGGATGATGTCTACAAATGAGGTCTCATAAAAGAATATAATTAAACACTGATGCTCCTCGGAGTGAAAGAGCTTTGAGATAATGACTCCAATGGCATGCATTGTACCAATGAGAACAAGATGTCACAATTATATATTTGCAGGTTGATTTAATCTGACAGGATTCTTAGCAACACTGAACTTGGTCTGTCTGTGCATCACAACACAGCCTATGTGTTCTACAAATGAAACTCCATTTATCTTTTATAAAGTTACGTGTGTCAATTAGCGAACTTCTTAATCTAGCTGTACGCTCTTATCAGTGGAGGTCCAGTGTAAGTCTTCATTTGCTGTGGCACAGCCTTTGTAAGTCATCTTCTTTATTTAATTAAAGTCTTTTAAAAATTCCTGATATAAGTGGATTTCTTTCATTATTTGTTTTTTGACTGTGCTCTCATGCAAAGTTCTAATTAGCCTCTCTTTTGAAGTATTTCTTACAGATAAATTAGCAGCTAGTTGGTTGCGTTGTTCCTCAGTTAATCAAAGAGAGGGAGGAATGGGCTATATCAGGAGTTTGCAAACTATGTCCCTTGGTCCTAATGTAGCCCACCACCACCTATTGTGTATGGCCTACATGCTAAGAATAATGTTTACACTTCTAAATGGGTGGAAAAAGAATTAAAAGGAGGATTTTTTGACGAGTGAAAATTGTATGATTTACAAATTTCAGTGTCCACAAATAAAGTTATATTGGAACACAGTCATACTCATTTTTTAAACAAAAATCTATTGCTGCTTTTATGCTACAACAGCATAAATGAGGGGTTACAATGGAGACAGTAGAGCCAGCAAAGCCTTAAACAGTTACTCTCTGGCCCTTCACTGAAAAAGTTTGCCTACCCCTGGGCTACATGAACCTTCAAATTCCCTTTCCAACCTTTTATTTTAATATGACTGTTATCACCTTCCCTTTCCAATTCCCACTTTTGCTTTGATTTTGGGGTGTGGGAGGTTTTGGGATAGAGGCAGGAGCTCAACCCTAAAGCCCCAATTTTGTATATGACAATGCACCTTAATAAACTTTCATCGCCATCCTGTGAAATACTGAGGTCAACCTAGATAATCATTGATCAAAGTGCTGAACATTTATATAGTGCTTTAAAACGAAAAAGCACTGTCAACATACACTATCTCACTTGATCCTAAAAAATGGTGTATTCCCTTTGAAGAGGAGGAAACTGAGGTCTAGATATGTTCATTGACTTTCCAATAATCATGCAACTAAGAAGTGGAGAGCAGACCCTAAACCTGACTCAATCTTCCGTTATTCCTACATCACTACCCTGCATCAGGAAGTAACATACATGCACAAAAAAAAATCTGTAATCTGACAGTTATTCTTGTTTGAGATTCATGCACAAAGCTCATGTGAAATGGACGGGGGGAAGACCTTCTTCTCCCTTCCCTGTCACCCTGACATAAAACCGGTAAGAACTGCAGGCTGGGCTCCCTTTCCCTACATAGAGTAGAAGAGAGAAATAAGGTGCACTTTCATAGCCAGACTAATCCATGCATCAAAGAAGAGTTAAGAAGCAACACTCAAAAATAACAAGATTTAGGAAGTAAAATAACCAGTGACCATGATTCCATGCTTGGCTCCCTAAGACCGTGCAATGGACTAAATGTGTATGTCTCTCCCAAATTCTTACGTTAAAATCTTAGCCCTAATGTGATGGTATTAAGTCATGGGGCCTTTGGGAGGTAATTAGGTTATGAGGGTGGAGCCCTCCTGAATGGAATTAGTGCCCTTATAAAAGAGACCCAGAAACCTCCCTGCCCTCTTCAGCCAAGTGAGGACACAGTGATAAGATGGCCATCTATGAACGACGAAGCAAGTTCTCATCAGACGCTGAAACTGCTAACTCCTTGATCTAGGATTTTCCAGCCTCCAAAGCTGTGAGAAATAAATTTCTGTTGTTAATAAGCCACCCATACTATGATAGTCTATTATGGCAGCCCAAATGGATTAGGATAGACCAATCCCAAACAGCAGCCAGAGTGATCTTTGGAAAACCCAAATCATATCATTAAAATAAATCAGGAATTCTCACAAGGCTGTACTTTGTTTTGCCTTCTTATCCCTCTCTCTCCTCTCCAACTCATCTCCTACCATTTTCCTTCTCTTTCAATCCACTCTAGCCACAATGGTCTTTTTGCATTGATTGCTCATTTTTACCTTGGCTATTCCATGGGCCTGGAGCATTATTACCCAAGAACTCAGGGCCCACTTCTTCCCATTATTAGAGCTCTACTCAAATGGCAACTTGTCTTCAGAGACACTGTCTCTGGTCACTTCATCCATCTCTCTCTACCTGGTTCTCTGATTTATTTCTAGCATTATCCCACTCTAAAATTATCACATTTACTTATTGATGCAGTTTTTTTAATATTTATCTTTCTCCAATGGCATGTCAGCTCCTTTGGTGCAAGAACTTTGCCCATCTTTTTCACCAACACCATTTATACTGCATGGCACATACACACTCAATAAATGCTAAACATATGAATGAGTCATCCTGTGTGGCCTTTGAAATGTACTTTTTCCTTCTTTTAAATATCCTCTTCCTTGTTGGTGATAAGGCAAGGCATATTATTTCAACCAAAAGACATGATATGACAGATCTGTCAAGAGTAGGATAAGAAATACATGGAATACCATAAGATGTGAAAGCATGAGTTCAAGCTGGAAAGAAAAAAACATGTATGAGTTCTGTAGGGACATAGATTGTTTATAGCAACCATATATATTTTCACCTGTAAACATTCTTTCCACGATATCCATTTGAAGCCTCGCCTTTGCAGTGTTGTGGCCTGTCATGATTTCAAGGCACTGGGGGTTCATAGGTGTCTTAACTTTCTAAACTGTCCCTTTTTGAAGATAGAGCATAGAAGTATCCCAGCAGAAAGCTGAGAAGCCCTATTTAACCAGCTACTCTGATTGTTCAACACCTTCGAGGCAAATGAATTTTGACTGGCCCCAAATATTAACAATAGCCAGCTTTGAGAATATTAACTTCATCAGAGTCATCAGTGGTAAGGGGGAATATCTTTAATTCTATTTGTGTGGGGGGGGGAGGGTAGATTAAAAGTTGTATTTAAACCCTCTTTGAATGAGTAGTTAAATAAATTGAAGGTCCTAAAGCTGGACAGTACCTTAGAGGCATAAGATCTGAACTGAGCAAACTCGTGCTGAAATATCTTTTAGTTTAAGAAAATATAACTTTATCAAATTACACAATAGTTGAGAGGGATGGTGTTTTAGTAATGTGTGGCTTAGTTCTAAGGTGTACATGAGGATGGAGTTGAATTATGCATGAGACGTGGTGATTTAATGAACCACGGAAAGCACATTTACTTCAAGGGGACAATGTGTGCTTGGTATATTTCATAAGTTGTGAAACTTAGAAGGGATACTTTTGAAAATAATACGTATCAACTATACCACAGTGGAATCAGCTCAGAGAAGAGAGATGTGTGGTTGTAATAGTCAATATGGAGTTCATTGCTGAGAAAAACTTCAGTTTGTATGATTTTATAAATTCTTCTGTCAGGATCGTTCTAAGGCAGACTGTGAATTTTCTCTTGAAAGTTTTTTCTAACATTTTTTTCCTGATGCCCTCATTTTCCTTTTGGTCATCCTCATTCTCATCCCATCCAGGCCCAAGATATATTTCTTGTTCACCTGCCCATCTTTGTCAATGGCTCAGTTGTCCCTATGTTCTAATTATTCTTCCTTTATCTGCCACCAAGGTTTCTCATCCCATACTACCTGAAATTTTGCAAGTTATTTTTTCCCCTGTACACTGAAATCAGATGCTAATTTTTATTCAAAATCACTTATTAAATGCACGTGCTTGAGAATGCACTGGGTGTGGTGTCTGGTCTGGAGAATAATCAGACAAATGCACTTCTTTCCTGTTACTTAAAATCTTTGATAGCTGTCCTAGAGGAGATGGTACAGTTCACATTAATGAGTAAATGGTTTATAACAGCAGAATATTTGCTTTTAAAAGGTACATAAGGACATACAGTTTTTTAAAAAAAGAAATGGTTCTTTAATAGAAGGGTCTATGCATTTTTTACATGTCGGTAGACAAGATATTCTGGGGAAAGAGATCATTTTCAGACTTCTAAAAAGCACTCTATAGGCAAATTCTTCTCCTGCTTATGCATGGGCCTGATCGTGCCACTAAAATTACTGAATTAAAGTTACTATAACTAGAGGTGGTAACTGGATCTTGGCCTTCCCCTGACAACTGAATGCATGAACCAAAGTATTTATGCACAAAGTAGAAGGCCTTTTTAAGTAGCAAGAATCTAATTTCATTGCCGTTATTACTATTGTGCCAAATGACTTGTAAAATAAATGAGATCTACAGCACCTAGCAAGCTAAGACAACCCCCAATTCATCGTTCCTCTGCAAAGCTACACTCTGATGGTCTCAAAATGAGGGTGAGAGAGAGGGTCAGTTCTGACCTTCCACTGATCAGAACAAAGTGTTATTCCTGATCTCACTTCACTGGTTCCTGACTAGCATAGCATTTTTTGAATTGTCTTATTTTTCTCTCTTCATAAATCAAAGAAAGAATCTAAAGAGCTACAGGACCTGCCTCCTTGCTGCAGTTTTACACAGAAAACTTATTTTGCTGCCACTGGAGTGATCCGTACCTGGACAAATAGGCAGATACTAGGCTCTAGGTACAACTCGCTAATTCCATGAAATCTCCAGAGAACTGTATCACGATGCATCTTGGGCAGAGTTTGAAAAATGCATCATGCATTCATGACTGCCCACCTTCAGATTCCATATTTACTTTTAGTGACACCATGTCAGAAAAGTAGCAAGTGGCAGTAGGTGAGGAGAGAGGTGTGGAAAGGAGACTTTTAAACCATATACAAAATACTGAGAACTTCCAGTGATAAGTCTTGACTTGGTTCCTGTGAAAGCTGTTTGAAGATGTTTGAAATAGCCCTTTCACTCCATCTCATTGTGTGAATCCAAGAAAAGCACCTAGCCTGTGCATGTTATCCAAAGCATATATTATATAATATTATTTTCAAAAGAACAGTGCTACATGCTGCAGTGATTATTTTAAGTCACTTGAATATCTAAAGCAAATACAATTTAGAAATTACTGAGCGTTTTATTTTTCTTGGTCTTTTTGCGTTTTTTCTTATCCATCTTGACATAAAGTGACAGAAGATTTTATTTAGGAAGATTTAGTCATCAGTACAAGGTAGCCATGTGACTGATAGTGTCAAGGGTGAACTCATTCTTCCCTATGGCCTCTTAATTTGGCCTGAATTATATCCACATTCAGTGTGATTTAGTTGAAGGGGTACAGGTTTTAGAGGTAGACAAATTTGATTAGAATCCTAGTTCACTGTTTACTACTTGAGTGACTTGGCTAGTTACCTAAAATTGCTGATCCTCAGATTTCCACCTAGACTTGGATTAATATTTAGCTATTTGGTGTTCTTACTATTATTTGAGGAATTGTTTATTATATGCCAGGCAATTTTCTAAGTGCTTTACCATTATATCAATTAATGCTCTAAGAACACCGAAGTGTTCAGTAGCCACCCTCTATGTTTTAGGAAACTCACTCAGAAGGGTTAATTATCTTGTCTACTTTAACAGCTCATAAGCAGCAAAGTCAAAATTCACATTCCAGTGTGACTCCAAAGCTTGTGCCGTAACCACTGCTGTACAGAGATTAGGGAGACGGCACGCCACAAGCACTCCCTGAACACTGGTCTTGGGGGGCTTCTTCCACTGGCACTGCTGCTTTCACTCTGAGCCATAGTCACACAAAGTGACACTGAGCCTTCCTTCCAGCATAACCTTCATTCCCTGCACCTCCCTTCTTGGTGCCATGAGTCTTTTACAAGATACAAACTGTAGATCCTGACTGTGTCTTGCCTGGTTTCTTGGTTTAGCTTAAAGCTAAGACTTTTGTGCCTTAATCTCTTAGGAGTGAAGAACAACCGCTCGTGGATCGACCCTTAACTCTACCCCATTGGACTCTAGGGTTCTTGTGCGTCTACATCTCATGGCACCGGGAGTTCTCCATCTCCATTTGACTAAGCTGAGTACCCTAGACTTTAAATCTTTTTCATGCCAGAGTATATTTTATCCCCCAATACCTTCCTGATTTAAATAATTTTTTCTATTCAGACTCTCTTACCTGGTTGCAACTGTAATACTATCTGCTTTCCTCTGCCTTTCTAACCTTTATATAATATATATGTGAGTGTATATATATATGTATATATATATACACACATACACGTGTATGTGTATGTACACATGTGAATGTGTATATATATGTATATATGTGTATGCATGTCTGTGCATGTGTCTGTATACAACTCATCTCACTTGTTCAGAGAACTCTTATTTCTAATCCTTTTCACTCTCACAACTTCCAACAGACTGACAGACATACCAACCTGCCATGCTCTGCTAATGCCCAATCCCAGGGCATACGGTACCCTGCAAAATACCCTAAAGCTCATGAATAAAGTATTTTCTTCTAATCAACAAGTTCTGGTGGTTGTAAACACAATACAGTTGTAATATCACCTTTGAAAGACCGGGGAAAAGTAAAAACAAAGCAAAACAAAAAATAAACACTCCATTCTCCCCTTTTAAATCTTGAATCCATACAAAGATCTCTATTTTTCTTTGACTTACTAAAATCTTACTAGTGAGATTTTATTCAAAAGACACATTCTGCCACACACACACACAAAAACATGCTATCATCAAAATAAAACATAAAAGCAGAAAAATAAAACAGGGCCTTTTACTCTTGTGAAGGTCAAATTGTTCCTTGAAACAGTATACCTAAGTGTTTTTCAAAACCACAGATTTCAGGGTCAGTTCAATTTTTTCTCAGTACCAAATGTTTCACTTAAAATGTAAAGACAGACCAGCGATCCAATGTTTTCATTAATTGTACATAATAATTCAAGTATAAAGTATTACATTTTTCACAAAAAGCAAGGAGGCTCTGTGTGGTGTATGAGTCCCCAAAATATACACATGCATTTAAAAATTAGCTAATTAAAAAAATCCGCTAAGCACTCTTTATGCATAGCCTCTTGTGTTCAAGATCTCTTCGTCCCTGTATGTGTAGGGTAGGGCTGACGGGGCTCAGCCTGTGGAAAGCTACAGGGTCACCAATAACTCCATATCTCTGATGTCTAAGATGGGTGCTTATCTCACCATTTATAACTACAGTTTGAGAAATCCATTTGGAAGTGTTTTTACAATAAATAATCTGAAACCCATTATTAATCCAAAGGAGTATAAATCAAGGAAAGGAAACATAATCCAAACCAATCAGGGACCTGAGGGAGCCGGAATAAGAAGGGTTATAGCCAACTGAAGGAAGATGGACCTAGAATTTCATGAGCAAGAGGTCAAGAATGTGTCCTTAATTTTGGTGAAGTTCTTATGAACTTAAAGAGGTCAATAGGAAGTAAACATATTCCCCAGTGCTAAGCTGTTTTGGAAACAGATAAGTGCAATATGGTCCCACCTTGAAGGACAGAAAGAACGAACGCCCTCTTGTGTGTAGTATCGTTTTTTTTGTTTATTTCCTGCTGAGTCAGCACATGGCCTTCAGCTCCTTCTCAACATGGCACCTCAATGCCGGTCATTGGAGGTGACCGATCAAGTGACAGTGACTTGGCACCTCTGCTTAAGTAGCTTTTACCTTCATAGGGAAGTAGCACAACGCTAGTAAATCACTATACCATAGGGCAGCAGGTGGTAATTTTTTTTAAAGTAATATGACAATAAAGCTTGTTTAGAGAACAATGATTTCTGACCAGGGTGACAGCAGAAGCCTTATGGATGGAGTGAACTTAGAGTCAAGCAAGCATTTTTAGAGCATAAAAGTACAGAGGAGAAGGGAGGAGATAAGAGTTGTTTTCTGTTGTGAACATGAAAATATATTATTTGGGCTTGGATTTTAGAGGGCTGCTCTATGTGCCATCACGTTTTAAATCCAAGGGGAGAAAAACTTCTAATAAATGGCTAAGATAATTAAAATATTCATGGAACCTTAAGAGTGATTTATAGTCTGCAAATGTAGCATGGAAGGATGAGCTCCAGAATCTGGTAATTCTCTATTTCTAAATGTAAGCACTATTATTTATGAAAATACTAATTCTTTTTTATGATGATTACATAATCAAGTGTGTCTATGATTTTTTTTTAAAAACTATGAAAATATTGGTCTCATAAAAACAAAATAAACCACATAAGTAACTAAATTTATAATAAACACTTTATTTGTGGGACATTTGTATGTGATTTATAACTGAATCATCAAATATTCATTTCAAATGAGCATGAGGGCAATACTTACTTCATACAAATGTATTTATGTTTGAAGTGAAGGAAAACTAAAAGCTATGACAGCCTAAATCTGAGCTTAGATATGGTAAATATACATATTTGCACCTTCAAGCATGTGGTGACTCTTTCTTGAAATAAAGCTTCATGTTCAATGGACAAAATCCTCTGATGACCAGAAAAAAGGGAATTACGGCAACTTTGGTACTTCCTCTTAATGTCCACTCTTGCAAAAAATATTCAGTTAAGAAAACTTTCTAGAAGCAGACTGAGACCCAATCCGTCTACCACTCAATGTGGTTTTCTTCACTTATTTTGTTTTACTTGTTTTGTCCATGGGGAAACTATTCAATTTGGTGAAGGACTAGAATCTTTCCTTGCAGAAGAGAGAATTGTCTTAAGGCAAATGCACTTGTGGTTTAAACTGCATTTTAAACTGCATCTTGTCATTGTATTAGTCTCCTGGGGCTGCCATACAAATGACAACAAACTGGGAGGCTTAAAACCAAATGTATTCTCTCACAGTTCTGGAGACCAGAAATCCAAAATCAAGGTGTTGGCAGGGCTGGTTCCTTCTGGAAGCTTTGGGGAGCATCTTTCCTTGCCTCTTCCAGCCTCTGGTGGGTCCAGGAGTCCCTTGGCTTGTGGCTGTATCACTCTGATCGCTGTGTCTTTCACATGGCTTTGTCTTCTTTGTCCTGTCTTCTCCCCTTCTCTTCTCTTATAGGGACAATTGTTTTCTCTTATAGGGACATCCTAACCCAGGATAATCTCATCTCAATAGCCTTAACTTAATTATGTCCACAAAGACCCTCTTCTCAAATAAGGTCACACATCCAAATAATAAACATTCATAGGCTCTGGATGGACATATCTTTTGGGGTTCCACCATTCAATCCACTACAATTATTTTTTCTATTATTTTTCCTGTTATTCACATTGTAGGGGTAGCTGATTCTCCTCCTTTTGACCATGATATTAAATTAAATAAAAGTCAACCTGTGACTCCGCACTGTGAGATTTTACTCTCTTCTGATTTTATTTGGCTTTGTTAATAGATGTAAATTTCATACACCTTCTACCTGATTATACGACATTGCTCTAAATCAAACAGAGAGCTTAATTTCATCTTATTCTTAAAATTCATAAAACATGAAATTCTAGCTGAAAGAAAATAAGAAATAGCATCTACTTATTTACTTTCAATTATTTATTTTAGTTATATGTTCTCCCAGAATACAATAATTCATCTATTGACTTGTTATATGTTATAAAAATATTTTAATGCTAGAGAAAATATGATATAGTTAAAATAAAATGTACAGGCTTTTGCCAGAGATGATTCTGACCATTATTCATAGTTCATAGCTTCACATTTTCAGTCTATTTGATTTAAAGCAAGCCACTCAATCTTTTTTAGTCCCTGTTTTCTCATGTAAAATGGAGACACTAATACCTCCTATGCTTGTTTATAAAGAGGATTAGATATAATATAGGTAAGTCACCTAGTACAAAACCTAGCACATCATATTTACTTTATAAATGATGGTTATTACTTATATAGATTTGGTCTATGAAGCAAAGTATAAAAATGAATTTTTGTTGTTAGCTCATTTATTTAATTCATTTACATGCTGAATTGAATAGTCTCTGGTCTAAGGTAGGTTTGGAGAGCATGGTGTAATGTGAGTTGCCAGAAGTCCGACATCATGTCTTAATTCCTTTGGTGGATCTGTTTCCACATTCTTTCTTTCATTTTTATTTTTTTAATTAAAAAATTTTTTTAATGTTTTTATTATTTATTTATTTATTTATTTATTTATTTATTTATTTTTTTTTTTTGCGGTACGCGGGCCTCTCATTGTTGTGGCCTCTCCCGTTGCGGAGCACAGGCTCCGGACGCCCAGGCTCAGCGGCCATGGCTCGCGGGCCCAGCCGCTCCGCGGCATGTGGGATCTTCCCGGACCGGGGCACAAACCCGTGTCCCCTGCATCGGCAGGCGGACTCTCAACCACTGCGCCACCAGGGAAGCCCTATTATTTATTTTTTAAAAACTTTTGTTAGAGTATAGTTGATTTACAATGTTGTATTAGTTTCGGGTGTACATCAAAGTGAATCTGTTATACATATACATATATCCACTCTTTTTTAGATTCTTTTCCCATATAGGCCATTTCAGAGTACTGAGTAGAGTTCCCTGTGCTACACAGTAGGTCCTTATTAGTTATCTGTTTTATATATGGTAGTGAGTATATGTCAATCCCAATCCCCCAATTGATCCCCCCCCTTACCCCCAGGTAACCATAAGTTTGTTTTCTACTCTGTAACTGTATTTCTGTTTTGTAGATAAGTTCATTTGTACCCTTTTTTTTAGATTCCACATATATATTAATATAATGGAATATTACTCAGCCACAAGAAAGAACAAAATCATGCCATTTGCAGCAACATGGCTAGATCTAGAGATTGTCATACTGAGTGAAGTAAGTCAGACAGAGAAAGACAAATATATGATACCTCATCCTTTCAATTTGACCTATTATCCAGGCTTGTCTCCTCAGTCTCCCCTGAAAACATGATTCTCCTTCCTGACCACGGTCTTGCTCATGCTGTTTGACTGCTTGGAAACGTTCTCCTTTCTTCTCTGATATCCACCTACCCACTGTTTATGGCCCAGGAAAAGTCACTTATTTTCTCTGTAGACTCCTCCCATGTTATGCTCAAATGTATGTCCTGCTTTGAAATTTGAAATTTTTTACACTCTGTACTCATTTTGGCATTTGACTTATACTACCTCACATTGTTAGAAGATGTTAAGTTAGGTGTAAAAATCATCAGATGTAAGTTTCATGAGGTCAAAGATTTTAATTAAGTTTCTCAGTGTTTCTGGGTTGCACTCTTTACTTAATTCAATTGTTCTTGCAGGTTCAAGTCTCACCTCAGATCCATGTTTCTTTTGGATTAAATTCAACTCCAAGCTCTCATCATCCAGATTGGTGGGAAATTCAACTCTGATAATTACTGGGCCTCCTCCCTCATGATTATCCAATCATCCAGAGATCTTACACAGAGACAAACATTTGGATCCTCCAGTCTTTTATCTGCCCTAGTTACCCCAGGAAGACCATTATCCATGCCCACATAGTCATCGAAATTTAGAAGCTCCCATGTCATGTAGGATAGATGTTTCCAGGGCTGGGAGTTCAGTTTAGCTATTTTCCTGGAATCCAACCCCCACTCTGTGTTATGAGAAAGTCATTCTGGAATCCCAAATCCTCATGAATCTCAGAAATCACTATCCTTTCCTTTTGCTTGGAAAAATCTCTTTGTCTATTCCCAAATCTCTTTGTCTTTCTCCCTTCAAAGAAGGTATCTGCCCATCTCTTTCCTACTTATTCAGTAAACTCCCTTCACTGAGCTTAGATTTACAAATGGCAGGAAAAGAAACTGTCTTCAAAAATCTTCTGTTTTCAACCTTACATTCCTACTTTAGATGAGTCACACTATTTAATTCAACTGGAAGTAAAGAAAGAAAGTATCATAGGATACAGCACACTTTAATGTTTAAATAAAACTTTCTTTCCAACAGTAATCACTCAAGAACACAGATTATCTGGATATGTCTCAGAGACTTGTGGAGCACACTTATTGATGATCAAAGTGTGTGACAGCCTGAAGAATAAACTGGAAAATAAATTATTTCAAGAGAAAGAAGATACCAACAGAAAAGTTGGGTGTGGAAACGATGCCTCCAATCATATGAGAAGTGTTGAATGGGAGTTAATTACACCTACAATATTTGTCTGTCAGATTTGTCCTCTAGCTCAGCTCTCACAATCTGAGACCTAGAGTGAAAAGCAACTCAAAGTGGAAACTGAAAGAGGGCTGTTTTAAATACCCAGTAAGATATCGGAAGCACATGACAGTATTGCTTTAGAATCCTTTTAACATAGTTGAGAGAGAACATGAGTTTAGAATATTGAGGGCTCTGAACAACAAAGCATGCCTTTGGCCCACTGAACTTTTGTCACAATGTGCAAACATGCCCTTGACACGGGAGCATCCTCACTAAGCACACATGGTAACATTTGCTACAGCCAAGACCTTGACAGACACACAGGAACCTAGCAATCCCCATGGTGTTGGTTACACTCTCAGAGCTCTGTTGCAATGAGAGTAGGTGCCAATGGCAGATGAATGACTATGGTAACCTGAGTAATGATGAGAACCATGTGCATCCTCATTGAAAGCCATTCACTATCAGAAACCATGGCAAGTCGTTTCTGTATAGCCTGCAAAACACTAAGAGGTCTGAGAAGCAGAAACAGCTAAAGAGAATCAGGAAGGAGGAGGAGGATATTTTCTAGAAGGTAGTTTGGATGACTAATTTGTTACAAATATATGGACTAACTGTCTCTATTCTCAAAACTGTATGTGTGGGGATGGAGTGACTCAGGACCAGGAGTTAAAACATCAATCGAGGTGCTTTTACAGCATCTTTAGCTGTAACTTATAAAATTGGACCTTCTAGTATTTCCCAAATATCTGGTATTTCCTGAAATTTACCCTATCAAATTCTAGACCATCAATCAAGATACTCCACTGGAGATGGCCTACTACTTTTAAATAAGGTTGACAACTTCTGCACATTATACCCTCATTTCAAGCATCCATAGCACATTTAACATACAAAAGATTCTAAAATCTTTTGTAATAAATGTTTTGAAATTAATTTTCCTTGGCATACCTCAAATTAATTTTCCATAGTAGCCATTTTTCAAGAGATGTCTATCTGTACCCCCAACTAATACTGCTCTATGGAATTTTACAAACTGGATGCATTTCTAATTTGATCTGTATTATTGGACACTTTGATCATTAACTCCCTATGAAAGATATTCCATGGACAATATAGATAATTACACAAATATTTGGGCACACATGAAATAAATATATTATATAGATATGATATAGAAAATACTAATGTTATATATCATGTATATATATTATATATTTGTATATATGTATGTCATATACATTATATACATATATGTAAATGATATAACAAGACTTGGACACATGAGCTATGAACCTATCAAAATGATTAACAATAAGATACAGACTATTCTAAGAGCTAAAAAGGCAATATGCATGGTAGTAACTGCTCATAATGACTGGGAAATAGGTGGCGGTTACCATGGCCTCCGGGTGTCAAGGAAAACTTTTTGGAAGAGGTTGTTTCTGACCTGGCTAGTTACGAGGCACATACAGATGGCTAAGATTTAAGTGACCCAGTGTGTTCCAAGCAGGAGAAAACTACAGAGTAAGAGAAGGTACATGTTACACCGTCACCTGCCAAGGCAAACATTCTTACAGATCATTCTATGTCAAGCTTTGGGCTCTTTGAACTTCTTCGGCTTTTGAAAATATGAGGTCTGTTAGCAGTCCTACATTTTAAAAGTAAACAATGTTATCCCTCCGTGCCATTCCTGTTTCCTCTATTTACATTGGGAATGGAACTTGATGTCACCCTCAAATAAGTCAGTGGAGATCAGAACGTTATTTAATTTGAATAAATAAACCTTAGTATATTTAATTTGAATCGATAAACCTTAGTATCACCACAGAAGGAAAAAAAAATGACTATTACAATACGGTTCCTATTACTCCCATCCCATTCACACACACACTGCTTATAACAAAACTCTTCAAACTTTTCCTGTTTAGAACTCCTAATGGCAGGGACAAAAGTAAATAAATATATGCCCAGAGAGATGGGAAAGGGAGATAATGGCTAAGGGATTAAATTCTAGGACTTCTATAAGAGGAACTCTATCGGTGTCTCTTTTATCTCAAAGCTTTAAGTGAGTAGTGCATTCTCTGTTACGTATCATACTTTTATGTGTTTCACAGAGGAATACATTTATTTTCTTTCCAAACTCTTTTGGTAAATTTGATGTACCAGGAGGATAAAACATATTTATATCATGGATTCACATGACACACTGCTTCACACCTACCACCCCCCCATGGGAGGTTTAGAATAAATACAATAAACCTCTTTTTCAGTATGTAAAAATTATAATAATTTATGGAAGTGGAATACTTATGGAAATATTTATATTTGTAGGCATTAATCTCATGGAGTGGCCCATGCAAAACAGTGGTGATCCTGACCAGATGTCTCACTCACTTCAGAATTTTCAGTTGTGCTTGAAACACAATCATTTGGCAGAAAGAAACTTTAGTGGGACTGTCTCTAAGTAAGAGGAGAAAGAAACAGCGTATGACTCCTGGGCCTTTAGGATAAAGATCAGAAATGAATAATCTGGTATTAGGTATCATTTTCTCAATTTTCCTCCTTGGTTCTTATGTACCAGTGTACCTTGATTGAGAAAGCAGAATTTTGTGAAACTTTAGTGAAATAATATTTTTTATTAAGATGTGCCCATAAGGGCAAAGTGCTCTCAATAGTACTTTAAAGCAGAGACATTTGTTAGCTAGTTCATGGAGCTTATATTATAGACTAACAATTGACCTAGTAAAACTCTTTTTGAAATTGAGCTCTGTTCAGATTCAGCAAATGAAAACCAGAGAAAATACCAAAGCTAAAATAATAAAAAGCAAAAATAGAGTGCCATCAACTTCCTGTGGAGATTAGGTAATACTCTGAGAGAGGACAGAGTTAATGTTTGATAAGGGTCATCAGAAGTGTGTCCAAAAACAGAAGATAATAACAGTACGATTGAATCTTCAGTGCATTCTATTACACTCAGTCTATAAATCTCAAAGTTTTACCTATTACGGTTTAACTTTATTAATTTAGTTACCTTGGCTTAATAGGTGACACCAGGATACTTATGCTTAGAAAATTATGAGCTGTAAATACCCCTATTTATAGAGAATACAAATATGAAATATAAACAGAAAGAGACATAGTGCTGTCATGAGTTTAATATATTGGGGGCTTCAAAGCTGTATTTTCAGAAGTGACAATTTTTCCTCTGCTGCAAGTGTAAGCTAAACAAACTCTAGGGAAGTGTCAAGCTCTCCTTTGATAAAAGTATGAGACCCTCTCCCCAGGCCCACCCAATGTAATTTCTGAAACATAGTAGGTACTCATCAAAAACTTGTTGACTAAATAAACATGCACACACAGAGATATCAGTTTGAGTTGAACAAACTTCTTTATGTAAAATGTAGCAAAATAAAGATCCAGTCGTTGGCTTCACTAACTTGATAAATGGAGACAATTAAACTCAAATAAGGTCATCCAAACTTGTGTGTCTAACTAGTAACCTGAAGTATGTAGTTCAGAACCAGTGTGAGCCCTGAGAAGACCTTTTTAGGAAAGTAACTGTTTCTTTATGCTGGATCCTCAAGTCCTACTCATAAATAGATCAGAAATAGTCCCAAACACTGTACAGATGTTTACGTTGCCAAAGGCAAACTTTGAGAGCAAACTTTAGCCCACTGCCTGCTGTCCCCCAAGCCATGACCAATGAGAGTTTTCCACACTAGTCCCTGTTACTGATTTCATCACTACCTGAACATGGGTCCAAACGATAAACATCCCTGGGGGCAGAGCCTCTATAGAGTATTTGTGAATGCAGCAGCGCTACCCAGCACAGAAATTCAAATAATGGGATGGGAAATTAAATCAGAAAAAAAAAAAATCTTGAGTCCTACCCCTTTATTTTACACAAGAGGAAACTAAGGCCTAAACAAGTGAAATGACTAAGGTCAACCCAAATCATAGCCGACCGATATTAGTGTAGACCAAAGAGTCTGGAGAAAACTACAGAGATGATGCTGACTGATCAGCATTCCTGATTATCTTATTTTTAAACTAACGCATAAATGGTAAGAGAGCAAGCAGGTGGACGGACTTAAAAAAATAAAAATAATGACAGGGTATTCATTGGTTGAACCATATAATCTTTTTTGTGTGTTACAAACCATATTCAAAGCCACATAATACTAGAGTATAGACACATTATATATGTCTAAACATTAAAGATGGACTTCTGAGTATTTTTTACAGCTAGCCAACAGACACAAGTAATCAGATCCACTGAGTTAGCTAACTAATTTGCTAATTGAATATTTGCGCAAAGGATAGAAATACACAGAAAAACTCTGCAATTAACCTTTGAAAACAAAAAGAACTGTTGCCTAGAAGGTTGTCAGAGCTTAATTATTGATAGAAGCTTAAGGGTAAATCTAAATCATGACCTTAAACACTCTTTATCTTTATGTATCATACCTTATTTGCGAAGTAAGTGCCAGCTCCTGAACTGTTCTCCTATGGAATGGAAAGAAGCAACCTCCTAAAACTCAGTTAATTGATCAGAACAAACTTTGTTTTTAAAAACTTAGCTTCATTGCTCTGGAAACTTAAGAAATAGATTTTTCCAACTTATATACCATGTATATGAGATATTTCCTTAATAAAAACAATAAAAAATACTTTTCCTTTATAGTAAATTTCAAATGAAAATATCCTGTATTAAAAAAATTATTAGGGCTTCCCTGGTGGCGCAGTGGTTGAGAGTCCACCTGCTGATGCAGGGGACACGGGTTCGTGCCCCAGTCCAGGAAGATCCCACATGCTGTGGAGCGGCTGGGCCCGTGAGCCATGGCCGCTGAGCCTGTGTGTCCGGAGCCTGTGCTCCGCGACGGGAGAGGCCACAAGAGTGAGAGGCCCGCGTACCGCAAAAAAAAAAAAAGAAAAAAAAAATTAAAATCTAACTAAGTTGTTAGAAATGCTGCCTTAGTCCAACCACCATCACGGGACAAGTACCTCTTGTTTCATGTAAATACTTAATGTGATTCGAATCTCTCTGAGATTAATGTGATAGTATAAACTATACATTGCATATAAGGGAAATTATATACAAAACAAGAAGTGGTATGGCAAAAAGAAATAGCAACAATCTAATTGGCCGACACGTGATAGTTTGCCGAACATAATTGATTATGCGTGTTTCAATCTATACAATGTCATGCTATTGCATATTTTGTGTGTATGCTTGCCAACAAAGGAAATAAAACAACTTTTATTGATTATGTATTGTGTGAGGGACATAACAGGCACACAATAAATATTTCTGAATGAAGTTCAGGCACTGTGCCAGGCAATTTATATGTGTTTTGTTACTTAGTTTTAATTTCATATAGAGGAGGTTGAGACGCTCTGAAGTTACACAATTAGCTCAGCATTGTCCTATGAGATGACTCCAAAATTTAAACCTAGGTCTACCTTTTTGTAAATGCTAAAAATGTTTTTATCCTAAAAATTCTATGAATGTTAAATTTGAATCTAAATACTCACGTGAAATTGTCGGGTATCTTCACAACACAGTCTCCCCTTATGTGCCTACAGGGAGCAGAAGGGAGAAATACATGCTATGTTAAAGTAGGCTATTATCTAATGGTAAGATATAATGAATAACGTGAAAGACCAACTCCTTCGAAATTTCTTTCTACACCATACAATTCTTTGTTTTGCATGCTGTCTAAATTTCTATTCATAAAAGACTAATTTATGTTAATGACTTTCCTGTTTCAAAATATCCTTGGGAAAATCAAGTAAGCTGCCATTAATTCCTAAAAGTAAACTGATTTAATCAAATTGCTTCCACCCAGCTGAGGTAAGCCACACTGAGAAAACAGACATTTCAATTCAGATTCTTATGCTCTTAATGGGAAGGTAGAAAAGCACACTTGATGTGAGGACAGGCTTGGGAAGGCACCATGAGAAGTTTTGTGAATCCCAAGAGAAGTATGAGGATAGGGGATGCCTGGGTTTGGAAGAGGAGATGGTAATCATTTGGACAGGGAAAATTCTAGAAAGAGTTTGGAAAGAGGAAAGATGTTGCTTATCTACTTAACTTTTTTAGGTTCAGATTTGGTGTCTACTTAAAAGAACACACAAATCACCCCCGAGCACACTTCAACCTTGGACTATGCAGGCCTGATTCATGTATTGAATTGTACCATATACAGGCAGGCATTATCCTTAGGTTGTTATACCCTTAACTACTACAGAAATGACTTATTTACTTGAAGATTAAAATATGTGTATGTGGGCAAATATGTATTTTTAAAGTAGGACCAAAACCAGAAAAAACATATACTTGCTTTCAAGGAGTTGGCAATTTCATTTATATAGGCATTTAGTCTCTACAGCAGCAAGCATTAGCTAGTAATGCAAAATGCCAAATGCCCAGAAGCCAATATATTAGTTTCCTAGAGCTGCTGTAACAAAGTACTAAGTACCGGGTGACTTAAAACAATAGAGATTATTTATTCTCTCACAGTTCTGGAGCTTAGAGGGCCAAAATCAAGGTGTCAGCATAGGCATGCTCCCTTTAAGACTCTTTCTGGCTTCTTCCTAGCTTCTGGTTGTGGTCATTATCCCTTTGCACACCTTGGCTTGCAGCTGCAACGCTCTAATCTCCGCCTCCGTTGTCACCTGGTGTTCTCACTGTGTGCCTCTTTCTTTGCATGACATATTCTTCTTCTTTTAAGGACATCAGTCACATTGGATTAGGATGCTCTCTAATGACTTCACGTTAACTTGATTACATCTACAAGGATCTATTTCTAAATAAGGTCCCATTCATAAGCACTGGGAGTTAGGGCTTCAAGGTACCTTTTGGGGGAATATAATCCAACCCATAAAACCAATTCATTTCTAACCGAATTATGTGATATGACCACATCACTCTCTTCAGAAGCGCTGAGGAATCGTGTGGCCATTTGTAGTCAGGTCTTAGGGAAGTCAGCCAGCAGTTCTTTACTATTGTGAGGTGATGCCCTTGATCTTCTCCTAAGTGCCTCACGATCTCAAAAAATTGGTTATTTAAAATAAGAACTGAGCTATCTATAAATAGGACTGAGATTATAACTAATTTATCAAAAGTAAAACCATATAAAATTTTAATTAAGTAACATTAATTTTAATAACTATGGCATTAACAATGCAAAGAATAAAATTCCAACGCAAGGAAAAAGAGCATTATAGATAATACAATAATTTACTGAACACACTTATTCTATTTCTAAGACTATTCAACATGCTCCTTCAAACTCTGTATTTTGGAATTCATTCAGAGCTTGTTCTCTGTTCCTCATATTCCCCCAGTTATGTAGAAAGACCCAATCTTCCCGCCTCCCAGATAAAGAGGATATTCTAATCAATGAGGAAAAGGTCTTCTCAGACTAAATCTGTTCTACCCACTCCAATGATGTTTTAATTTTGTCTAAAATTTTCTTGATTTTTCTCATGCAGCTTCTCCCAAACTGCTATCTATCTCTCACCAAATAACTATGTATTTTAAAAATTCACATCTTTCACGGGGCCATCCAACATTTTCTGCTCTCTAATGTACAATGAATACAATTTCAAAACTCATTTCACAGACGTTAAGTATAGATCATGTGCAACTCTCTTTTGAATTCTCGTTTGCATAAAATTTTGTATATTTAAAATTAGAAATCTGACGATAAGCCATTGTATTTCAATAAAAAACAGGACAGATTAAACAACATTTACAAGGTATGTAGTAAGCTCACTTTAAAAAGGAAGCATTCTATTCTCATTATTTTATAACAAGATATACTGGTTAATAGACTTTCAACTGTAGTAGTAGTATAAATTTTCAAAAAAGTTACCTACAAAATATTAACATAATTCTCATTTGGAAAAAGTGTAGTCATGTCATATACAAATGGCCTTCTTGGCATTATGCCAGAGAAAGGCACAGCCTTGACAGTCTGGCTCCCCTTGGTTTATTAGAATTCAAGAAGTCTGCATCTGGGCCTCAGAAGAGCTTCTCAGTCTGACCGTTCCCACTTTTCCCACTCCAAGACACAAGCTGGAACTTACATCTCTGTCAGTTTCACTGTTTTCCTGAGTGGTGGCTAGACTATGATTTATGTGACTTCCTGCTTCAGGTAAAGTATACACCCATTGGCCAAAGCCAGTTGTGGGTCTAGCCCACCTGGCAGACTCATTTCACTCTTGAGAATGGGAGTGGTGTTAGAGAGCTTAGCTTTCAATGAAGCCAACCCCTCCCAAAGCCATTAATTAAACCTGGTTCACAAGTTGGGCTAGCCTCCTTGATTGCATCTATAGGCCCCGTTATGGGTTTAATTGTATTCCTCCCAAATTTGTGTGTTGAAGTCCAAAACTCCAGTGCCTCAGAGTGTGGACTTATTTGGAAATAAGGTCATTGTTGATGAATTAGTTTAGTTAAGATGAGATCATATGCAGTAGCATGGGTCCTTACTCCAGTATGACTGGTTTTCTTGTAAGAAAGGGAAATTTGGACACAGACTGAACATGAGGGAAACACCACGTGAACATGAAAGCAGAGATCAGGCAAACATGCCTATAAGTCAAGGAACTTAGCAAGCCAAAGTCTGACACCAAACCACGATGCAGGCAGATTCTCAACCACCGCGCCACCAGGGAAGCCCGACAATACATTTCTGTTTAAGCGATTCACTTTGTGGTACTTTCTTACAGCAGTCCAGCAAACCAGAACAAGGCTCCATATAAGTGCAGGTATTATGGTCATCTGCTCACCACTTTATACACATAAATACACACACACACACACACACGTTATACATGTAATATCTTATTTAAAATATGACATATACAGTTATATACAATATACATAAAATATAATTTAATGAATCTTTAAAAGTTGCTTGACAAGTGCTTAATTTTATTTTGTGAATTAAGAAAGTGAGGCTAAATTTATCTATTTAGATTAGGAGGAAGAAAAACAAACATCATAAACGTGTATCTAGAAAAAGTCCAAAGCAGCCACAAACACAAACTGCAGCCCCTGTGTGGATTTCCTGTTGCCTCTGCATGTAAAAGCACATTGCTGTTCATTTTAAGTGTGACTGTATATTATCCAAGACTTCAAACAGTGACTCAAGAGGAACTGTTGCCTATAAATCAATGTTACCCAGCTTACATGTTGACTAGCGTATGGTTTGGTCTGATGTAAGGTATGTGAATACAGTGTGTGGTTGCTTGCATGTACATGCACATATGAGCAGATGTATAAGCTTGTGCGTCTACTTAAAACTTAGTTTCTTGTCAAGAAAAATGTTAATAGTATGGATGCTGGAACAGACTGTGTTCACACCATTCCCAATGAGGCTGCAAGTCATAGGGCCATATGCTGTGTTTTTAAGAAAGCTAATTTGTTGCCAGCACATATCAACACACGTGGAGCCTAGGACTACTATTTTAGCTGTTTTTCTATTAGGCTGTCTCATTAAGATGTGCCTGTAATGGAGGAATAGGGTGTGTGTTGGGGGGATGGGGAAGCTTGGTAAAGTCTTGTTGAGAATAATCCAGGTTACCGAGGTCTTCCTTATCTTCATCTTGTTTAGCTGCGGGTTTATAATTTTCCCTTTGCCAAATATATCTACTGAAAAAGTCAATGTAAATAACTAGTACATAAATGTTAACAGAAGTCCAAGCTGGGAGAATATAGTAGAGATGTCACCCAGGAAAATTTCTATCAATCCACACTAATTCAGAGTTGGCATTCATTCTAACACAGGCTGGGCTGTCATTTATTTAGCATGGCTTATATAGGGAAAAGGGGACGTGAAGGAAGTTGATAGTGTAAAATACATTGCTTGACTAGGTTAGATGTCTGGTCCTCAAGCTTTCTACTTTTGCTTCACAACAATAAAAGCCACACTTCTGCATACCTAAATATAATAGCTATAAATGTTCCCGACCCTGGTTATTAAAACAGGTCTAATAACCACTATTTTCATATTATTTAAAATGATGGGGCCTAAACTTATTTTTAAATGTTCTATAATTTAAATGTGCATTCATGGAAACTGAATCTGTGTCACTGTGCACAAGATCTCCCCTTAGCTTGGATATGCTCATCTTAAGCAGGAACTTTCAGGATGTAGAGGCCTAAGCAGCCAGAGGAGGCACAACTGCAGAGAGAAGTGAGTCAGGAGCCTTCTATGGATGACTGGGGATTGGACCATGGGATTATTCATTTCATATGAAATAATTAGAAAAACTGGAAGATGAAGATAAGAAAGAAAGAAAGAAAGAAAGAAAGAAAGAAAGAAAGAAAGAGAAAGAGAGAGAGAAAGAAAGAAAACATTACTATCCATAGCAATGCTACTGAAAACAGTGCCTAATTTTCTTTTAGTTTGGTTTTACTAAAGGACCAACATCCCTGGTGCTTCATATTATCTGAAAAAAGAAGAGTGAAAAATGAACAAGTCATGGATTTTCAGGGCTCTAATGACTTATACTAATGTATTCCTTCATCTAAATACAGATTTCTATTTAAAATTCAGTATGCAGGGGTATTATGAATTCCAGTTTAATGGATTCCAAATAATTGCCCTTTAGAAATGATGAATAGCTGTTTAAATCCACTGATAAGAATATACTATTTCTCTCCTAACAACAGGCCTGCCATATTAACCGTGTCATCTATGCCTGAAATTAGTTTATTAATTTTTTATTGATATGCAAAATCCAAATTGATGACAGTTGGAAAATAACCCTTTGCTAAGAGCCCCCAACTTTCCCCCGAAAATGTCTGTTGTTATTCTTGCGGGTGATAAAGGAGAGAAAGGCAATAATATTTCGAAAAGAGGGAAGGCCTGAGAAAGGCAGATGATACCACTTTTTTCCTTCTTTGTTTTTTAGGTTGAGCAGTTCAAAAAGATGTGCTTCTAAGGTGGACATAATGACGGGAGATTTCCAAATCCCATAAAGACAAAGCTTTTTGAAGTTCTTGGTTGTGATCACACAATGCCCTTAAAAAATACTTATAGAACTTGTTCTTAAAAGGGAGTAGAAGCAAGAGAGGCAGATTTCTCCTATGTAGCACAGGCCTAGGGTTTTGTTTTTCATTTTATCCCTGATCAGCACAGTTTTCTACACTAGTCAAAAAAATAAATGATACTCTGAAAGCCATGGCCAGAATAGATGCAATAAACACTATGGCATATTGAAGTAAAAAGTGTATGTTCGTTATTGGAGTATCAATGTTTTCTGTATTTATACACAATTTTATTACATTATACAATCTATATCACTACATATATCGGTGTATTCAATTAAGAAAAAATATTAATTCATGTAAAAAATGGAAAATTTGAGCTTTTTCTAAACCAAGTTGTAACAAATGATGTTAGGGAAAAATTAAATCTACTGTTATTCAGTCCATTGAATCCTTAGTTACTTTGATGTCATGCATCTTCCCTTTCAAGAAAATTCTCTGGGAAAAGCTGTGTTCCTCACAAAGAGAAAAACAAATAAAATAATCTTCTATGCGAGCCAAAACATACTTCAGAATTGATATGATTTCTTGCTCCCTGATGTTTGACTTTTATAAAGTCATTGTTCTTAGTGCAGTATTTATATTTTTAGAGCAATCTGTGAATAGTATACATGCAATATATATGGACAGCTCTATCTATTTATGCATATAAACACATGTAAATACAAGCAGACTGCAATGAAATGGAAATTTCCTGCTTTTTGTGCCCAACACACTATCAGGGGAAAGATGGATTACCAAGGGAAAAAAACCTCAGACTTCCCATTTCACCTCTGCCATCAATATTAATAAAGTTGACTCATTTGTTCCGATAAGAAATGCTAGTCAGGATACAAATGAAAAGGAAAAAGCAAGCAAAACCTTGTTTCAGTTTTTGCTAAGTGACTAAATAACACCATTTCTTCCTTTCCCTAAATCTTATCTAAGAGGAGTAAAAGATGGAAAGACAGAAAGAAAAAAATATTTCCATAAATCAGAGTCACTAAAAATGGAGTAGAAAGGGTGAAATCTGTTTTTGTCTTTTCAGTACACTTGTGTATGAAACCCTGGGCTGCTGTTACTTGAGGTTTTTCTTCTTCTGTAGCAGAAGGGTGACTGCCCCTTTTCTCCAAGCCCTTTCTGTCTTCCTCTGGGGTCTGCTCTGCTGCCTCTCTACATACCACTGGGACCCACAGAAGAATGGCTCCTCTGTCTGCCAGCCTGCCTGCATATTGCATCCATTGCTCCATTCAGCCAGCCTTTCAGAAGTCTGCTAACTGCTGCCGTACAACTTAGCTTTTATGCTCTACTGACAGGGGTTTTCTGAAGCCAGACGGTTTCTGAAAAGAGGGTCTATTTGCATAAACAATGCCATGTGAGGAGGTCTGCTGGAAACAAAATCAAAATTCACTCAAGCAAATCTTCCTGATCAACTCTTTTTTTTTTTTTTTTTTTTGCCACCAACACCTCCTATAGTTACCATCTGTATGCTAAAATGTGGCTGAGGATTTGATCAATTCTTTTCCTCCGTTTCCTGTATCCAGTTTTATTAAACAAGCCAAAAGTGTATCTTATTTTCTGAGTGAGTCTGAACAGAATCCATAAATAGATGATGGTATGTGAAATGAGGAATGCATTGTGTGTTAAATGAGGGCAGGAGGCCAGCTACGCATCAGCTAGCCAGAGTCTTCCATTAGATTTGTCATGGAAGCCTCATCAAAATGCACATCCAAGCCAGGAGCTGCCCATCCACTGGCTCTGTGATTACAGGTCACCAAATGCATAGCTGCCCCAGCACTGGGGATCACAGAGGATAATGTGCATCTCTGCTCACTTTAGCTCTTTCCTTAGTATTCTACCCACAGAAAAAGACCAAATTATGGTCTCAAGCTTAAACCAGGCTAGAGCAAGCAGTTCAAATAAGGCTGCATAAATGAAAAGAAGAGGACCATTATTAAATCAGTCACATCAATAGGAAACCAAGCCTGGTTTTTTAAACATTTTCTTAAAGCAAGTTCAGTTTTAAAGGGGTACTGAAGGGCAATTCTAAGAATTTTTCGCTTAATAAAAATTCTGAGGTTATAAATGGTTGCTCAGGCAAACAGCAACTACTATGCTCTCCTATCTAAAACAAAGGATGTAATTCGGCTTAAGTCCTTCTCTTGCTTTTTAGAGACATGAGTAGTAGGACCTAGTGCCTAAAGCAGAAAAGTAGACATTCTTCCAGCATCTTTCCTCCTGTTTTTCTTTGTCTAGTATCAATCCAGTATTTTACTGGTTTCCTGGATTGCCCAAACTAGATTGCATGTTTTTTTCCCCTTGAAAATGTCATGATTATGGCCTATAAATATTATTTCCCATAAAAGGATATAGGCTTCTCAGAGAAATGGCTGATTCCAGATCTGGGGCAAGAAAATACAAAATAAGCATGGATATCATATTATACAAGAAAAGAAGATGCTTCTTTATCAAAAGACATAGCAGCCAATCTGGATTTGCAGCCAATCTGCAAAAATGGAATAATTTAACCATCAGTAAAGATAAAAACTGCCTTGGCTAGAAAATCAAATATGCTTAAATTTGTGAGTTTTATAAGGATGCTTAAAAAAAAAAAACTAATTGTTCACTTGAGATGCTAAGAAACCATTTCATTATGTGAACCAGTAAATAAAGGGAAAGATGCAAGCAATCATCTTGCCTTTTCTTTATAAGTGGTACCACAGGAGAACCAAATCGTTGACGAGAGGAAATTTTTATATAGAAATAATAAATTTAGAATATCTCCATGTTGTAAGCCCCTATGAAGAATGGATCTGGCATTGATCATCCATTGTTGATAGCATCACCTCCTACACAATTTCATCTTTGAGGTTCTCTCATCAAAATAAACAAACCAATAAAAAGCAAAACTGAACCTGAACCTGATCGGGTCTCTAGGTATAAGAAATGCAGGGGACAGAGACTATGGCAAATGCCACCGCAGGGATAAAATCAGGAAAATCCAGAATGTGGAAAACTCCACAGGACAAATGATCTGAATTCTTCAACAAAAAAAGTGGCCAAGTAGAGCCAAATGCATTAAAAGATCCCTATGAGACATATATCTTGACATAGGGCCTTTCTTTGGATCCCAATTCAAATTTACTTGTTAACTAATTAATAAACCACTAAACTGAAATAAAACTAAACTAAATTTCAAGTTAATTGAGCAAATGTGAACTTGACCAGACATTTGATGATATTAAGAAATTACTACATTATTTGTATGATTAAGGTAGTGTAGCTATGTCTTTAAGTCCTTAAGCGTTAGAGAACTTTACTGATATATTGATATTTACAGATGAAATAATATTCCATCCAGGATTAGCTTCAAAATAATTCAGGAAGGGGAAGGGTCATGTTCCACGGGAGTAGAGATGAAACAAAATTGGTTATGAATTGATAATTACCGAAGGTGAGCTATAGGTAAACCAAGTTCACTGTATTCTTTTCTCTATTTTTGTATATGTGTAATTTTTACATAATAAAAACTTAAAAAAAAGAATATTAAGCTCACTTAAGGAGCGGTACTACAAAAACAGTACCCAAATTTCCTCAAACCTTAAGTCCTATGACTAAGCTGGGAGACTGGGTTAGAGATGGGGAGAAGCAGATGGTCTAGAAAAATATTTTCCAAACTTTGAAAAGCAAGAATTTGTAACACATCCAAGAGATGGATGAATACATATAAGGCCATGAAAAACACCACTTAGGGCTCTGGAAACAATACAAAAAAAATTAGTAGCTTTCTGAAGCAAAATGTTACTAATAATATGTTAATTATTAACATATAATTAACTTAAAGCATTCAATTAGAACTCTTATAACTGTGGATAAACTTAACCATATTAAAATGCATAAACCCATTTATTATAAGAGCTCAGGAACTGTTTTTTTAAATTCCTATATACCATCTTTAGAATTTTCTATATACTAAGAATTGAATATCATTTTTACATTCTCCGGGCATACACAGTTCTTTTGGCATTCAAAACATTACTTGCAGTTAGAGTCGTATTTTTCTTACACAAAGGAGTATAAAACAATAGATTAAAATGTCTTTAAATTAAACTAACTCTCCTTTTAAAGAATAAGCCTTCCTTTATAAGAATTATAATAAATAATAACAATAACTAATATTCATTGATCGCTTTATAAAAGCCATCTTATCTCATTTAATCATCCCAACTGCATGATGAATTAGGTATGTGGGAAGATAATTCTCAGTGGGTAACTCAGAATTATCTGCACATCTTTGCGAGTAGACTCACTGATCGCCTTTTCTTACAGTCTGTCTCTTCAGGGATGATTGTCCAGAGAAGAGCCCTCAAAGAGAGAGATTGTGTCTTCCTTATGGAGCAGGGGACAAGTTTGTTTGCTGTCCAGTTTACTAAATATAATATCTTTTTTGGAGCAAAGTTTACACAGATTTGCATGCAGCTCCTTTTAATTGATTGGGGTTTCCCAAGCTCAGGGTCCCTCAGATGTGACACAAACCCACTGTGGACACAGCACTCACCCGGGCCCTCTGAGTCACTCCTGTAAGATGTCAAGGACATGAGGAACCAGTGGGAGCATTAAGCTCATGCCGCCTGCTGTGTCATGAACAATAAAGTTCTTGGTCTCTGATCCGGGAGTCTCATGCCTACTGCCGATTTTCATAAAACTATAGTGGGTTAACTCCAAGCTAGAGAAGGAAGGGTCGAGGGGTCCCCAAAACTCACGTTGGGCTTTGCGTGGACAGAAAGCTTTGTAAGTACATTTGGTTGAGCCACGAGCAGCCACTGTGACTTGCTTACTGTCACAGACCTACCCTCTCCCTCAGTATCTCCTGATCACCTTCTACCCCGTTCCCTGACCTTACTTCTTTAAGGAGAAAAATGATTAGGGCCAAGGTTTGCTTGTCTCCAAGGGGGACTGAAGACCTATGAATCTGAATGTGTTGGCAAACCCTGCAGAGAGGAAGGACTCAAGGTTTTATGAATCCATGGGATACAGGCACCAAAATCAAAATCACCATCTAGCCTGGTCCCTGAGGGATCTGGATTCACCTGATGTGGTTTGGGAACAGTTCACAGTGAAGTTGAGAGTCTGATGTAATCTTATGAGTGTCTGTTATGGCAGCTCAATATATATATTTTTTGCTGTTTCCATATATGAATGTTATATCTGATGAGATATATGCTTGTATATTCCTGTCCTATAAATGTCAGAGGATATTCTTTCTATTGCGAAGAGCAGCAGATAGAGAAGTGTTAAGGATATAAACTTCCCTGCCATTTGCCACCAGTAGCTGGTTAAAGATATAGCACGAGCACCTCCAATTTCCAAAGCTTTTGTTACATAGATAATGTCCCGTTAGGAGGCAAGTCAGAAGCCTCAGTTTCCATGGCCTTGACTACAGTGTTACCACACCTCTGCCAACAGGGGTAGCTGATAAACCTTTATAAACTTTAGGGGGCTGCTCACCACATAAAACTTATTGGATTACAATCAATGTGCAATCAATCCCTCCAGTAAGCAAACTCTTATCTCTTCAGCACCCCACCACCATCAAGCCACCCAGCATCTTACTGGAATCTTTGCACAGTATATTCCTCACTTGTGCATTCTACTTGGTCCTTTATGTTGGCTACCCCCCAAATTAGCATTCAGATAGATCTGGAAGGTAAGGGGACAGAGGGTCATTAGCGATTTTTCATCTTTCAAAATTGCCCCTGGAGCCTTCCTTGCAAAGGATATGGCTCCTCCAAACTGTCCCACATCCATCAAACATAATTGACTTATGGGTTTATCACCCTCTACCAGAAGGCTCTGACCGTGACTCAGTTGTGGTCCCTTTTCACCTTGCTGAGGGTCTATAGGAAAAAGCAAATGGTCTCAGTTCCAAAACACCTCCAGCTGTCTCCTTGCAACCCGCTTCACTTTTATCAGTCATTCCATGGGGCAGACAAATGCCACCAGGGTGGTGACATGGATAGACAGATCAGATTGAACTGACTGCCTTCAAAAAACAAGGACTAGACTCAAGTATGTGAATAGAACCAGGAATACTAATACCTATTAGCTAGCTGGGAGGCTACCTTGGGAGCTCTGTCAACCTATACTCCCTGATCGATGTAGGCCCCACATAGGAAATCCCAACAACTGTTAACAATGCTGTTTTTCCAGAGTCACCATGTGTAGCTTTGGGATGATATGATTTGTGTAGTAGCCAGACTTTAATTTACCTCCCTCCCTAAACTACAATGTTAGTCACCCATTTACAAAAGTGAGTATGAAACCTGTCCTTCCCTGACTGTAGTTAAAATGATCAATTATACCACCTTGGTCCTGGAAGGAATCCAGATCGGCCTCAACTAACTGACCAGGCTCTTTATGAATGATGCATAGACCTCCTCCTGGAGGTGGAGGCAGAGTGTGTGCTGTCACTAATGCATCCCACTGTACCTGGATTATTGTCTTAGATCTAAAGGAAAGGCTGATACAGAAACAAAGAGAAAGCCACATGGATTTCTAAGCTAGACCTTAATTGTTTTGGGGATTTATTCAGCTGGTTGGGTCCAGGACCAGGACTGGGGGACATGGTAGAAGTCAGTACTGAATTGGCTTTAATCCTGCTTCGTGGAGTCCTGTTGATAATAGGCTTAATTCAATGCTGTATAGACAAACCGAACAGATGTGGCCAGACTTTCTCAAACTAATCAGAGACCAAGTTTTGCACTCATGAGAACATGTGCCAGAAGCCTAAACTGTATAGAAATGAGAGGTGGATATTTAGAGGTGGGGAGGGGGAGAGAAAGCACTGAAAAGTACCTGCTGAAATGTAGATTTATATTAAGGGATTACCCTGATTATAAAGTGCTTCTGTGTTAAACATGTATTAGTAAATTGATGATGTGAATAATGCAAGCCCTTTGTTCATAGAAACTGTGATGAATAAATGTTAGACTCTCAGACTAGCACACAAATGCTTATTTAACTCTGGCTTTGATTTAAATAGGATATTCCATATTTGATTTTAAATAATATTCTGACTTTTTTTCTTGGATGCATACAAGTTTTATTTCAGCTACATTATATGTTGAGAGGTGACAACAATTCACTGCATTTTTTTTTTCTATAAAATTTTGCCTATTGCATGCACCCAGGCAGGCACTCTTCAGCTTTATCACAAGTGCAGAACTCAACACAAAGATAAGACAGTTCACATAGGTTTAGGAAACATGCCTGACCCCTGCCATGATCCTGAGCATCTCTAGAAGTGTCAAAGAGAAAAAGAAAACTCAACTCAGAACACTTCTCTCTTTAGAGATTTGAAAATCCCTCTCTCCATCCACTATGTACCAACCACATTGACAGACACAAGTATTTAGTAGTTATTATTGGTGGAGAGTGCTCTGTGTTTTAGAATTAACAAAAGGATTACCAGCATGGGAGTTCAATTAAAGGAAAAAGAGGACTTCTTTTTGAACCATAATTGCTTTAACTAAAGCTTATTTCTAAAATTCTATTTAAATGAACTATAATTTTTTTCTCCTTCATGAGAGATAATTCCATATTGGAAGTAGGTTTCAAGGTTAAGTAGTTATTACTATTTTTACTGGAACAAAATCTTTAATATGACACTGAAAGAAATTAATAATAAAGGAAGGTAAGATGTTAACTTTAGTGGTTCTGAAACAAGATCAGGATAATGAGTATATCCTCAGAGAGGAAATAACAAGCACAGATTGGGATTTTAATTACCTCCACATGTTAGCCTACTGCCACTTTAAAAAATAATCTTTCCTGAAGTGTTCTGACGGTTGTTCTTAATTCTCTTTATTTGGGGTGAGGGATGAGAGGGTTTTGCATGAACTTTCTTCCCAGAAAAATTCACGTAATAAGAAATGTTGATTATGTTTCCAGGCACGGTACTATATGCTAGATACTAACTGAATCATTTAAGCATCACAGTAATTCTATCAGATAGGTAACCCTATTATATCAATTTTTGAAATGAACAGATGGTGACACAGAGAAGTAACTTGTCAAAGGTCACGTGCTAATAAGCAGCAGAGCTGGGATTTAAACCTAAGTAGCATGGCTCCAGAATCTACTAGGCTTGATAGCCTACTCTACTATAGGATCTTCTGGTATCTTACACTCATATATACATTGGTATATAAAAAATTATCTATACAATTTCAAAAAGTTTCCCTCGATTCTTAAATTCAAGATTAAAAATCTTCATTCTAGAAGCCATTTGGCAACATTTGCTACTACTGAATATTTGAAAAATATGATGCCATAATCAGAATCTAGTTCTACCTAAAAGAAAGAACTGAGGGGAAAAAAAAGTTGAACAGACTGACGGTTCCCATTCTGTTTCTAATATAGAAAAATGTCTAGATGGAGTAATCTCTCCTTAGGAACCAAATCTTCAGAATTTCTAGGCACCATTTATTTCTACTATATTAAAGAAAATAAAAAGTTTTAATATGTCTTCATGTCAGAATTTTTGCAATATCTTCAACACACAGATCAAGTGACCTTTCTTTCCCTTAATTTCATACATCATCCAGCAGAGCAGTGTCTATCAGGCGGAGCATGCTAATACACTGGCCATTTTCATCTTCTGGTAATGTCAGGGGAGCTGGTCAAAGCATGCTGGGAATATCTAGTGATGGCATGAGTTGTTAGTTACATTAAATTTTTACCATGTTTTCACTCATACTTTTAAAGTGAAAAGAATATGTATTTCCCACAAACAACTAGACCCATGCTAATTGCCCTCTGACCTCATCTTATAACACTCTCCCTTTTACTCTCATACTATGGCCAAGTTGGCCTTATATTAGTTCCTCAAATATACCAACCTCATTTCCTCCCACTGGGCTTTCTACTTGAGCCCTCTCTCCAGCAACTCTTCCTTCTCATTGTCCAGGACTCAGCTCAAATGCCACCTCCCCAGAGAAGGCTTTCTCTAGTATATAAATACTAGAATATAAAACCCATTAGAAGAGGGACTTTGGGGATTTTGCCTGTCTCATGAACTTCCTGTCACCTGTGTGTGGAACAGAGGCTGGTACATAGTATTTGTTGAATAAATAAATAATCTCCCTGCTTTGCCAGATCTCATCTAGCTCCAAACCTAAACTGTCCAGCTGGGCAGCTCAGCAGTCATAGGAAGATAAATACATAATTAAATCAACAATAATATAATTCACTAATCAATAATAATAAACTACACAATAAATAATCAACAACATTCTCCATGTCTTTTTGTCACTTTCAAGCACATCTGAGAGTGAGAACATATGACAATATAACATAACTTTCTCCTTCATTTCTGCTCGTTGAAAAAATAATTAATCCACATCCATTGTCACCTAATGATCTCATTTTATTGACCAAAGCAATAAAATGTTTGTGTTTATGAACAACTTGAACACTAAAGGCACATCAACTAGTAACATTTTTTCCCCCACATTTTTGTGGTTTGTTTATTGAGACCCACACAGGAATGAAAGCAAAGATCGCATCACAGTTGCCTAATCTTCATACCCTGGAAATCAATAAGAGACCTGAAGGAGAACTGAAAAGTCAACGGGTAGAGCGTGGATCTTCAGTCACATGCTCTTGGATGCAAGAATAAATTTCTTAAAACATGGAGTGCAGACTTCTTTTTTCATTTTGCAACTGGTCAATTTCCATAATTATCTTACTCTGTTTTATTTTAAGTAGTAGTCTCATAGCCTAATGCATCTGGCATCCAACTGCAAGTTGACAAAGTATATATAATGACTCTTGAGATGGCTCTCAAGAAAGATCCTGTCATCCTATAATCATCTTATTCATGCTGAAGGCATACTACTGTCTTTGGGAAATATTCAAATTTGTGAAACATGCAAAATAGGAATGAAATGACACTTTTGAGAAGCTACTACTCAGAGAACAATTACTTATTACAGCATTTATCCTGATGGCAAATAACAAAGGATTTAACCTTTCTTTTAAATTAACCAAACAGGGTGTTTTCCCAGCAATAACACTCCCGGTCTAGTTAATCTATCAAAATAGGAGTTTGACAAGGGTCGATTTGTTTGGATAATTTATGTTTTTACAAATTACAGTAAGAGTTTGTAAATTCTTGATTTTAATATTCTAAAAACTCATTTAAAACTTTCACTTATGTTTCTATTAAATATTGTATAGTGATGCCTTAATATTATAAACATCTCAGGAATCATTAAAGTAGATATGCAGTTATAAAAATCTTCACTTTCTAATTAATTTCATGCTAATTCAATCTTAGATTTCTATCATCAACTTTTTATTTCCATTCCCTACTTGTTTTACTTCCTGAAGCCTTGGGTCATATATCTCTAAACACATTATGAAGTCAGTAAAACATGACAACAAATTTAAAATGTCACAACCAACCAAACTGGACTCTGATAGGTTCTCCTTTGTTTACCTTTATAGCCAAGAGAGTTGGAGAAAAGTTGAAAATGACAATCTGTTTTAAAGCATCATTTGTTAAAGAGTGGCAATGGATCTATCACAACTGGAAGGGAAAACAATGATGCCTTGCATTTATGCAGCATATTATAATTTACAAAGCCTTTGAATATTCAAATTTTCTCATTTGAATATTACTGTGGTCCCATAAGATGGACACATATTATAATCTCTATTTAAAATATGGAGAAATTGAAGTATGAAATACTTAAATACTCTGTGGGAGGCCACACATCTTGGAAAATTGTGAAGCCTGCACTGGGACCCAAGAGTTCTCTTTTTTATACTAGTGCAGTTTCCACCAAATAATGCTGGTCCTCAATTATGTAACAATTTTTTTTACTTATAATTTTAACAACTTAAATGCCAATAAGCAACGTATTTTCTACGTAACAGTAAATAAATACACATACCAAATATACCAAGAACCCAGTTGTTACAGTGATAATTTTAGTTTTAATAGTTTGCAGTGCAGTTGCTTATAAATCTGATGGTATTTATAATGCAAAGATTTGAAATGACCCTTTAAAATCTTCAACTTTTTGAAATATATATTCAGCTGTATACAAATTTATTGATTTCAAGTGATCAGATTTTTTAACTTTGCTTAATTTATCTATATTTATTGCAAGATAAATAGCATTCAAACTGCAAAATATAATGTACTAGATTTCTTTTTAAAACCTCTTACCGGGATCCTATTGAGACTGGCATATAATTGAAAACACTTAACAGAATATTTCAGGGAATGTTGCCAAGGAGTGAATCAGAGAATCACATTTCATTTTTAAATGCCAGACAAAAGTCACCTAAAATGATGGTAACAGTGGTTAGAAGAAGGAAGGAAATTGGGCTAGGGGGAAGGCATAATTTACATAAGGTGCTTTTTATCTAAAATTTTCTTTCTTTTGTTGAATTTGACAATTTACCAGAGCCTTTTCAGAAGTGTCTGACATCCCTTTTAATTAAGCAGCAAGCAATAAGAAGTGACAGGCAATGTGTTTCCAGAGTATTAATGTAGATCTTGAGTGAATTCACCCCCTCAAGAAGAGCTCTAATTCTGAAGAAAGCATTTAGTTCTGTCTCATATAGAATCTTAATATTGAATAAAACTGCAAAGATATATTTATTCATTTAGGTTAAATCTCTCTCATTTCCAGCTTAAATAAGCAATATCTTTTTATGCTAGAGTTTTACACTTTCGTAAAAGTTAAAGAGGATGTCATGTATTTCCACTACAATTACTTAGAAGTGACACCCACTGATTTCGTTAAGGCTAGAGAACACTTAACCCTAAATAGTAACACCAACAATGAAAAGTGAGAATGCATTCTAAGGTTAGATTAGTCCCTTTAAGAGTTTGCTCCTGATTTGGTAAAACATACCAGGCTACATACGAAAAGAAAGCCCAAGCCCCACAGACTTTCTCTACTTGTGTAATTTGTTCTAGAACTGCCCCTGTTACAGTTTATTCTCTCTCTTAAGCAAGCTATTAGCAGTTCTTACTCGTCCTTAGATTCCTTCTCAGTGTCCACTGCCCCCAGTCTAACACTTCAATTGGCTTCCCTTTGGTCTCTTGTTTTTGTTTTCTGCACACACATCAATGTCTCTGCCCATTTGCATACTGAGATAGAGGCTTAGAAGATGCAGAGTGGAAAGAAAGCTTTTGAACTCCATTGAGAAGGGAGACAGCAAAACATGCAGTCCAGAAACATGAAAAGAACATTACAGTCAACCTTCTGTATCCAGTTTCTGCATCTGTAGATTCGACCAACTGTGGATCGAAAATATTTTTTTTTTAATTCCAGAAAGTGCCAAAAAGTAAAACTTGAATTTGTCACATACCAGCAACTGATTGCATAGCATTTACGTTGTATTTACAACCATTTATATAGCGTTTACTTTGTATTAGGTATTATAAGTAATCTATAGCTGATTTAAGATATACGAGAGGGTGTGTGTAGGTTATACGCAAATACTACACTATTTGATATAAGGAAATATGGGAAACATCCTCGGATTTTGGTATCTGTGGGGTCCTGGAATCAATCCCCTGAGGATACAGAGGGGTGACTGTAGTGGTTTCAGTGTTTTCTCTTATTATGTTCTCACGACGACTGACTGACTGACCATATGTAATTCAGTTCCAACGTTTTGTTGTATTATTATAACATCCTCTCTTAGTGGTACAATTTTGAGGGAATTCCTTGTCACCAGAAAATATGGACTAAGAAAGAGTGCTGGGCTACTTTAAATATGGGTCTACGGAGCGGCCCATCTGGATGCTGAGAAACCTTCCAACATGGCCAAGCTAGAACACTCACCGCCTCTGCAGCTACCCATTACCCTAAGCCTGTTTGGGTTATTCTTGAACCTTCAAAGAACTGTGGTTCGTTAAGAATTATCCACATTGGGTAATTTTCTTTGAGTAGTGGTTCAACAAGAGATTTGAATTATGCCTTAATTTAAATGGACACCATTAGTTTAACCTTTTGTTGAAAGAAACTGTCATGCATAGAACACTGTCCATAGGTGGAGCAAATTGACAAATTGTTGGTGTTCTTGACTACTATCCATCCTAGGGCCTAATAGGAAACCCATGACACAAGAGGGGCAAGGATTTTTGAGTGGAAGCCTCCACCTCAGCCTATCACTATGGACATTTGCTCTGAGGTGGTTTGGCTTCCATGCAGCTTCAGCTGTTCATTTCACAGCGCTCCATGACATCTGCAGCTTTCCTGCATATACAGAAGAGGGAGGAATGAAAGAAGTTGCTCTGCTTTCTGTCCTGAAGGGAATCGCTCTTCTCATAATGAGGGTCCCAGGTATATGCCTGCTCAAAGCCACAGACCCAGGCATTCTAGGCACATATGGAGAAGAACACAAGGGTTTATTCATCCATCAGTCTCTGCTGCAGACCTCATTCTTAAAATACAAGGTGCCTCCCATTTAGTCATTTCAGTTCTTCATGTCATATATTCCAAAAGTGGAAAACCACCAACCACATCTAGGAATCTTTTTCTTCTACTATCAACTGCAGAATTCACCCTCTAAACCATTGTTATTGATGGCAGTTGGGTTGCATGTGGCAAAGCAAAGGATAGTTATTTAACTTTTTTTTTTTCCTTTCAAGAAGGGGAGCCTTACAAGGAGACACCATATTATACCCACTAGACAGTCAATAACAAGTGTTGGCTGGGACGTGAGGAGACTGAAACCCTCTTAACATTGCTGGTGGGAATATAAATTGATACAGTCACTTTGGAAAAAAAATTAGCAATTACTCAAAATTTAACTTAAATTTACCATGTGACCCAGCAATTCCACTTGGGTATAAACCCAAGAGAAATGAAAACACGTGTCCACACAAAAACTTGTATACAAATGTTCACAGTAGCATTCCTTACAATAGCTAAAAACTGGAAACAATCCAAATGTCCATCAGCTGAAGAAGGGACAAATAAAATGTAGTATACCCTTGCAATGGAATATTATTTGGCAATAAAAAGGAATGAAGTACAGATACATACCACTACATAGGGAAAACTTGAAAACATTACAGTAAATGAGAGAAACCAGGCACAAAAGACCACATATTATGTGATTCAATTAAATGAAATGCCCAAATTAGAAGACAGAATTTATAGCGACAGAAAGTAAATTACGGATTTTATAAGGCTGGGGCAGGGGGTAAGATAAAGAGTGACAGCTAATGGTCATGGGGATATTATTGTGGAGACAAAAATGTTTCTTGACTATAATTCTAAGTGTCCCTGCTGTCATGTTGAATCAGCCTTGGATGGGGAGGAAAGGCTGGGTTTTGTCCCATCTCTGCTTTGGGCATGTGAGACATTGTGATATTTGAGGATCTATGCTTCTGGTGGAGGATGGAGAATTCCATAACTTGGGTCAAGTAACCTTTAACCTGCTTATCCTAAACTTTACTTTTTGAAAAGATCATTTTACAATTGGAGTATAGATTGAAGAGAATGAAGAATGGCAGCAAGAAATCTTGTTGGAAATCTATGGCGATATGCTAGGTGAGAAATTAAGGCCTCAACCAAGGTGTTCATGTTGATGAGAGACACTTCGTAGACAGAATCCATAAAACTTGATGATAAACGAAAACAAGAAAGGTTAAGAAAGAGAAAAACCAAATCTTACTTGTGTTCTGAAATACAGAAGCATTGTATAGGCAGACATTTCTCTCATGAACCACAACACTACATTACATCTTCTTAAGTATGATCATTCAACTTACCAGGATATACATAACTCAACAAAAAGTGTATGTGTGTATAGATGTGTAAACGTCTCTATACAAACATATATATATACTATATATATATATATATAAACATGTTTATATATAAACATCTCTCTCTCTATATATATATACTTTTAAATATATTTTAACATAGAATTAAGTTTGTATAATAAAATAGATCCTATTATATGTTATATAATATACCAAATTATATATTATAATATATCATAACTACATACTAATAAATTTAACTATATAAAAATACATTAAATGTATTGTTATAGCTGGGGACTGAGCAGGTATCAGATCATTCACCGTCATTAATCCCTTCCCCAGGCTGTAAGAGGTTCTGACTCAGCTCACAGTCTTTCACACCCGGAAAGTCAGCTCTACTTAGGACTTGCAGCTGGAAAGTGGTTTGGTATTTGATCTTCCTGAAGGTGTGTCAGACTACAAAGAAGTGATCTTCTGACTCAGTTGGATTTGTACTCAATGGGGAGGATGTGTCTGGTATGTTCTTGTTTATTTAGGTAAGGCCACATAATCCAATAAAGACCCGGTGCAAAGTACAGCAGATGTATTGTTCAAACTTCCTGCCGTTGAGGACAAATACCTTAGTCTCTCAGTTATCAAAGGTAAGAAAATATGGGTGAGAGGAAATTCTCTTGAATTTGCTCTTGTTGGAGACTAGTTTTCCAGAGTGATCAGGCTGTTTAAATCAGATCCCAATTGTTTTAAGAGGAGTGTTTCTACTTCCATTTACAACTGGAAAGGGAAGGGACACTGATAGTTCATGTGTTTCTATGTGTTAAGTAATATACACATAACATCATCTGTTCTTGTTATATCCTTGCTAATAGATCATTTTACACCAAATTTACAGATATAAAAGCCAAGCCCCTGAATAAGCAGCTTACCTAAGTCCAGAAAGCTAGGAAGTAGAAAACTGGAATGGAAATTCAGATCTGTTAGCCTTAAAGGTCACTTTTTTTCTCACTACACTAGTCAGCCAGGAGATGATAAGCTACACTGACAAAGACAGACAGAGAAAGAGATTTGTAAAGATTAGAAATTTTCTAGTGTCTTTTAAAGTTATATCTTTAATTATCTAAAAGGTTTATATTTAGATAGTTTTGGTTTAATTCTTCAGAGCTACAAAAGAGTAGTAACATAGGATACCCAATTCATCTGAAGCATCTTCTCTATTTTTCAAGATGTGATTTTCTTTAATCACAAGCAAGAGACTGCCCTTGTCGTTGTTTATAACTTTATACTCTCTAAATGCCTCACTTTACAAATGAGAGAAGCAGGCAAGACGGACCGTTGGTCTTAAACCCAGGGAAACAGCTTAAATAGTATTGCTCAGTATGTCAGTATACCCGTGGGCCAGAAAACATACCTGGAGGCAGGACAAGCTGTGTAGATCCATCAGGCATTTGATAAATAAGTATTTAGGTCTTTTATGTAATAGGCACTGGCCTTAATATATAAGTTATATACCATATTAACAACTATTATCAAATATTATATACAATATTTATCAACTCAAAGGGCAACTGTGAGATATACACACATATGCACACGCACATATACAAACGTGCAATAGAATTTAGTATGCAGTAACTGCACCCTTATAGCACTTGATGGGCATCACTCATGGCAGAGTAGGGATCATTTCAGGCCGTATGATGAGGCAAGACATCTGAGACATTTGTCCTTGTAACTGGGCCTTGAAGAAGTCTCCTTTAGTAGAGAGAAGACTCAGGTTTTCACAGGTACTCCTTACCTAATGAAACTGACAGAGCGGTCATCTCCCTTTACAAGGTATTGCCCTATGCCTTGCTTGAGAAATCATTTTGACTTTGCATTGAGGGCTAAGATTCTAGGTCGCACAGCTTGCTGTCTATTTTGCCACACATTTAAGTGGCTTTGCTATGTGCTATATCCACAAGGACAGGGAACCACACCAACATTCAATGTGGCTGAGTACAAGGCATGCTGACGATACAGACTAGAATGGCTCAAAAAGGTGAGTTACTAGAACCCTGCCTGAAATGATAGGAACTGATTATCCTTCAGTATCAATGCAGAACCTGGAGTGGAGTCAACCCTATACTAAATGAGTCAGTTCAGTTTCCCCAAACTCAGGTACAAAATGTCAGAGAAGTTGCAGGAGGACAGGGAAAAGTAGCGTCAAGTTTGCTGACAAAGGAAAGTTGTCCCTTGCATGGTGACCAAGAGAATGTCAGTGACACTGTATAGGTTTCCACCTCACTCACACACAGAAAATGCTCCATCAATTCCGGTTGACTTTGAAGGAAGTTACACTGTCCACTATAATGGAGAATTTTGCAGCCCTAGGAATAGATAATTAAGAGAGCCATGCAATATTTTAATCATATACAGACTCAGCTAAAGGGTAATCATCTCTCATTTCCCTGCATCTTTGGTGAGATAAAAGCTTAAGGGCAATCACAGATAGCTTTTCCAAAAAAAAAAATAAACTGAAGAAACTTTCCTTTGTGAAACACAAAAACTGTTTAAAGCAACTCTTATTTCAACACTATTAGTAGAGCCATGACACTAATAAATAATATCTCAGTCAAGAAAACTCTCACCAGATTGTCTGGGTCACTTTGCTGTTGCTTCTCTTTTTCTTTTTTCTTTTATTTTCTTTACCCTGGAGAAGAATCAATGGCGGATGGCAAGTGGGGGGAATAAGGAAGGATTCTACAGAAAATGCTCTAGTGCTAGAAAAAAATTAATCTGGTGCTTAACTAAGATCAACACTCTGCACAGTTTGTGAGGTGTGTATTCCCAGGATATCTCACTCTTTTTCTCGCTGGAGAAGTCCATTTTCTGTGAGGTTAAGAGCAGAAGCCAGACTGCCTTGGTTTGAATCCTGGCCTCACTGCTTACTAGCTGTGCCCTGCTACAGGTTTATTCATCTCTCTGGGCCCCAGGAAAATGAGGATAAGAATAGTACCTACCAAATAGGATCGTTATGAAGATTAAATGAGTTGATATTTGTAAGATATTTAGAAAAGTGTCACACATATAGTAAGCACTAAGGGAACACTGTGTTAAATAAAATTAATAAGGTTTACTTATTTGGCTATTTTCCAACTGTTGGATTTGGGCAAATACTCCTAGAGTTTGCCTTTCTTTATCCTATTTTCCCCTATCCAACTGTCAATTTATATAATATATGTCATTCCAGTGAAATTATGCTACAGAATCTCCCATTCTTCGTCCATTTCTATGAGAACGTTTTAATGATACTCCCTGTTATGATTTCATGTAGCCTTCATTTTACCACTCCAGTTCTTGCTATAGAATTAGAGGAATAAAAGAGACCTGGAAAGGTCATTAATTTTGTTTTCCCTTACCTCTGCCACCCACTTTCAAGCCAGACCACACACATAAATCAACCCAGAATTTTTCTTCATCACACTGTGGTTTCTATTCACTCTACCCTAAGGAAACGATTTTGCTACAGGTGGGCAAATTCAGCACTAATGGCATTACCCTATGTTTTCAGGGAAATTTTGAGGGCAAAATAGCCCCATTAGCATTGCCAGTTTCCCAGGATTCTTGTCACTGATTAAGTTTAATTATTTCCTGTGCCATTATTGAAAACTCTGGAATCAACTACTTACAATTCATGTTCAGATTGAATTGTCTCATAGTAAATTTCTTAAACTATTTCTATAATGGATTTGTCTTTTTTTAAGACAACTACTCTAAGGTGAAAACCTGCTATTTCATTGTTACTAGGTCATAAGCTCTAATTAAACCCTGTGACTTCATGAGAAAAATATAGCTAGTCAATTCAATTAAAAAAAAATAAAGACAGTCATATAAGATTGCAGTACGTAAGCTTGTTGTTTGGAATCTTCACTATCAGTTGGTTGACATAATAACTATGTAGAGAGACAAAAACTCTGGTTTAAAGAAAATCCTGAAAGTTCAAAACACTGGCTTGTGACTGGTTATATGCTTTTTAAGCATGATATTTTCATCAACTGATGCGTACAGGATTAAGAAGAGGGAGGTGGTGTGTTTTATTTAAGACAAGATCCCGAACTTTTCTTGAGAAACCCTTCTGCTATATCTGGCATCAGCTGTACTTCAGAATTTGTGTAAATATGGCAATGTAACCTTATGGGATTCCCCAAAATTCTTCCTCAATTTGCCACTCTATCCATATAGAATAGAGGCCTTCCTGGTTGGTGGAAGATGCAGTTCAGTGCAAATGATGCTATGATTGATGTTACTCCAAAAAACTTCTCTTACTGAAGTCTGAAGTCACATCTTTTGAGAATTCATTTATTTGAGTTAAGGCTCTTCACTCATCAATGCTTTAAAATATGTAGCGTTCAACTCATAAGTCTTGGGTGTGAGTCAAGTTTCTCACCTGTTTTAGTCCTACTGAGGAGAGGCTAGAGCAAAGTTACAGTAGTAGTCATTCGTGTTTTCTCTGATTTTTAAAAATAGTGTAAAGAGATCCATTCATTTAACAAGTCAGTCTTTGGCACCCCACTATATTGCAGGGTCCCAGGCACTGCAGGTGTAAAGAAGACAGGAAAAAAACAGTTGAGGCCCTCTAGAGGGAAGACAATATAATAATTGAATATTGTGCACACAGCTTGTAGGGGGAATATCCGGCAGTCACTGTGACCAAAGTATAAACATGGTATTTGAGAAGAGAAGGGAAGGATGTGTACAACTCTGGCTGGAGAAATCAGAAAAGGCTGCCTTTGAATAGGAATTATTTAAACCAAGTCTTGGAAAGCACATAGGTGTACCTAAAGCATCAAGATGAGGAAGGGCTTTGCAGGCCTAGGAAGCAGCATTCCAAGTGCACAGAAGTGATGAAGACTAAAGGATAGCCAAGGAACCAGGGATAGATCATCATCCCAGGCAGAAGAATCACATGATGAATTGATGGGAGATTCCATGGAGAAAGCTGTCCTGGATCTGATCATGACAGGCTAAGATTCTGGGCCTTATCCTATAGACCACTGGTTCTCATAAGAATTCCCATGTGCCCCATCCTTGCACAGGCAGAGCCCTATTGATGCATAACTCCAGGGGAGCTAATTGCAACTTCATCCCATTTTCTCCTTCTTCATCAAAACGTGTCTAAATCCCAGGGAGTGAAGATAAAGAGATAATCTAGAATTCTTTCTTATTCATCAAAAAAAAAAATCTCAAAATTCAGTTAATTCCAGGGAGACCTAGTTATCTAGCTATCCAGAATAAACAAACATAGAACAGCTCTCCTCATATCAACATGCCACGATAACTCAGTTAAGAACTACTCTTAAGAGATGACGAGAAACAATCAAGGGACTGCATAAAGAAAGTGACATGTTCAATTTGCATTCCGGTGAGATTGCTCTATTTATGAGGGGGATGGATTGAAGAAGGCAAAGCATGGAGGGAGGTAGAGTGTATTAGAGATTATTACAACAGTTTAGAGAAGGAATTGAAGTTATGCCCATTTGAAGAGAGAGAAGAGGAGGATGCATGGGGAGTGGATGGGGAAAGACTTGCTCATCAAGGAGGATGGATGATGAGGGAGAAGAAGGGAATGAGTCTGCTTAGATGTCAAGACAGGCAGCAGCAGCAGAATATCAGAAATGGAATGAAATGTAATGCATTCATTTTAGAAACGTTGAAACTGGGGAAGACATAAATTTACATCTCCCACCTTTGGCTCTTTGAAGATTAATGAAAGAAGGCAGGATACAGTTTGAGGTCAAATAATACAATCAGAAATACTGGATTTATATAGCTCAGGGTTAGCAAACTTTTTCTGCAAAAGGCAAGAGAGTAAATATGTTAGCCTTTGAAAGCCTTATAGTCTCTGTCACAACTATTCAAATCTGCTATCATAGTGTGAAAGCAGCCATAGACACTATGTAACAAATGGGCCTGGCGGTGTTCCAATAAAAATTTTATTTATAAAGCAGGCAATGGGCCATCCATAGTTGATCAACCCCTGATACCAAGGCAGCCTTGATACAGAAAGGAAACTATACAAAATACTTTCTCTGGGATTTTACTATCATTAAATCAGATCATTTTTCAATTGTCTAAATACCAAAGGCATGTTGGAAGCTTCCTCCAACTGTTATATTTCTTTCAATGCAAATTTCTATCATACATATATATTTTGTCATAATTAAAGACTATGGTAGGCTTCAAATACAAATCAGCTACCAATTTACATTAAACATGTATTAAGAAACATCAGAGGAATAATTGTTTTCCATTGAGAAGTGTGTGTGTACATATATGTGTCCCTATGTGTGTGTAAATGTATAAAACAACATCCTCTTAGAAAATATAAGACACAACTACAAATTCTGGTGGAAAATCTTGATGGGCTAGCTGGCCCATCTAATAATTAGTGACCAAGAACATTAATAAGGTTTTAATGTCTTATAAAAGTGACTTCTAATAAAAAGAAGTATTGCTAACAAAATCTCCAGAGATGGTAGACAAACTGGTATCTCTCTGTAGTGACTGACATTTACTTTTGAAAGCCAACAAAGCTTTCCTTGTGTACCAGGTAGGAAAATCCTGATTTAGTCATTAGAACAGTGCATTAAGCAACACTTCTTCTTAATAAGAAGCCCAAAATAAGTTGCCTAATGGAATATCATGTTGAAACTCTATTCCCACTAGTTATACCTTAATGGGTTCCTGTCAAAAGATGGAATAAAAATAATGAGTAGATACCAATATTTCTTTTCTCATTCTCATATAGCTTTTCAAATATATAACCAAAAAAAAGTGCCATATAAAGAAAAGGAATGTAGACTTGCATGGAGATGTAATCTGAGACCATATTTCCAACTTTCATAAGACCTACTAAAATTACTAGAGTGAAGAAATATGCTCAGTAGACCTATAGTTTTCAGTTGTTCTTTTGATCTGTTGTTGGTATGTCTCCATGGCAATGGTACGTGTTTTGTTCATAAATATTCTTGCCACAGGTTTATCTAATTTGTTTTGTTCACAAATATTCTTGCCACAGGTTTATCTGATTTTAAGTATCTGCAATTAAAAAGTTTCTCTTGACCATTTCTCGTTTCTCCTTGGTACAAAACTTTCATTTTGTTTTCTTTAGCATTAGGAATGTGCTAATTCTGGAATCTGGTGATTTGCTGGCTTCTTCCGGGAGGTCCTTTTTTTTTTTTTTTAAATCTTTATTGGAGTATAATTGCTTTACAAAGGTGTGTTAGTTTCTGCTGTATAACAAAGTGAATCAGCTATACGTATACATAAATTTTAGGGAGGCCCTTTTAACCTATGTTTATTTTCTTTGTTCCCACCCCCACCCCCCTGCCCGGGTCTCTTTTACAATCCTCTTACTTGCCAAATTCTTGCAAATTTGCAAATGTTCCATGTTGTACCAGTTTGAAAACAGAAACCTCTCCCAGTTATTTGAACAACCAGAAGTTAATACCAAAAAGAAAGTTAATTAGATATGAAGTTGTTAACTAGGTAACTGAAAAGGTTAAAAGAGAACTCTAGAAATCAGCAAATGTTTTCTACTTATATAAAGGGCCAGATAGAAGATAGTTCAGACTCAGTAGGTTGTCATGATTATTTGAGACTATGGTTGAAGCAAGAAAGCAGGAGCTTCAGATGTAAGGGCTGAGCCTGGGTGTGTCCCAATAAACCTTTATTTACAAAAACAGGCAGCAGGCAGGATTCAGCCCACAAGCTGTAGTTTGCCAACTCCAGTCCTAATCATGGAGGTGGCAACTGCAGGAAGCAGCCTCCATTAGGACTGAGAAAACAAAAAGACAAGATTGGGTTGTTACAATTTGGAAGCTTAGAAGAGGGGCCTCATGGGCCTGAGACTGAGTCACCTGAGAAGGGGCTCCAGCCGGCTGCTAGGGGTGTGATCAAGTTGGTTCTGCAAATACCAGAAAAACAGCAGGCTAGGTTCAACTGGACAGAACTGCCACTTCCCAGATGAAGACACATTGCTGGGGTGATGCTCAGGGCAAGTGGTCAGCAAGCCCATGGGAAGTTCATGGGGAAACGAATAGGAAGTCACAGGTTTTTTGTTTTTGCTTCTGTAGCCTTGCATTCCCATCAACCCTTTTTGTGCTCTTTATTGGCTGATCTGGCAAAGCAGAAACTCAGTTTGCAGACTCCCAGCATAGACTTCACCATGGGTAGAAGAGCAGGTTTGGAGCTGAGACACAATAGCTTAATTGGCGCACATGTCAAAACCCAAGATTCTCTTTTAGCTGATGTTTTAGGATTGAATTATGACTGGGAAATCTCTTACAGTATCATCTGTATAGAGGTATATTCCAGGTTGGAATTATGTCCAGACCATCCCGCTCACCACCAATCAAACGAATTTTGATAATATAAAAAATGATCGGTGGTTTAGAATCCATAAAATTTTGATAATATGGAATGATTGGTGGATTAGAATCTATAAAATACGTATGTATGTATGTTTGTGTGTAACTGTGTGTGGGCATGGGTAAACATATATATCAGTGTAAGGTCCCAACTCTTCATTCTTGGAAAGGACTATAGTTTAATCTGAAGTATACCTCTATTTCTTTTTTGGTGTTAAAACATAATTTCTTTTATTGAGCACAGGTAAAAGCACACAATACTAGTAGTTTCTGTTATTTAAATTCCTGTTTCGAAAACAAAATGTTGGCAACTTATGTCAATTCTCAATTTGTATTTTTTTTTTTAATTTCACGAAATACAAAAGCCCTGGAGTTGTTTAGGAGACTATTTAGTTCTGATTGATTGATTGGTTGACTGACTGACTGAATGATCTATTGATTGACAAGTGATGAAGCATGATGGTGAGAATCAGGCAGGGCTATTCTGAGAAACATCCTTTGAAGATACTTTAAAAATTAGACAGTTTGTCACTCAAGAGAAAGATCTCTAGAATGATGCATTGAATTTTAGTGCTCTGAACTGTCAAAATGGCTTTATGTGTGGATGACCTAAGTGTTTGTATATCCTTAGACAATAAATAATATATGACATATGAATTACATTGACTTCAGTATGTAAATATTTACTAGTCTTGCATAAGAACAGAGCTTCCTCTCAGCTCTACCACTTGTACTATATTTTATAGTTTAAAATTTTTCTCCCAGTTTTGTTATTTCAACATCTTGCATACTAGTTGGGCTTTATCCCTCTCTTGAATAATGTTTTCTTGATGCAGCATACCTGTACAACATAACTGACACTCTGTCACTTTGGCAGAGGAAATGCCAAAGTTGGACTAAAACAAAGCTTCAAGCCATCTATTATATTATGTGCCTAGTGATGGCTTCCAGGTACCTATTTATATCTCCCTTTAAATATTTCATAGCTCCTCTATTACTGATAAGAGTTAATCCACAAGTTCCCCGGGGGGGGTTTTCATAAGTGTACATAGGATATCATTTCTGGTGTTGGGAATCACCATACATTATTTTTATTGCAGAAGCCGGTAGATTCTCAAGAAAAGTTACCTGGTGAAGAAATAATCAAGAAGACTCATAATGAGTCATTCAGTGCAAATCTGCACAAGGTATTTTTTTTTAATTGTGGGAAGTCGTGGATGCAGGCTTAGTACATTGATTCTGGATTTTTGAAATAGAATGCTCCCAATGTGTCTGCCCTAAGGAGACTGAGGATATTAATGGCTTAATATTTGCAAGCCACTATATATATATATTCTCACAGCAAAAGACAACCTATTTCATTTGCAAAACATGACTTCAAGAAATAGAACTATATACAAAATAAGCCAAGCCAAAAAGGAAAAAGTTTTACTTTCTACTATAAGAAGCCATTTTCCATTATTAACTAGCTTCCAGACTGTTGATTTTTATTAACTCTCTGACTGCTTGGCCGCAGAAAACACATTTTAATCCCAATGTCTTCTTTCAAGAAAAGCTGAGTGTGTCTTCCCTGGGTGAATGGTTTTAAAATCCCAGAAAATTGATACCTTTTTCCAACTCTGTTCAGCACACACAAGTTCTCAAAATTATGAAGATTTTGGAAGCCATAATCTTCCCAGCTGGATGAAGTGGATAACGCTAAGAGGTCTCATAGATCATACCAGGTTGTCATTTATTACAGTGTTTTAACATACTACAGAATTTGTGTTGTCAAGAATAGTGGGTGGGCTGATTTATTGGCTAGGATTGATTATGTTGCTAATAGTGCAAATGGCTTGAATTTTGGAAAGGGGAAATTTCTCATCACTGAGCATGAAGGAATAAATGCTGGGTTGCCAAGGGACAAAGGGGCCTTCACTTAGAAAAGACTCATTTACCTGCCACATACAGACAACATTCAAGAGGTAGTTTTTGTTTTCCTTCAAACGCACACTTTAAACTCTTTTCTTGTCTCAGGGAGCAGAGGACATTTTATATATGTGCAATGTTTTTCTGCAATGGAGCAGCAAACTTTTGTCAGCTCTCCCTCTGGGACAATGGGGGCGGTGCTTTCAGAGTTTCTCTTTGGCTTCTCCTACAAGTACCAAAAACATGACCTTGCCTGCAAAGGCTTTTGCAACTGAATGTCTAGAGCTCTGACATCTGCATTGACTTTCAGTGATTTGCTATAGGTTAACACCTGGAAACCATCACCTGCAGATGTCCAGTTGCCACGTGCTGTACTCTGCACAGCAGTGCGGGTGCTGATGGAAAGCCATTGACCTACCAGGCGAAACAAACAAGGCAGACACCAGATTGTCTCATGCAAAAATGACACTGCCTGTCCGGATCTGATCACCATGACTATTCAAAAATTCAGATGAGAGTATAGGAATAACAGAAGCAAAAAAAATCTGTGAATAATAACTCAATTTTGCTTTTTCTTCCTAAGTGGTATATGTAAGCAGAGGTGGTCCCTCAGAACCACAATGACAAGTCTCCCTGCCTCTTTGATCTGAATTCTATCAACTCAAAAATAGGGTTTTGGAAACCAGGACCTCAGTCTTTACCATCCTCAATCGACAGCCAGTACTCTGATGCTGGATCCTTTACTCCTGTTAGCTATTCCCAAGTTACAATCGGAGCATCTAAATATAAATAAAGTGACAGTGACAATGCCTGGGAAGAAAGAGATCGGTATCCTAATTTGAAGAAGCCTTGATTTTTATCAAGTTTGAGGCAGGCTTCATGTAGTTTACACTAAAATATTTTACAGCATTGAGTCACCTATGATTTACTGAGTCACCTAGGGATTTATTTATTGAAATAAAATGAAGCCCTCATTGTCTAAAAAATTGCAGTACTAATTAATTGAAAATTGATGTGTCACCTGACAAATGTCTCTTTATCAGAGGAAGAATAACGCTCATCCCTATGGCAAGATACAGAGCTTGAGACATTTCTCTAATTGAGAACGTCTCTCTACAAATGAATGGGATTTTGCAGGTCTGCTCTTGCACACAATCATTCTTCTACACAATGATATATATTCTGGGCAAATTTGCAATGCTCTATTTAAAAGGTTTTTCTTTTTCTTCTTCTGTACACAGTTGAGATAATAAACAGACAACTCTCTTTGAAGTAGAATAGAGTGACTCCATGAAGTCCAGGGGCATTGTGAAAGAATGTAAAGCAAAAGGTGAAAAACTTGACTAACAGCCATTTGGGAATGAAAATGTATGTTAGTGGGGATACCATTAACTGATCAAAAAGTGATGTGTGCACACATACACTTTATACAAGCTCTTACACTAGAAGGTTAAATTTGTCTTTCCATGTGCTTTATCAAATGGGTGTGGCCAACATCTTATTGCCATCTTATGTGCCTATGTCACATCAAAGCAGATTTGTTCAATGCAGCTCTGTAATCCATTACCTGAATTTCCTGTCTCATATGTAGCTCCATTTGCTCACTGGCTGATGTTTATTCCTTCCTAAGAGCAGCATTCTATCTGAAGAAGGAGCAGCCTGGCTTGTTCAGGTTCAGATGTGGACAATTATTTCCATTGGTGAAACCAGACAAAGAAGTGTTTCTACCTCAAGGCGAGAGAAGCTTGTCTGCAGACTTGCATCTGAGATCTGGTTCTAGATATTTTTAGTGCTTTATGGAGCTTAAAATCTGGGTCTACTTGACTCAATGTTCACAACTAGCAACAGACCATTTATTTTTGAGTAACATAGCTGGCATGTTAGATGGTCTAATAATAATCAATTACTAAGACTCTACCACCTACCATTTACTGTGTTAGGCACTGCAGATATAGTGACAAACAGAAAGACGAGCACCTGCCCTCGTGACGTATTCTAGGCGGTCAGACAGGCACGCATTTGTTCTCAAGTCTCCTCATTTAGCCATACTGCTGATCACTCAAGTTCTTTGCAACCTTAGCCAGACGTGTCTATACTGCCCTATATTCAACCTGGGGGTGGGAGCTGCATGAAGGAACCAGAGAGAGAGAGATGAATAGGCCTAAAGCTATTTATGATATTCACCCCTATTTTCACATCCACTCCTGTTCAATGACACCATTCTCCTATAAATCCTAACCGAACTAAAATCAACAGTATCACATCCATTCTACTGCCCAGGTGTCAGTGTTAGCAAAGCAGAAGTATGCCAAGGCATCTCAGCCTCCATCAGAGCAGCCTTGTGTGACCCATGCTCTGATTGGGGAGTACCATAGAGAGAGCACGAACGGTACTTTTCATCCCATAACTCAGTGTGCCGAGATACACTTGATTACCCTAGCAATGTTTACCTTTCAACAGGGTTAGGTTGATTGAGGATGCAGGTTTCTTTCTTCTATCCTTTGATCAGCTGGAAAAAGTGGATGTTGATCAAGATAATAAGCTAGGTAAATTCTATAATAACTCAGAGTCCAAAAGTCAGTGTGTAAACATGATTATACATCCAATACTTTGACTCAGAGAAAAAGAAGAGAATGTGTTAATTTGTTTCTACGCCTTTACACATTGGATCTTTGGGGGTCCTGTTTTGTAAGTGTAATGAATCAAAAATTGTCCGGTGCTCCACTGAAGTGAAGCCCTCACCTGGTAAGCATTGTCTTGAGACCCAGATCTTTTCAGTGAGAATTTCAATAGGTGAACTAGAAAATGATCAGTGAGCAATGAGGACTATTATAATGGAAACATCATTTCAAACGAAGGCTTCAACATCTGTTTTGCTTTCTAATTACAAATGCAACACTCCCTCCTGACACCCAGGCTCACCATCACCACCATAAATCACAAGCATAAAAAGTTAAAAAATGAAGTGATTTACATGGTTTTAGGTGCTTTGTATTCAGAACCACATGCATGCTTCAGTTATGTTGCTATCATGTACCAGATGAAATCAGGTGGGATGGAGGGAGCGACAATAGACCTCTACACTAATCATGCAAAATTCATTTTTCCAAAGGTTTTCACTTAAGTCTCATGTAAACAAAAGTGGCCCTGGGAGGAGAAAAAAAAACCACAAAGCTGAGAAAAAAAATCAACTTTGGAAAATTCTTTCAGTCATTTATTAATAAATATTTATTAAAAACCTACTATGTGACAAGCCTGGTGCTGGCCTCTGGGGACAAAGGAGTAAACAAAACAGATCCTCCTAGGGAACTCCCTGGCGGTCCAGTGGTTAGGACTTGGCACTTTCACTGCTGAGGCCATGGGTTCGATCCCTGGTTGGGGAACTAAGATCCCATAAGCCACGTGAGACAGCCAAAAACAGATATTCCTAGAACTGACAGCCCAATTTTTGAAAGACATATTAAAAAAAGTGATTGCACATATAAATATATAATCACCACTGTGATGGTTCAGAGAAGGAAAACTGCAGGGTTCTATGACAATGAAACCTGCAATAAAAATCCCAAGGAAACAGCAAAACCCTAAGGAGACAGCAAAAAGACCATGAGAAGCATTCTTCCGCTGACTTTTAGAAACACCAGCAGAGCCATATTTCCAGGATTTTTCAATTTCTGAAAAATCAATAATTAGAAACAGAAAACAGCCCCAGTAATTTCAATAAAATATTGAAGATATAATTTATAGATTTAAAATCCCAAAATTTCAGACTTAAAGAATGAGATGTAATACATGTCAGCTTTTATACCAAGAAGTAATACGTCTAATGTCTAATGTTGATTAGTATGAAACAGCCTAGTACACAGAAATAGAGCCATGAATTATCCTGAACTTGATGTCAAAAGAGGAGCACACGGACAGGACCCAGAGCAAACATATCCCTATTCTAGTACAGGGTTACACCAATTTCTTGGAGAGAAGAAAATTACCATTGAAACAACAATATATGAATACACATATACTACTATATTTTGTATTATAACACTTTATATACATTTCTAAATGCATTTATATTACATATGTTCCATTTCACATTGTATATATACCTCTTAAGTCTATAATACATTGTTTTAGTAAAAGAAGGCTATGCTACTGTAACAAACAATTCCTGATCCTTAATGATTTAAAACTCATTTATGCAACATGTTCATTCTGATTCAGTCAAAACTTGGTTTTATACTGTTCTCAAGTAAGAACTCATGATGATGGGGTTTCCACCAGATGAAGCATTTCTGATGGCCATGGTGGTGGAAAGAGCTGATGAAGAATTGTCCACTGGTTCTCATCTAGATGTTATGTTCTTTCAAATTTCATTGGCTAAACCAAGGCATATGGTCATTACCAGAACAATCCTCCCATTTGCCCCAAAGTACAGAGGGGACAGATCTTTTTTTCTACCTCATGAAACAAAGATACTGTATTTAACATACATATAACATATACCATCTGAGTGTATTTCACTCTCTAATCTATATCAATAATGTGTTGCTAAATGTTGCTTTCATTACTAGGTTCATCTGATATCTACAATTAAAATGCAGACATTTATATCAAGCAAATCTGATACACAGCCTCTATCTTCCACCTCTCTTTTATAAATGTTATCTAAGCAGGGGAACATAGCTTACTTCTATGTGAAAACACAAGCCTTTATGCCCACTAGGTAGAAATGGGAATATTAAAGACATCTCTGCAAGAGCAGAATGTTCCTAAAACCTTCATTCACGACAGCAGTTGAGTATGACATATCATGTTTAAAAAATGGACTTAGCCATTGGGAAACTGCAGTTATCGAAATTTAAAAGAGCAGAACTGGATGAGAGATTAAGCCATACTGATGTAGTCTAATTAATATGAACTCAATTTATTCTTTAGAAAAAGGTTTTTCCCCCTAAAAAGAGACAGCATGTTATGCAGGAATTAATCAACAGTTAGTCAGAAACCAATGTTTTCTCAATGTGTTTTACAAGGAATGAAACATTTTAGCCTTCCTTGACAAGAAGATAAAATGTTCATTTCATAGAAGATGTCTTTCATGTATTTAAAAAAAGATTTTTGTTTATAAATCTATATTTTAAAAACTGTATATATCTTGCTAGATAGCTCCTTTCTTCTCCTTATTCCAAATCATACATCCATAATCCTTGCCCTAGGAAATCACTAAAGTTTTCATTTCAATGGTAGAGTATAAATATTGAAACAACAGCTAAATGTACATGAGCACTTCAAAGACAGTCTGACAATTCATATTTTTTCAAATATTGTAGTGTCTTTTTTTGTGATTGGAAGATATAAACCTTCAACACATTTTATTTTCTCTACTCCTGGACCCTCCCCTATTTCTAGAGCTGTTTGTAAAACAAATTAGTATCTTATGTCATGAACAAGAAACAACAGTGTGAAGAGTTCAGTGTTACCTAAGTATGGTTGAGAATCTTTTCATTATATTTCCTTTACCAGCTAAAAAAAGTTATCACTCTATCTGATTATATGAATCATCAAATCCTGTTTATACACAGTAATTTAATTTTTTTATTGTGGTTGAAAATACACATATAAAAACTAGAATTTTACCCATTTAAAAGGGTAAATTCAATGGCACTGAATATTGTGAAACCACCACGACTATCTAGTCCCAGAATATTTTCATTACCCCAGAAGAAACACTGTAAACTTTAAAATGTGGCTTCTAGATTTTGAAATGTGGGTAAAAATACCTAAATGGTGAGTCTATAGGCAATCAGATAAATGTATCTGGAGCTTAGAAGACAGAATGACAGTAGAAGTGAATTTTGGGAGCCATCAGCTGCCCTGTGGTTACTGAGGTCAAGGGCCTGGAAAAGATGACTGAGCACACTCTAAGAAGGAAGGGAGAAGGAAGGAAACCAAAGACAAAATCCTGAGATACTTTAAAATCTAAGAGTAGAGCACAGAAAAAGGACCGGAAATTAGTGACTGATGAGGAACCGCCAGAGATGTTGGAAACGAATGAGAAAAAATGGAATCGGGGAAACCGTGTTTCAAAAAGGAAGGAGTGCCAATCACCAGAGAGAAAGCGTGTCAGATCCGGTTTGAAAACCACCATTGGATTGGGCATCTAGGAAGATGTTGATAATCTCAGAGAGCACAGTTTCAGTGGATGAGAAAATAACACAGAATATGTTGAGCTGAAGTAAAGAGAATGAGAGAGAAGATAGTGGACACGATACAAACATTTTTGAAGGATTGGCTGAAACAAAGAGAGATATAAAGAGTAGTACCGTGAAAAGGAGGTCTTTTTAAAAATATGGGTGAGACTTCCCCATGTTTATATTCCAAGAGAAAAGAGAGATGGAGGATGAGGGGAGGGGTTGAAGAAGTAGGACAGGATGGTGTTAGTTCCTGGAGCAAAAGATCTCTGGGGAGGAGGGCAGTTGTGGGACTCAGCACCCAGGGGGAAAGATCCATTTTAGAGACGATGAGGGTGACTCTTCTTTGGAGATCAAAGAGGTAAGATCTTTGCAGATACACCTTTAGAGCTGAAGGACTTGAGGCATGAGGGCCTGTTTTATATGTTTCATAAAATGAGATGAAGGACAGTTATGTGCAGAGGGAGAGGGTAGCCAGGGGAGGGTGGAGACTCTCAGAATTGTGCAAGTTTTCAGTAGCAACTGAGGACAATTAAAGAGCAGTTTCTCAGGGACAATTAGTAACTTTGCTGAGCAACCTTAAGCTGAGTAATGATCCTGATGTGCAGCTCTGCACGCTTGCAATACTGATCCAGAGCAGTTTGGGGGTTCTGTCAGAGTGGTTGCCGAATAAGCAGGGTAACAGATACACGTTAGGAAAGTAGTTTCAACTTTTCAGTATATTTTTCTTCCAAGGCTTATAGGCTATTAGGAAAATCGCCTATAAGCCAATGAAAATCAGATGTAAGATGATTCAATGTCATTGAAGACTTGGGTAGAGCTCTCTTATGAGAGTGAAGAAATGAGTCTGGCAAGAATTCATTTGATATATATGCTGTTGGACCATTCCTGTAGACTTTTTTTTTTTTTTTTTCAGTTTCATTCAGATATCGCCACACAACATTCTTCAGCCCTGTCTGCTTGACCTCACGCTCGGGATCTGACTTGGTAAGATGCTCTGCCTTATTTGCCCTGATTCTCTGACTTGGATTTCTGGCAGGATGTTGCCGTGGTTCCATGCACCACAACCACAGACTCAAGGCATTGCCTCAGGATGAGGAAGGCAGCATGATCTAGAATTTGGGGTCCATATCTGCACGCTGTACAAGGTGGCCCAACTTATGCCAAGCCCAGGTCCCTAGGACTCCCCCTGCCAGATCTGCTGGACTTTTCCCAGGAGGGTGGTCAGAAAACTATGAAAGTAGTGGTAAACGTGAAGAACTATTCCAAGTCTACATGGGTTCCCAAACTTCATTAATGTTGTCATCCACATTATGTATACATATACCTTAAAGGGTTAGCACTTTCCTAAGATAAGTTAAGGCGAAATAGTGAAGATTTAGATAGCATTTCTAACATTGCACCTCTTTTCTCTTTCTCTCTCTTTATTACAGATTTACTACCTTGAATCAGATTCTCAAATAAAGTCAGATACAGCCGTACAAACCCATACATATTCTCATAGCAATTTGAATTTAGTTACCTACTTAGACTTTGTACAAGGAGGTGACATTAACTTTCAGGAACTTCATATATTATCTTTCTGAGCAACTTCTTATATCCTTTCATAAAGCACCCAAGGGCCCTTTAGTTACAGACCCTCTCTATCAGGACCCACGCTGCCGATAGGCATTCCCACCTTCTATCTTTTGTCTTCAGTGGCAGAATCAATAAAAGTCAAGGCAAGGTGAGGGGCAGTGGTGAAAATGCCAGGAAACCCAGTCTGCAAACCCAAGAGCCATACAGAACCACTGCAGTAGTTCTTCTCCAATAAGATCACACTTTGTCTCCTTGCACCAAGAAAAAAGGCAAAATCAGCTATTTGTTTAACTTTCCTTTGATCTACTTATTACAGTAAATCTGTACCATATATTACTGTTGAGAAAGAAACTCAAATATTAACTGACCTACCCAAGGAGACCGCAGCAGTGGCGAAGTTATACATTATGGAGCTCAGGGTTATGGCTTTTGAAGTCAGACAGATCTAGCTTTGAAAACTGACTTCCCTAAATATGGATGCTAGTTAATATCTATAAGGCTTATTTTTTACATCTATAAAATAAGGATAAAAATAAATGTCTCCAAAAGTTCATATGAAAATTAAATGATATAATGTATATAAAGCACCCAGGATGGTACATGGCCCACAATAAAAATTTAATAAAGATTAACATGATTAGTTATTCATTGGTAAAGTACCTGTTGGAAACTACATTTTGACCTAATCAAATGGTAAGTCACTGCAACCATGGTGCAAAACAATCCAATAGGAAAACCATTCCCCACATCAGAAATAAACCCTCATGGCTAGAGCAAAAGCACATTTTCTCTTGTTCCATCCTCACTGACAGTGTAGAATAGCTGGCCACCTTTATCTGTTTAATAACACTTCACTTAATAGAAATCACTATTAACTGCATCTCTACCAAAAAAAAAAAAAAATCCCATCTCATTTAACCTTTCCAAACTGGGCTTGTTTTCTAACTCCTTAATAATCTTTGTGGTTCTCCTTTGAACATTCCACATTTTCTCTCTTAATTATGAAGGCCCAACATGGATGCAGTGCCGGGAGCCTGCCTGGCATTGGCCTACTGCACGAGTTACCAGGGTGGAAAATGAAGATGGGGAAGAGCTTCAGTTTTACGGCCAGATACTGTGCCGCCTTTAAAACCAGGAACCTGTTGATGGAGATCCCAGAGAACATCAATCTGAAACAAAGACCTCCTTCACTGCCATGTAAATATCTGGTCTTTTCTTACTAGTGACTTCTTTTTTCTACTGTAAGTTTCTCTATCCTAGTAAGGCAAAGTGTAGAAAATTAAGGGCAAAAAACATTTGCTATAATGTTGTGGAGATGCAAACAAGGTCACTGTCACTCAAATTAATTCTATTTTCCATTTTGTATTGTCCCTTTTTATGGACTATCTTCTCAACTATTCATATAATTTTGGAACTGGAAAAGACACTAACAATAATGAAAGTCAGCATTTTTATAGTACAGTGGAGAAAAAGGTTGCATGGTCAAAAAGATTGAAAACTTTGTATACTATGTCCACCTCTTGGAAATTCAATTCACCCAACCAGACCAGATCTTTCTCAAACCTATTTCATGATGGAACCTCTGGGGAATCCGTATTATACTTAACATCCAACAGAAGTTGCATTCTAGTAAAATCCACTTTGAAAATGTTAATATCACCCAAATTTATAACGATATACAAGGAAGCTGAGGCTTCAAGTGGTTGCTTGCCTGTTCTCATCTCTTTTATTTTCACTCCTGTAACATCTTACTATCCTTCCTCATGCATGTGCCTTTGCCCCACAGATATTTCTTACTGCACTTTTACCCAAAATGGCTGAACACACTTTCATCTCCCTTAAACAAAAAGAAATAGCAAAAATGCAGATTTCTGTTTAGAAATTATTTCTACACTTTTCCCTAAATGTCTTCTGTCCATATACTTCCTAAATACACCTTGATGCAAATGTTTCTGGTGGCAATGTGTATTCTTTGGCTATAATGAAGAGACTATAGTCTCTGATCTATCTTTGAACATGTATTTACGTGGCCAGGTTTACTAGTTTCAAGTTCTGCTAACATATGAGGAAAAATGACAAAGCATTAGGTCACCACGAAGCCATAAAATATCCCAAAGTTTGATCAATATTAGTTTATATATGCATGTGTAATGCACATATGTCATTTTTCAGCTGATGATTTCTCTTACCCAGAAAAAGCCTCATGGAAGAGAATTATAAAAGTTCTTTCCTCTCAGCCTTGAAACTGAAGACCAAGCACCCATTTTAAGAAAGAGGTCACTTTTTATTATTGTGTGTGACCTAGGGCAAGTGTCTTCATTTCCACTCTAAAGAACAACCCATTTGAAACTCATGTTGCGACCCTCACATATCAGACGAGAGCAAAATACTATCAAAAAACCTGAATAAGAAAGAGCTTGAGAATTGATTTTCTATGTTGCTGTGACCAATCTGCTTTTCATTAGTTTCACTAACATCAGTACTAAATATATAAAAACGAGACATACATGTGTGTGTGTGTGCATGGTGCTGTGTTTTTGTTTTATCCTAAGATCACCTCCACAAAGCTGTAGCCTTCTGATGAAAGGAGAAGGGGAAAAACAATCCTCATCATTCTCCTGTCGGTCCCAGACCTAAATTACTCTGTTTTCCCAAGTCAGCCAATGTCTTGTACATCTGAAGCACTAACCTTGGTTCCTGAAAATATTGCCTGCTTGTTCAATCACCCACACTGGATGGGCCCTGAAAGAGCCAGGCATGCCTTGAAATTTACTGCCACAGCGTACATATCTTTCTAAGGCTTGCAATTGTCTTAAGTCTTTTCCCCAAACAAGGCTCCGGATTTATCCCTGCAGAGGGCAATCAAGAGCCACACTGTCGGCTAGATCCATCCTGTACCCTGAAGGAACAGTGAGCAAGGATTCCTTAGTTTGGGCCTTTGTAGGACCTGAACAGCTAATCCGAGTCATGCGAATGGCTTTAAGCTGACCCATCTTTCCTTTTGAATTGAACGCTATATGCAACTGCTTGGGAAAGACCAATTAGGCTGACCCATCATTCCTTCAAAGCCCTGCCCCGATTGTTCTGATGCTTGGTCAAAGACACATACTGCACACACAGACATGCTATAGAAGCCAGATTCACATAGAAACCTACAGGCATTCTGAGTTTCACTGATAGCCAGCCAGCTCCTTCTCTGTTTAGGTAGGTGTAATCTCATGTGGCACCTCTAAGTTTGTCCTAATCCATCAGATTTTCTTTAGACCATTTTACAACAGGTTTGTTTCGTTAATTAACCTCCTTCTGCGAGGTCCAATAGCCATGAGCCAGAATGACATTGGCTTGACAGCAAAGAATTTTATAGCTATGTCGTGGCATATTTTAATTTTCCGGCTAAGATTGTCTTGTGTGCTCTGCACTACTATTTACGGTACAGCACATTCACTTTGAAGCTGACAGTGTTCCATTCCTCTTCATTACAGTAACCCAGGCCTGGACCATTAAACCATTAAACAGGCAGCAGGAAGACCCGGGCGAGGCCCACACCCAGTAGCCCTGATTGGGCATGTACGGCTTCAGTTCAAGGATAATACTGGCCACTTCCATACCCAGAAAAATAAATTAACTCACTATCTGAGACAGGTGGGATGGGGAGGTGGGAGGGAGGTCCAAGAGAGAGGGGATATAGGTATACATGTAGCTGATTCACTTCATTGTACACCAGAAACTAATACAACATTGTAAAGCAATTTTACTCCAATAAAAAAAATTATAAAATAAAATAAAATTTCTTAGAGATTTGTGGATCTTCTGCCTGTGACATCTGTTTTGTTTCATTTTGTTTTTCTCTGCTTCTAGCTCCCATTTAGTAGGTGTTTACTTTATGAAGACCTACTGGTCAATTTTCAAATTACTCTTAGCTCACTTTAACTTCACTAATGGCATCTCGGGATTTTAGATCCACTGGGAACCACAAAGAACATATGTAAACTGAGAGATTAAACCATTTTATAATAATGCCTTAGACCTGTCTTCCCAAAGTGTGATCCCGGGGCCAGCAACATCAGCGTCAATATCTCCTGGAACCATCTGGAAAGGCAAACTCCTGGCCTACTGTATCACAAATCCTGGGGGTGGATTTCACCAAGGTCTGTTTTAATAAGCCCTCCAGGTGAGTCTGATGCAAGTTAAATTTTGAGGACCACAGCCTTAGCCATTTTGACTTCTGAGATTTACAAATTATTTTGGCATAGAGGTTTCACTTCTTTTCATGATAATTTCATCAAGTAGACAGAACAGGTAGTAGCTTCTCCAAATTTCTGAAGAGGAAGATAGACTTTAGAAAGGGAACTTGTTCAAGATCATTCTGTTGCTAAATGGTAAAGCAAGACTAGATCACAAGAGTTTCTAGTTCAACATTCATTCCGCGGCAACCTCCTACCTAAGCAGCAAAATTACTCCCGAATAGACAAAGAAGCCAGGGTGGCTTACCTGGCCCTAGAGATGCATTGGCTGGGCTGCCCAGGTGGAGCCCCTAATGGCTGAGCATGAAAGTAATAAACTATAAAATAAAATAAAAATTGGATTAAAGATGGGGACAAAGCCTAAGGAATGAGGAGAATCCAAAACTCCAAGTACAGTATGGATGGTGAGGAAAAGCAAACATGCCATAAAAAGCTAGAAAAAAGAGAAGAGTCTACTTCAAAGATGGAAGAGGGCCCTGCTTAGACATTTTTCTTAGGCCTTATGGAAGGAGAAAAATCATTCCAACTCAGAACAACGTCTATGACAAATATGGAAGCCACAAAAAATTGTTTCAGCCCAAAACACTTTCAAGGCAGTTTTTTTTCCCACCTTATTTATCTTTGCTTCTCAGTTACCAAAATCAGTGTTTCTAAAAGTGACAGCAAACCAATTGTATCACTTGTTTAAAGTTCAGGTTCCCGAGCAACACATTACATTTACCAAATTTGGAGGTGGGGCGCAGAATCACTCCCTTTATATTACATCTTAGGTGTGCTTTCTAGTTTAAGGTCACTAGCTAGACCAAGAAGAGTTCATAGTTTGCATTTGGGGTGTGTGTGTGTATGTTTTTAACTAAATAGAATTTTGCAACTAAAAAGGGGAAAAAAAAGAAACTTCCTCCTAATCATCCAAGGAAGGCCAAGGGAAAAAGTTCTGCTTTTCTCACAAAGTAGAAGAGAAAGGCGTGATGCAGGCCATAATGTAAAAGCCCTTTTGTGTGTTAAGTGATCCCTACCTGAATTGCAGGTAACAGGGACACAGTGTACCTATGACAGACCTATGTGGCCATGCCTGCTCAGACATATAACTACATCATGGTAAAAATAAATACTATGCACTCTCTAAGCACAAATATTGTACAAATACATCATGTTATACTGAAAATACTACTATGGGGACATATGGGAGAAATGAAGGGAAATTTATGGACCCAAAGATATAGTTTCTGGAAAATCATCTTTCCTGCCTCACCCCAAGCTCCAACTTCTTCTAGCAAGATACAAAGTGCCTATGCAGTAACACAACTGAATGTTTCTGTTTTGGTGAGATGTTCTGGCACTGTTTCATCATGCCATTTTCCATCACTTAAAAATTAGGAAGTAAAAAGTCATGAAAAAAATGTAAAATAAATAAATGAATTGGCCCAACCCATCTCAAGTCAATTTAATCTGCTGTAAATAATACTTACTTTTTTTTTTCTGTTTATTTCTATGTTTCCCAACATATACTGCTAGAGATTGTGATTTAATTTGTTTGGGATATGGTCTGGGCTTTGGAATTTTCGAAAGATCCCCAGATGATTTTAAGGTTCAGATACATTTGGGAACCATGGCCTTAAACTAATCACATAAAGCAAAAGAAAAGTGAACATTGACTATTTATAGTACTTAAATGCAATTATTTTCTCTCTTTAAAGCCCTTCAATGATCCCCCTTTGTGTATACTATTTTTTAGGTCCTATAGGATAAATACCGAGTCTTTAGTAAAAAAAGGCAAGCTTTCCGTTACCTGATCAGTGCTTGCCTTTTCACTTTAACTTCTATCTTCTCGCCTCAGAATTCACACTCAAGGAATGTGAAACTTTCACACATCGACATATTCAACAATACCTGTTGAAAGTGAGCAAATAAGAGTGAGGAAGTATTTCCAGATGGGCCTCTAGAATCACTCTAATACAGACTGGAGTAAAAACTGGAACTGCTTTGTGGAGCTGGGGAGAAGGGCAATATGTTATTTCTAGAATCACTCTAATACGGACTGGAGTAAAAACTGGAACTGCTTTGTGGAGCTGGGGAGAAGGGCAATATGTTATTTATCATTCATCAGGTGGTTTGTTCTCATTTTCAATCACTGATTCTGAAATATTCCAAAGACTTCACCTCTTTCTTCTAAACTGTGGGTCCTGTCAGAGGTGGTAAGATGTGCACCATGATGATTCTCCTTCCAACACTGCATTTTATTCCAAATGGTTCTCCCTCTTCTGTTCCCAGCTTCTGTCCTGTGCAGCCTGCAGCCACCCTTGTGGACATGCTGCCATGGAGAGATATATCTTCAGTGGAATGTACCATATTTCCCCATTGTATTTAATAAAAACGAGAGCCAAACAAGAGAGAGTGATGAAAATCACATTTCCTTTCCCTTGGCAGTATACACACACACCTTCATAGATTTAAGACTTCAAATCCACAAGGATGCAGGAACCTTTGGCTATATGAAGGTCATGCATTTCTGTCATGCTCTTTCCTTGTTTGGTTCCTTTTCCTGGGACGCCACATCTTCGTCACACCCAGCCATATCCTGTTAAGCCTATCCATAAATCTCAGAATAGCCACTCACATATACCCAAAATAACAGCCTAGAAACATCATTCCCCACAATTTGAGCAGCAACTCCAACCAAAAACCTGGTCACTGTCTCACCCACATTCTGAGCTCTAGTTTGTGTGTGTATGTACGTGTGTTCTTCCCACTCTTCTTTTTGAATTTTCTTTTTTTTTTTTATACAGGAGGTTCTTATTAGTTATCTATTTTATACATATTAGTGTATATATGTCAATCCCAATCTCCCAATTCATCCCACCACCGCCACTCCTCCAGTTTCCCCCCTTGGTGTCCATAGGTTTGTTCACTACATCTGTGACTCTATTTCTGCCTTGCAAACTGGTTAATCTGTACCATTTTTCTACATTTCATATATATGCGTTAATATATTTGTTTTTCGCTTTCTGACTTACTTCACTCTGTATGAAAGTCTCTAGGTCCGCCCACGTCTCTGCAAATGACCCAATTTCGTTCCTTTTATGGCTGAGTAATATTCCATCATATATATGTACCACATCTTCTTTATCCATTTGTCTGTTGATGGGCATTTAGGTTGCTTCTATGACCTGGCTATTATAAATACTGCTGCAATGAACATTGGGGTGCACGTGTCTTTTTGAATTATGGTTTGCTCTGGGTATAAGCCCAGTAGTGGGATTGCTGGGTCATACGGTAACTCTAGTTTTAGTTTTTTAAGGAACCTCTGTACTGTTCTCCACAGTGGCTGTAGCAATTTACATTTCCACCAACAGTGCAAGAGGGTTCTCTGTTCTCCACACTCGCTCCAGCATTTGTTGTTTATAGATTTTCTGATGATGGCTCTTCTGATCGGTGTGAGGTGATACCTCACTGTAGTTTTGATTTGCATTTCTCTAATGATTAGTGATGGTGAGCAGCTTTTCATGTGCTTCTTGGCCATCTGTATGTCTTCTCTGGAGAAATGTCTATTTAGGTCTTCTGCCCATTTTTGGATTGGGTTGTTTGTTTTTTTGATATTGAGCTGCTTGAGCTACTTGTATATCTTGGAGATTAATCCTTTGTCAGTTGCTTCATTCGCACATATTTTCTCCAATTCTGAGGGTTGTCTTTTCATCTTGTTTCTGGTTTCCTTTGCTGTGCAAAAGCTTTTAAGTTTCATTAGGTCCCATTTGTTTATTTTTGTTTTTATTTCCATTTCTCTAGGAGGTGGGTCAAAAAGGATCTTGCTGTGATGTGTGTCATAGAGTGTTCTGCCTATGTTTTCCTCTAAGAGTATTACAGTGTCTGGTCTTACATTAAGGTCATTAGTCCATTTTAAGTTTATCTTTGTGTACAGTGTTAGGGCGTGTTCTAATTTCATTCTATTACATGTACCTGGTCCAGTTTTCTCAGCACCACTTATTGAAGAGACTGTCTTTTCTCCATTGCATATCCTTGCCTCCTTTATCAAAGATAAGGTGACCATATATGCGTGGATTTATCTCTGGGCTTTCTATCCTGTTCACTGATCTATATTTTTGTTTTTGTGCCAGTACCATACTGTCTTGATTACTGTAGTTTTGTAGTATAGTCCAAAGTCAGGGAGTCTGATTCCCCCAGCTCCGTTTTTTTCCCTCACATAGCTTTGGCTATTCAGGATCTTTTGTGTCTCCATACAAATTTTAAGATTTTTGTTCTAGTTCTATAAAAAATGCCATTGGTAATTTGCTAGGGATTGCACTGAAACTGTAGATTGCTTTGGGTAGTATAGTCATTTTCACAATATTGATTCTTCCGATCCAAGAACATGGTATATCTCTCCATCTGTTTGTGTCATCTTTGATTTCTTTCATCAGTGTCTTACAGTTTTCTGAGTACAGGTCTTTTACCTCCTTAGGTAGGTTTATTTCTAGGTATTTTATTCTTTTTGTTGCCATGGTAAGTGGGATTGTTTCCCTAATTTCTCCTTCTGACCTTTCGTTGTTACTGTATAGGAATGCAAGAAATTTCAGTGCATTAATTTTGTATCCTGAAAAGTTATAAAATTCATTGATTAGCTCAAGTAGGTTTCTGGTGGCACTTTAGGATTATCTATGTATCATATATCATGTCATTTAAAACAGTGACATTTTTACTACTTCTTTTCCAATTTGTATTCCTTTTATATCTTTTTCTTCTCTGATTGCTGTGGCTAGGACTTCCAAAACTATGTTGAATAATAGTGGTGAGAGTGGACAACCTTGTCTTTTTCCTGATCTTAGAGGAAATGCTTTCAGTTTTTCATCATTGAGAATGATGTTTGCTGTAGGTTTGTTGAATATGGCCTTTATCATGTTGAGTTAGGTTCCCTCTATGCCCACTTTCTGTAGAGTTTGTATAATAAATGGGTGTTGAATTTTGTCAAAAGCTTTTTCTGCATCTACTCAGATGATCATATGGTTTTCATTCTTCAATTTGTTAATATGGTGCATTACCTTGATTGATTTGCATATATTGAAGAATTCTTGCATCCCTGGGATAAATCCCACTTGATCATGGTGTATGATCCTTTGAATGTGTTGTTGGATTCTGTTTGCTAGTATTTTGTTGAGGATTTTTGTATCTATATTCCACAGTGGTATTGGTCTGTAATTTTCTTTTTTCGTAGTATCTTTGTATGGTTTTGGTATCAGGGTGATGGTGGCCTCGTAGAATGAGATTGGGAGCATTCTTTCCTCTGCAATTTTTTGGAGGAATTTGAGAAGGATGGGTGTTAGCTCTTCTCTAAATGTTTGACAGAATTTACCTGTGAAGCCATCTGGCCCTGGACTTTTGTTTGTTGGAAGATTTTTAATCACAGTTTCAATTTCATTACTTGTGATTGGTCTGTTCATGTTTTCTATTTCTTCCTGGTTCAGTCTTGGAAGGTTATACCTTTCTAAGGATTTGTCCTTTTCTTCCAGGTTGTCCATTTTATTGGTATAGAGTTGCCTGTAGTAGTCTCTTGTGATCCTTTGTGTTTCTGCAGTGCCTGTTGTAATTTCTTCTTTTTCATTTCTAATTTTAATGATTTGAGTCCTCTCCCTCTTTTTCGTGATGAGTCTGGCTAAAGGTTTGTCAAATTTATCTTCTCAAAGAACCAACTTTCAGTTTTATTGATCTTTGCTATTGTTTTCTTTGCTTCTGCTTCATTTATTTCTGCTCTGATCTTTATGATTTATTTCCTTCTATTAACTTTGAGTTTTGTTTGTTCTTCTTTCTCTAGTTCCTTTAGGTGTAAGGTTAGATCATTTATTTGAGATTTTTCTTGTTTCTTGAGTTAGGATTGTATTGCTGTAAACTTCCCTCTTAGAACTGCTTTTGCTGCATCCCATAGGTTTGGGATCATCATGTTTTCATTGTCATTTGTCTCTAGGTATTTTTTGATTTCCTCTTTGATTTCTTCAGTGATCTCTCAGTTATTTAGCAACATACTGTTTAGCCTCCATATGTTTGTGTTTTTTATGTTTTTTTCCCTGCTATTGATTTCTAATCTCATAGCGTTGTGGTCAGAAAAGGTGCTTGATATGATCTCAGTTTTATTAAATTTACCAAGGCTTGATTTGTGACCCAAGATGTGATCTATCCTGGAGAATGTTCTGTGTGCACTTGAGAAGAAAGTGTATCTGCTGTTTTCTGATGGAATGTCCTACAAATATCAATTAAATTTATCTGGTCTATTGTGTCATTTAAAGCTTGCGTTTCCTTATTAATTTTCTGTCTGGATGATCTGTCCTTTGGTGTAAGTGAGGTGTTAAAGTCCCCCACTATTATTGTGTTACTGTCGATTGCCTCTTTTACAGCTCTTAGCATTTGCCTTATGTATTGAGGTGTTCCTATGTTGGGTGCATATATATTTATAATTGTTACATCTTCTCATTGGATTGATCCCTTGATCATTATGTACTGTCGTTCCTTGTCTCTTGTAATATTTTTTATTTTAAAGTCTATTTTATCTGATATGGGTATTACTACCTCAGCTTTCTTTTGATTTCCATTTGCATGGAGTATCTTTTTCCATCCCCTCACTTTCAGTCTGTATGTGTCCCTAGGTCTGAAGTGGGTCTCTTGTAGACAGCATAAATATGGGTCTAGTTTTTGTATCCATTCAGCGAGCCTGTCTCTTTTGATTGGAACATTTAATCCATTCACATTTAAGGTAATGATTGATATGTATGTTCCTATTACCATTTTCTTAATTGTTTTGGGTTTGTTTCTATAGGTCCTTTCCTTCTCTGTGTTGCCCACTTATAAAAGTTCCTTTAGCATTTGTTGTAGAGCTGGTTTGGTGGTGCTGAATTCTCTTAGCTTTTGCTTGTCTGTAAAGCTTTTGATTTTTCCATCGTATCTGAATGAGATCCTTGCTGGGTAGAGTAATCTTGGTTGTAGGTTCTTCTCTTTCATCACTTTAAATATATCGTGGCACTTGCATCTGGCTTGTAGAGTTTCTGCTGAGAAATCAGCTGTTAACCTTATGGGAGTTCCTTTGTATGTTATTTGTCATTTTCCCCTTGTTGCTTTCAATAATTTTTCTTTGTCTTCAATTATTGTCAATTTGATTACTATGTGTCTCGGCATTGTTTCTCCTTGGGTTTAACCTGCCTGGAACTCTCTGTGCTTCCTGGACTTGGGTGGCTATTTCCTTTCCCATGTTAGGGAAGTTTCGAGTATAACCTCTTCAAATATTTTCTTGGATCCTTTCTCTCTCTCTTCTCCTTCTGGGACCCCTATAACACGAATGTTGTTGCATTTAATGTTGTCCCACAGGTCTCTTAGGCTGTCTTCATTTCTTTTCATTCTTTTTTCTTTATTCTGTTCCATGGCAGTGAATTCCACCATTCTGTCTTCCAGGTCACTTATCCGTTCTTCTGCCTCAGTTATTCTGCTATTGATTCCTTCTAGTGTATTTTTCATTTCAGTTATTGTATTGTTCATCTCTGTTTGTTTGTTCTTTAATTCTTCTAGGTGTTTGTTCTTTAATTCTTCTAGGTCTTTGTTAAACATTTCTTGCATCTTCTTGATCTTTGCCTCCATTCTTTTTTCAAGGTCGTGGATCATCTTCACTATCATTATTCTGAATTCTTTTTCTGGAAGGTTGCCTATCCCCACTTCATTTAATTGTTTTTCTGGGGTTTTATCTTGTTCTGTCATCTGGTACCTAGCCCTCTGCCTTTTCATTTTGTCTATCTTTCTGTGAATGTGGTTTTCATTCCACAGGCTGCAGGATTGTAGTTCTTCTTGCTTCCTCTGTCTGCCCTTTGGTGGATGAGGCTATCTAAGAGGCTTGTGCAAGCTTCCTGATGGGAGGGACTCGTGGTGGGTAAAGATGTTAGTTGTTTGGCCTGAGGCAACCCAGCACTGGAGGCTACAGGCTCTTTGGTTGGGTTAATGGCAGACTCTGGGAGGGCTCATGCCATGGAAAACTTCCCGCAACTTCTGCTGCCAGTGTCCTTGTCCCCACGGTGAGCCACAGCCATCCCCCGCCTCTGCAGGAGACCCTTCAAAGCTAGCAGGTAGGTCTGGTTCAGTCTCCTATGGGGTCACTGCTCCTTTGCCCTCGGTCCTGATGCATACACTACTTTGTGTGTGCCCTCCAAGAGTGGAGCCTCTGTTTCCCCCAGTTCTGTCGAAGTCCTGCAATCAAATCCCACTAGCCTTCAAAGTCTGATTCTCTGGGAATTCCTCCTCCTGTTGCCAGACCCCAGGTTGGGAAGCCTGCCATGGGGCTCAGAATTTTCACTCCAGTGGGTGGACTTCTGTGGTATAACTGTTCTCCAGTTTATGAGTCACCCACCCAGTGGTTATGGGATTTGATTTTATTGTGATTGTGCCCCTCCTACCGTCTCATTGTGGCTTCTCCTTTGTCTTTGGATGTGGGATATATTTTTTGGTGAGTTCCAGTGTCTTCCTGTCAATGACTGTTCAGCAGTTAGTTGTGATTCCAGTGCTGTCACAAGAGGGAGTGAGTGCATGTCCTTCTACTGCACCATCTTGAACCAATCTCTCTCTTAAACTCTCCCCACTCTGTCTGAATGAAGAGCTCATTCTATCTTCTAAAATGAGATTGGATTGAAGGCAACTGAGCTGAATTATTCCTAACTCCCTTAGAAAAACATTGTGGCTCCAAAAAAAGATCTACGTCTTTTGAATTCTAAAATAGAGATTTATTGGTGACTATTTAACTTAATAAAGTCAATTTAAGGGCAAAATAAACTGACCTGGGAAAAAGCATCAGAAATTTCTACCCCTTTGGAGAGCTGGCAGCCAGCCCTCTTGTCTATCCAAATATATAATTGCCATTGCCAAACCCAAGACAACACTTTTACATCAAATCCTTAGGCTTTCTCTCAACTGACTCAACTGCGTGAATCTACTCAAATGTGTGGCAAAGAGTGTACTTAAAATTATACAAACACCTCCAACCACTGAACATTATACAATAAAGAAGAATGTAGACAAAGGTAAATTCAGAAATTATACAATAAGGCATGCTGGACTTAGGCCATGTCATTTGACATTATTCAAGGAAGCTTAGAAGCTAATGCATTTGCTCCTGGTGATATTTGTCATTGTAAGTATATATTATTGATAATATATACTTGTAGATAATAATATATTCATCCTTAATGATGGCATAAAAAATTGATCTGGACCTGCCTGGTACATTTCAGAAGTTGAAGTGGTTTATTATGATATCTCAAGGAAGACGTTTTTAGTTTTGTAGTTAAAGGAATTAATACCAAAAATGAATAAGCTTTTGTTAGGCACGAAATAAGCAAGTGCACTGATATAATACTGATATTTAAAAGTACTTGGACAAGGAAAAATAAGATAAATCAAACAAAATATTCTGAGGTCTATTATGTACTCAGTCTTGTGAAAAAGGCTTAAAGTATTAATTCCATATATTGAGTTTGCCTTTCCAGTTGACCTTCACTTTCATTCTTGAGAACTGTGCTGGAAGGGCTTTGGTTAATATTTAAGGTATAGTGGGGATTCCCTGGTGCTCCAGTGGTGCACTCTCACTGCCGAGGGTCCCGGTTCAATCCCTGGCTGGGGAACTAAGATCCCATAAGCAGCACAGCGCAGCCAAAAAAAATTTTTTTTTAAGGTATACTTTTGTTTTTAAAAAAGGAGATAAACACCAATTAATTTTTTTCCAGTGAAGTTTTTCTTCCTTTTTGATTTTGGGTTTTGTTTTGATTTGGTTGCAGGCTGAGGAAGGGGAGAGGATTTGAGTGTTGGGGTATAGGAAACTTCTTACCCAGTAATGAAGTCAGTAATACCATCAGCCAACTTGAACACTCCCTACCAAGGTACCACCTAAACTTCTTTTGAGGCTAAGAAAATTATTGGTTTTCCTCCCAAGTTAACATTTTGCATCCAGTCTCTTTTTTCCTTAAACAGGCTAATTGTGTCAGTAAGACTAAGTAGAAATATGAGAACATTTTTTTAAAAAGAAAATCCTAGATAAGGGAGACTTGCTAAAACTTAAAAGAAGAGTGTAAATATTGGGATAAGACTACTTATTAATTTAAAGCTAGGATCTGAAAGGCCTTGGAAAATAATAAAGCAAATAGGTCATTGGTTACCTCTCATAATACAATTTGAAAAGGCAAGGATCTGGTTTCTCATTTGGCCAGAAGGAAGGGATAGATTTTTTTTTTTTCAAAATGGAAATAACTTTACAGTGTCTTAAATTATAACAGTAATGATTCATTGTAAAAAGTTAAACACCAAAAGGCATAGAGAAGACTATTCAACATGATGTTAGATTGTTAGTGGGTTAAGGAAACATCATTAAAAAGTCATAGTAATAATCATGATTCTTCATAAATCTAGAAAAACATTAACTTCCAATATATGTGGGAGTGAAGGAAAAATTAGGCCATATCAGAGTATGGGAAGAGAACAGAAAATTGCATAAATTCTATTCATAAACATATGAACTTTACCATCCGTTAAAAAATACCTACCACATATCGCTACTAAAAGAGTTAACTGAGATAGCATACATAAAGTTCTCACAAAATGATAGGCAGTAAGTAAACATTAGTTCTCTTTTCTCACCTTCCTTTTCACTGCCAAGAAACTGACTCTATACCCAAGCTTCCTGAGTAACTTTTCAGCTGAACTCCAAAACCTTATATTTTAAAAAAGGTTAGGAACATAAACATACGAAAAGATGCTCAACATAATTATTCATCAGAAAAATACAAATTAAGATGAGATATCACTAACCACTAGCAGAATGGCTAAAATTAAAAATATGAAGGATTGAGGAGGATAAAAACTCTTGAATTTTTGGTGGGGCTGTTAACTGGTACAGTGACTTTAGAAAAACATTTGGCAACACTTATTAAGTCTACATACTATATGACCTGCAACTCCACTGCTGAGTACATAGCCATCCAAAATGAATACTTTTGTCCTCCAAAAGTTATATACAATAATGATCATATAATAGCCACACTCGGGGAAAAAATGTCCATCAATAGTAAAGTAAGTAAATAAATTGTGGTGTATAACTACAATATAATCCTATGCATCGATAAAAAAGGATGAAATAGTTATACGCATAATAATATGGATGAATCTCACAGACATAATGTTGAGTAAAAGAAGTCAGGTACAAAAACATACATTCCATATACTTCATTTATACGAAATTCAAAAGAGGTAAAACAGAATAATGGCTCCTGTTGAGGTACGTACTAACTGCAGGGTGGTGTGGGAGCCTTCTCGAATGCTAGAAATGTTCTATGTCTTAATACATGTGGTGGTGAAAGAAGCATAACAATATATAAAAATTCATTAAGATCTTCATTTAAGCTCTGTGCACCTTAATATATATATATAAGGTATAACTCAACAAAATTAAGTGGGTTTTTGTCAGTGTTTCTAACATGCATGTACATTTTTTATCAGCATTCTCAATATTAATATTGCATGTGATCCATTTTTAAATCGTTTGCTGTATGTTCAGCATTTTTTTCTTTTTTAAAAGGTTCAGTATGTAAATGTTATTTTCAAGGGAAATCTAGCACCCTTCTAACAAAGCATATTTCTAAGAGGTGATTTTCTCCATAGGCCAAACAAATGCGAGTGTGTCTATTCATAGCTCTAAGAGCTGGGGTGGCCAAAATTTAAATTAAGCCAGTGAGATTTTCTACTAAGGCTTCACTTGGACCACTAGTAACCAAGTCAGACAGTGTCAACAGCAACAAGTACTCAGTGGAACCAGAGTTGACATTAAGAGTTTTCCTTTTTCTATTTAATGAATATGAAAGCTTTTTTTCCTCCTCTAATCCTCACTTTTCACTTTTAAGTGATTTTTTAAAGACCTTTTCTTTAGCTGTACTAGGTTTATAACAAAATTGAGAGAAGGTACAGAGATTTCCCATACACCACCCCTCCCCACCTCCAACACAGCCTCCTCCATTATCAACATCACCCACCAGAGTGGGTTATAAAAATATGTTACAATTGATGAACCTACACTGACACTTTATAATTGTCCCAAATCCACAGTTTTCATTACAGTTCATTCTTGCTGTTATACATTCTATGGGTTTAGAAAAATGTATGATGACATAATCCATGATTATTATATTGTACAGAATATTTTCACTGTCCTAAAAAATCCTCTATGCTCTGCCTATTAATCTTTTATCCCCAGACCCCCACCACCTCTGGCAACTAGTAATCTTTTTATTGTCTCCATAGTTTTTGCCTTTTCCAGAGTGTCAACTTTTCCAGAGTTGGAATCATACAGTATGTAGCCTTTTCAGATTGGCTTCTTTCACTTAGTAAAATGCATTTAAGATTTCTCCATGTTTTTTCATGGCTTGATAACTCATATCTTTTTTGCGATGAATAATATTCCATTGTCCAGATGTACCACAGTTTATCCATTCACTTATTGAAGGAGATCTTGGCTTCTTTCAAGTTTGGGAGTTATGAATACAGCCACTATAAGCATCCATGTGCAAGTTTCTGTGTGGACATAAGATTTCACCTCCTTTGGGTAAACACCAAGGAGCATGATTGCTGCATTGTGTGCTAAGAGTATGTTTAGTTTTGTAAGAAATAGCCAAACTGTTTTCCAAAGTGGCTGTACCATTTTGCATTCCCAACAGCAACATATGAGAATTCCTGTTGCTCCACTAAATGATTCTTAATGGGGGAAAATTTCTATGCATTTTATGCCTTCTTAAGTAACCTGGATCTCTTTTAAAGAATATATTGTGCCTCTCTTCATTTGCTTTTCTAATCATTGAGCCATGAACTTCACTAGTATTGATCACAATTTGTGGATCATGTTTATTTTTACCCTGTTAGAAGCAATCATTTCATGTTTTTGTCCCCCCCGGGGTAGTTAGTTCAATATGAAAATTATAAAAAGAGGATAATCTGACTTTTGTCAAAAACAATGTTTAAGAAAAATACTAAGGTAAATAAAACATAAATAATTCAAGAATAAAGCATTAGGAAGGCTACCTGTTTCGTGATTTTTATAACTCTAATGCCTTGGCTTTGAACATTAACTCAGCAGGGGCCTTCTCTGCAGATGGCACATGCTGTTATTCTTCACAAAAAATACTAGACAACTAGGAGGAAAGAAAGAATGCAGCCTAACTTAAAAAAAAAAAAAAAAAAGACGCATGCAGCAAAAACAAAGACGATCAATACTACTTGGATTAAAGAGAGTTTTAGTTTTATTTTTGAAGCATAATCTCAGGATCTTGGTAAAATCTGACCATGACCATCAAACATAGCAGTTTGCTAAGGGAATAGTGCTTTTCCAGTCCAGTCTCTTTCATTCTACTCTGTGTCTGTGGTTAATGGAAGGTCAGATGTCAGGACTCCATTTTGTCAAACACTAGGAACCAGAAAACAGCTTTAGCCTTGGCTGGTTGGAAGAGCCCTGAAAGTTTTGAAGAATGAGAACAAATGGTCGTTCAGGTTTCAAAGTTGGTTTGGACCCTTCCTCACCTTCTTTTTGGTTTTGTTTTGTTTTAAGGGGTCTTTGTCTGCCGAACACATTAGTCCACTTACTCCTTCAGGTTGAACTGTGTGACCTGTGACCTCGCTCCACTTCAACAGACCACTCTCCTGTGAGACAGGCCCAGATCTGCCTGCAGCTTGCCACCTAAACACTCTGGCCCCCTTCTCCCTCTGTGCCTACTACCGTTCGTGTTCACGTGCGAGTTACAAAAGCCAGAGCAATTTCCAGCCTCCATCAAGGGCACAGCTCCAATTTAAGAGTAATGGCTGGAGGAGGTGTTATTTGTACCCCGTGTCAAGCAGTGATTGTTCACATCTGGCTGCAAGCTGAATAGGGCTTTAGATTATTCCAAGCGGTTCAGAAAAACGGGTGGTAAGGAGGTTGTGGGGAGGGGAAGGGGATTTTGACTTCCCTTGTGGTTTTCAGGCAAGTCATAAAGTCACCCTATTAATAAAGAAACATAATCAACTATGTTCTTTTAAATAATCAGTGATCACATGGACACAGACCTGTACATTCCAAGGCCACAAATTCAAAAGAATTAGCCTGTTAAAGTATCAAAGCAGAATAAGCATTCTTGCCTGTAAGCTTTTGTGAGAATGGTATTGATTATGATTCAACAAAGAGGTTGCTACTCACGTGCGTGCACACACACACACACACACACACACGTGCACATATGTGTTAATTTTGGCTGTGGTTTCACATCTAATATCTTCCCACCAGGGAAGCAATCATATTAAAAAATCTTATTTCTACAATCTGCTTTTTCCCTTTCCTCTTCCTTGACCATTTTGTATAATGTAAACAAAGAGTACATGTTTAGGCCTCCAATTCTTATACCCGAGGATTAGCATGAAGCCAAAAATAAAAGCTATGGGAATACTGATGGAGAGACTCTGGGACATCCTGGCTACTGCTTTTTCTTGAAAGAAATCTCCTGGGGTGAAAAGCACACACAACATCAGATGCTATTCAAATATTTCATCTAATGCACTGCTGCAGAGCTGCATAAAAATGTATGTGGAGTTCATACCATTTTTTTGTGAAAGAAAAATAGAAATGTGGATAACAATTACAAAGAAACTAAAAAATTCACTCTTTGGGAGGTTAGACACATTTGAGAAATCAAAATAATATATAAAATATAATTTAAAACTAAGAAAACAATTTATTATCTAATAAACATGAAGATCCATTTAGGGTTTCCTTTTTCCCTGCAATGTTCCTTGCTATCTCTTCCAATCTTAATTTGCAAAACCGAGTTAGTCCTAGAGCAACAGATAGTAAAAATATAAAAAAAAAGTATGAATTGCCCTGTCATTCTTTTACTATCATACAATGAGATAATGTAAATTAATCGAATAAGGAGATGATTAAACATGTCTTTTTTAAAAATTATACAATTAAACATCAAAGAAACAATGCAGAGAAAATTATTTTTAAGCTGTCATCTTGATAGTTGCCATTTAATTCATTTTTAGGTAGGACCTTGCACAATACATAAGAAAACAGGGGAACAAAAGATGTAAATGGTGGTATTCTGATATACAAGATTGCTTTGGGCATTTGTCTTCAGCCCTCAGCTAAAATACATAAGACTCAGTTAGGATTGCATGCCTTTTATTTCCTTTTATTTTATAATTTTTTATGTGAAATCAGCATCAAGAATAAGAATTTTGCAGGACGGCACACATTCCTGAAATAGAGATTATTTCTACATTCAGAGTCTGCTTTTTCTGGAGGGTAATTCACAGCAGTATGGTAAAATTCATTCTGTTCTCTGATATTGAAAAGAATGATTCCAATGAAAACAATTAATGTTCAAGATGACAAATGAAAAAGCCTTTCCTCCTCCAGGGCACGTTTTTTTTTATACTTAGTCCATCCTTGGGAGATTAGCATCAGTCATATGGTGATCTTGCCTTCTTGTCATCTGTGCATTTTGTTGGAGCCACATAAGTGTTTTGCAAGTTTGATTTTAGACTTGCGACTTCTGTTGGTAAGCACTAAGGATTGCACTTTGTGATCTGTTTCATTGCAGCACCACAACAGAGCATACCTTCTGGTATTCACACCTTGGTGTAGTGCCTTCCCTTAAATCTGGGCTGGGACTGAAAGTCTCTTTAACCAATAGAATACTGTGGAAATGATACTATCCCAATTCCTGAAGAAGGCCTGGCAGCTGCTGCTTTTGCATTTCTGGGAGCCCCAGCTTCCATGTAAGAGACACCATGTGGTGAGACCATGTGTAGAGAATATACAGAGAAACAGAAACACTGACACCACTGGAGGAGAACCCATAAACTCAAATGAAAGAGAAAATGGAAGTCCCAGACATATGAGCCCAGGTGAGCCATTCTGGGCCACATACACATCTGAAGCATGGGAGTGAAAAGTCCAGCTGGACACTATAACATACCACTCCCTTGTGCCATCATGAGGAATGATGAAAGGGTGGTTGTTGTAAGCCATTAAGGGGACTTCCCTGGCGGCCCAGCGGTTAGGACTCCACACTCTCACTGCCAAGGGCCTGGGTTCAATCCCTGGTCGGGGAACTAACATCCCACAAGCTGTGTGGCACGGCCAAAATAAAACAAAGAAAGGCTGTTAAGTTTTAGGGTTGTTCACAGCAGTACATAACCAAAATATTTCTATTGCTCTGACCACATCCACACTTTAAAAAAATTAAATAGAATTTATTTTTTACAACTAATAATACACAGGACCCTCTTCAGTTGGGACACTGTCTTTCCCAGCTTCTACTCTGCCTCCTAAATTGAATGTCACTAAGTTTTAACGTAAACTGAGGGGAAAGAACTCTTTAATGGCTTTAGATCCTAAAAAAAAGAAAAAAGAAAAAAAATGAGGTCATGTGATCATCTGGAGGAGCTTGCTATTTTCTTTCTAATTAATGATACTTTTTCACGTTTCTTCTCTTATGGTTGACTTCTAGGTAAAAGAGAACAATTTACTGATCCTGAAAATCCCTAAGTGAGACTGGGAGAAAGCAAAAAAGACTTGAACTCAGCAGAACACATCCCATTCTAGAACACACAATTTCCCTAAATTCCTTTGATTTTCCTGGGTTTAGATAGCACCGAGATGATGTTTCATTTACTCATTTCATCTATTCATTCATTGAGCATTAAACACACTTGCAAAGAACTCTGCGATGTGTCAGAAATACTATTTTCTTATCTGCTTTTTTTTTTTAACATTTTAGTAACTAGTAAATTTAAGGTGATCAAATTCAAGAATAATCTTCTATATAACTTGAAACCAACTATATAAAACAATCCATCAGAGCTGGGATATTATTCTCTATTCTGTGCTTACTATAGAACTATTCATAAAGAATAGCAAAAAAAATATTGGTTGATTGGTGGATGGATACATAAGTGAATTTGGATGAATGAATGGATGAATGATGCTAAATTAAGTAGAGCATAAGAAGGTCCAATGCTACAAATATATCTCATATTAAATATTTGTGCAGGTTTATAATTAGAAGATAAAATAGGGCCTTATTTGGAAGGCGAGAAGAATGGTAACCTAGTCCTGGAATTTTCCAAAGGTCAAGAATTTCTCTTGCTCCTTTGAACAACTTATAAGTGTTTCTAAAATAAAATCCTGCTTTGGTGTTGAATTTAGTCCCCCCAAATAAACTAACAATGACTCAACCACTTGATCTTAAAAGAGAATTGGAAGTTTAGTAGACTTGAAAATAAAGTAAGAAGAGCAAAATAAATTCCCAGTTGTCTGGGACTGGAGAGGGTTGGACAGATACCAGAAGTACTTCTACCCTGTAAGTGCTGCAGAGTCACTCCTGGGCACCAATCATGTATCCTTTGAGTCTAGGAGAGTAAGCAGAGAGAGCTCAGAGGCTGAGAAACTTTCCAACCCCATCTTTATTAGGCAGATTCCAGCACTTCTCAGTAAGGTCCATTTTACTGGTTTCTGTGAGGATAAGATTTTGAAGTCAAATATTAGATACAGAATATAGAAACAAACAAACAAAAAATAATGACTGTAAATGTGTCCACTAATTGTTACACAAGTGATGAGTAAAAAGCAAGAGGGGGAGGAAGATAAGTATATAAAGAATATTGACTATATTATCTAGAGAAAAATTATAAATGGGCAAAAGATAACAGGAATCCTAGGAGGCAAGATTATTGGCAAAACAGATGGAAAGGGGAAAGGGGAGTAGGGTGGTAAATTTGTAGGATGAACCCTAATCTGGCTTTGTTCTAGAGATAAAGCATTTCAAATATCTCTTGCATAACAACTCACCCTAAAGTTTAGTGGATTAAAACAACAATAATTTATTTGCTCATAATTCTGCAATTTGGGTTGAACTGTCTTTGACATGGTGTCAGAGCCAGAGGCTCTGCTTCCATAATGGCTCACTCACTTGTCTGACAAGTTGATACCACTTGTCAGCTAGAAGCTCAGAGGCTGCCAACAAGGGCCCCAGTTCTTCCTCCCAGGTCCTCTTCCTACAGTTAGGTTCATATGTCCTCTGGCCCTCAATGATTCAAGTTCCACATACGAAATATATTTATTCCCTCCTACAACCCACAAATCTACATCTCATTATAGCATAGTCTTAGACGTGAAGTCCAGATTCTCATCACCTAAATCAGATCTAGATGCAGATGAGGTTCGGAAGGCATGGCTCCTCCTGATTTGAAGATCTGTGAGAAAATGAGACCATTTATCTCTCTCCCTCATATCCCCAACATACAGCTGTACACCAGGGACAAGAAAAATCATAATAAACACTCGAATTCAAAAACAGGGAATATAGGAGGCACACAGTAATTACTGGTCCGAAGAAATTCTGCAATCTATTAGGGTGAACATAAATAGTTCCTTGCTTAGAACTGACAACTGTTTCTCTATGACTAATGGCTCCATCCTCTAATCTGTCCTTCCTTTTCCATATTAAATTACCTATATTTATAGATGAATAACTTTCTCAACCTACTTCCTGCCAACAGAAAGCTGTTAATTTTGAACCGTGTCTGTACCTTTTAATCCAAATTGGCAGTGCTTCAGTTAATACAATTATCTTAAAAGCTTTATAGGTTTCCAATGAATCTTACTGGAGTTCATCCTATTACTATAAAATAGATGAAAGTCACGACAACAAATCTCTTTAAAAAAGACTCCTCTCTGATTTTGGGTGCAGGACAATGTCCTATGACTCTTCAAAGTCCTTTTTCTAGCTGAGAAGCTCTATGTGGTACACCCTTAAAATTCTCAGAAACCCTACTGCCTAACAGAGAGGGCCTAGCAAACAACACCTTAGGTGTTTTAAAGGAATAACAAAGTGTCTTAAGACGTGACCCTAACCCAGACGCCACATTTTACTAACAGCAACCTCATTTGATCTTTGCCCTCAGGCCATTTATTATTTTGAGAATTATTCCACTTGGGAAAAACTGAGAATGAGAAACAGCTTTAATTTGAATAAAGCAAATCCTGGTTTCTTTGTAACTTTGTTTGAAAACTAAAACTTAAATTATTGTATCTCATTCCTCCTATCTTTATCAGAGAAAGTAAATTTGCACTCTCAACATTCTGCTTGGAAATCTCCAGATCCATAATTTTACTAAGTACCCTTTTTATCATCCATTTGATTTTCTCCTGCCGCCAATAGCAGTATTCTTCCTATTTTCCCCAGCCTTTAGTAAAAGTCTCCTTAAAGCCCTTTATTTTCTATTGCTGCCTAAAAACATCACCCGCAAACTTAAGAACAGCTTATTATTTCTCACAATCATCAGTTACCTTGGCAGTTTTTCTGCTTTACCTTCTGTTGACTGATAGCTAGCAGGTTTAAAATGCCTTTACTCATAAGACAAGTTGGTGTTGGCTGGCTGTTGGGAGCCCAGCTGAGGCTGTCTGCCTGGGAACCTGGGTCTCTCTGCTGGCTGGGCTCCTCAGTTCTCTTTCATGTTAGTTCTCCATGTGCTTATCTTGAAATTTCCCAAACATGAAGGTCTCAGGGTAGTTAGACTTCTTATATAGTGGCTGACTTCCAACAGCACAAAAGTAAAAGTTGCCAGGCTATCTTAAGGCTCAGGTCCAGAACTGGCACAGCATCATTTCTGCCACTTTCTACCGTTTAAAACAAGTCGCAAGCCCAGCCCAAATTCATACAAAGGGAATGGATGCCAAGAGGTGTGATTCACAGGGAGCCAAAAAAGTTAACTGTCTATCACAATAAAATTCAGTTTCCTTTGTTACAGGAGAACTATAGGACAGTGGTTCTTAAAGTGTGGTCCTCAGACCAGCAGTATCAGCATTACTAGGAAGCATTTGCCAAACACAAATTATTGGGCTGTACCCTAGACCTAATGAACCAGAAATTCTGAGCACAAGCCCATAAATCTCTGTTTATCGAGCCTTCCAGGTGATACAGATGCAGACAAAAGTTTGAGAATTCAAGGGCAAAAGAAACAAATTGCTATTTGTGTCATATGTGGAATATGTTAAAGCATAACCAACTAGTTAACTCTTAATATGAATATCTATATATAATACATAATTAATATATTTTTCAACATGATATTAGTTATAAAAAGATCAGTTTTGCTAACAGGCTTCTATGACTATTAGTATAAAACATCCTGTATAATATGAAAATGACTGAGAATTAATTAACAATTATTCTTGTCTCTATACACACACACATACACACACACACACTTCCTTTTTTAATTTCTTCTTGTTTTTTGTTGTTGCTCTTGTTGGGAGTTTTATAATAGTTTATGTTTGAATGATAAATATTTTTTCATAAGTGGTTGTTTATCCTCGGAAACGTGAGTAAGGAGGTGGACATGGTAAAGAAGGAAGCTAGTATATATGATAGATGTCACCAGAGCCATGAACTTTTCTGCAAAATTATTTTTGAAAACAGCTTGGAAATGTAAATTTAAGATAAAGATACTGAGTCAGTAGGGAATTAGCATCTGTCCAAGGACATTTGGTGGAGAAAAGATTATACTTAAGTATTGAGCATTCTCTGTTCAGTCCGCTGAGATTAAGCATGAGCCATAACTTCAGACTGCTCCATAATCTTCCAAAGTATTCAGGTGTTTGCAAAATTAACCTCTCAAAATATTGCAAATGGAAATGGCCTGTTGAACTCCATTAATTGATTAAATTCTACATGCATTAGAGCAGCACATGTTTGACTGCCAATAAAAAGGACTTGAAGGAAGTGGTTTGTTGGAGATGAGAAGGCAAAAATAGAAGGGATGCAAATATCTTATTGGAACCATACAAAACTTATAGTGCTGATCTCTGTGCAAAAGTTCTAAGATCAAATAATATTTGAGCCTTAGGTACTTGATTAGAATGCTAGTGAGAACAGTTTTGGTAATAACAGCCTTGAGTGCATTTTACTTTTGTAATTTTATTTTGTTTTATTTTAGTTCAGCAAATGCTTATGGAGCACATTACATGTGCCAAGCACCAGTCTACAACACAGAGTCCCCAGATCAACCCTGTGCTGATGCAGTATTACTAGGCTCATTTTACAGATGGGGAAACAGAATCAAATAGCAAAGTTGGGATCTGAACTCAGGTAGACTGGCTGTGGAATTCATGTTCCTATCCACGGTGTGACATGGATTCTTTACATTGACTTTAGATTCTCACTCGGAAAATACAGGTTATGAACTAATATGGTGAAATTTGAAGAAGTTAAAACAACATTCTCAGTTTAGCCATCTGAAATTGAAGTAAGGGCTAGTATCGTAAAGCAGGTAATCACCTTCTCTACGCACAGTTGCTTAATTTTAAAGTCTTAAACACACTCTATCTCATTTGATTCACAAAATTCTCAAAAGGGATTTGCCCTAATTTTACCATATTTTTAAAAAAATAATCAAGGCTTAGAAAAGCTAAGTAACTTCAACAGTTCCTACAACTAGTAGGTACCACAGTCAGAAGCCTTTGCCAGTATCCTGATGTCAATTCTCATACTTTTCCTGGAAACCCCAGGAATTCTCAGAAGTCAAGTAATGATTCTTAAAGAAAGAGAAGCAATGGGGATTATAACCAATTTCCTCAGCCTCATTTATACATCTGAACAGAAAAATTCCTGAGAAATACAGCCTTTAAATTGCAGCATGAATTTTTATTTTTCTTTATTCTGAGTAAATTTCAAAGTTATACTTCTAATACAACTTTACTCTTACATTTTAATTTCTTTCTCTGAGTTCTAGAGACAGGGATGGAGATAGAGATAGACAGCTGAGGAGTAAATCCAGATCATGTTTTATGGGTACACACAAGCAAGCATGCAGTGCATAGGAAAGTGGTCTTTCCCAAGTGTGTCCCAGAGACATTTGATTGACAGTTTTAACGATGGTGAGATGAGATAGCTTTTTTTTTTTTTTTTTTTTTTAGAATACATGGATTGGCACTTAAAGATAGGTAGCACTTGGTGGCTCTGTCTCCTGGGTATGACTGTATTTTAATAAATACTTAAGTTCTATAACCCCATTCCCACTTTGCCTCCCTTCAGAATGCTTCCTAAGCAGGCACTAAGTGTAATGAAACTTAGAGAAAAAAGTAGAAGGAAGAGAAGAGTGCACACAAATAAAAGATCGAGTACTTCAGGGGTCCCCAACCCCCAGAAGTCAGGTCACACAGCAGGAGGTGAGTGGCAGGTGATGGAGCGAAGCTTCATCTGTATTTACAGCCGCTCCCCATCACTCACATTACCACCTGAGCTCCGCCTCCTGTTGGCGTTATGGTGAGTTGTATAATTATTTCATTATATTTTCCAATGTAATAATAATAGAAATAAAGTGCACAACAGATGTAATGCGCTTGAATCATCCCGAAAACATCCCCACCCCACCCTGGTCCGCAGAAAACCTGTCTTCCACAATACCAGCCCCTAGTGCCAAAAAATTGGGGACTGCTGGCATATTTGGAAAGGGCATACAGCAAAAGGAAAAGCAAAAAGTCAGGAAGCAATGTGGGTGATAAGAAAACCTGGTGGACGGGGTTGGAAGAAGGGCAGGCCTGAGAGGATTCATATTACATGGCGTCAGAGAAACTGACACAGACATTCTATTCTCTTTGACTCAGTCCAGCGTTTATTGGGATGACCCACTGTAGTCAGCTTAACTCTTGGCTGAAGCTAAGGAAAGGCTTATCACCATTTGCTGTGTGAATCCATGTCTGTAATTTCTGTGACCTGAGCATTCAGGGCAAAAATTGTTTCCGTTTTTTTACCATTTCATGCATCATTTCAGAGTTGCGTAGTCACTCTGTAGAAACTGTGGGTACCAATTTTAACAAGCAGAAAAACAAGAATCGTAAAGCCTGCACTGCTTCTCTCATCTCTAAACCAGAGAGGATGGGACTAAAGTGGTGAGAACAACTAAAGTGAACAACAGTGGATCCTGTGTTTGCATAAATGTCCTACTTTAATAAGAGGCAACTGTGCATAATCCCTTCGGAGAATCGGATTGCTGGTTGGCAGGCCTCTGTAGCCAGAACACCTGTGCCGTGTACGCGCCCGATGCTCTGTGAAGGGTGCCAGCCATGGCCTTTCCACCTCACATGCTTAGCATCTGACTAAGGATGTCAGTTGCTTCTGAGGGCCAGTTGCTTACAGAAAATAACTACAGCTCTGTTGAGACTCTGTTTCTCTTTTTACTTTTCTCTCTGTACCTGACTACCCTCTTTCATACTTTGCCCTTTCTTGTACGGCTTCTAAGCCAAAGCCTGAGACATTGAACCAATTTATAAATATTAAATACAGAAGGCATAATCTACTTGTCCCCGAAACATCAAGAGAGCGGTATGGACAATAGATATTGGAGGGTACTTCATGGACATCATTTTGCTGACAAATACTCCCACGCATACTAAGGTCAGGGTCCCTGCCTGCTGTGGTTTGAAACCGTTGCCTTATCTGGTAGGGTGTTTTCTACCATTCTCCTTCTAGCCCTTTGCACATGCCTGGAAAAATGAATGAGTGGCAGAATTAACCAGTGAACTTACCAAGAACTGAATGCTAATTTATGTAAATGTGATTAGATCTGGATTTCCATTTGATTTGTAATTTACCTACTTGGATAATTCTCAGAAAATAGCTTGTTCTTAAGTATTCTTCCTTTTTCATTCCTCCCCTTCCTTCCTTTCCTTCCTTCCCTTCTTCCTCCCCCTCTTTCTTTTCTTTCTCTTTAATGTAATATAAGAAGATTAACTTTTAGGTAATAGACCTGATTCTGCCTATGAGAACAGATTTCTTATTTTTAAAGGCACATTTGGATCACTGTATCCTGATACATATCTTTTTTTCTTTTTTAAATGCATTTCTTTAAAAAGAAGGAAATCCTGCCATTTGTGACAACATAGGTAAAACTGGAAGGCACTATGCTAAGTGAAATAAGCCAGAGAGAGAAAGACAAATACTTCATGGTATCACTTACATGTGGAATTAAAAAAAAAAAACCTAACCAAATACAGAAAGTTGAACTCATAGAAACAGAGAGTAGAATAGTACTTACCAGGGCCTGGGGAGTGAGGGAAATGTTGAGAGGATGGTAAAATGGTACATGCTTTCAGTTATAAGAATAAGGTCTGAGGAGCTCATGTAAAATATGGTGACTATAGTTGATAATACTGTAGTGTGTAATTGAAATTTGCTAACAGTAAAACTTAAATGTTCTAAAAAAAAAAAAAACTTAAATGTTCTCACACACACACAAAATTAATATGTGAAGTAACGAACGTGTTATTAACTTGATTCTGGGAACCCTTTCACAATGTGTATGTACATCAAATCATCACATTCTATGCTTTAAATATCTTACAATTTTGTCAATTATATCTCAGTAAAGCCTTTTAAATATAAAAATAACAAAAATATGTGCATTTCCTTCCTAGTGGCAATTTACCTTCTCTTCAATGTACTGAACTTTTGGGAAAAAAAGATGATAACATCATGCTGATTCTCTGCTCTGGATCTAAACCAAAATTACATCCAGGAGAGGGACCTGCATAAGTAATTCTCCAGAAGTTCTAGAGTCTTCCAACTATAAGCCAGCCTGAGATAAGAATCCAGACAGAACAATACTCCAGATAAAACCAGCACCCACTGTTAAACATTAACTGGGTGGTGTCTGCTGGCCAATCTGCTATGCATCCCCATATCTCCTATCAAACTTATCTTTGAGCTAAGGGTGTTAGTTATTGTAAGCCAGACAGAACTGAGTATACTCCTTTCTGGAAAATTCTCAAGAGGAAAATAAAAATTCACCAGATCTGACAAATAGCTCCATTGGCATACATGATATTAGTGTAGTTTCAAGATATTCTTTGCAGGTTCTCTCAAACTGGATTTTAGAGTGCATGCAACTCAAAATATTAGTGTTAAACTAGCTAGGAATAAAATTTTCAGGCTTACATATAAAATGTATCGATGAAATTATCCCATATTTTTATGCAGAATACTTAAAATTTTTAAAAAACTAATTGTAAAGTTTGGGGCTGATCTTTAGAAGCTATAACAGGATTCATGTAATCTACACACTGCTGCATCCTCATTCCCCTTGAGAATGCCCATCTCCACCACCACTTCCACTTTTTCCTTAATTTTTCCTCCATTTTCCTTCTAATCACTTCACTGAATTTTATTTCTTATTTATTATGGTGCCATCCTTAATATCATAAGATTAGGATGAATCCAAATGAGGAAATGGTAGCAGGAAACAGCTACGCTTACTTTTCTTTTTTTTTCTTTTTTTGAAACACTGGGTCAATTATCCTTGTGAAGAGTTAGGTTTGGAAGTTAATTAGGTTTGTTACTAAAACTCAACTGATTCTGTTAATTTCACAAGAATAATTATGAAAACTTATCAGCAGCTTACACACTACCTTCAACTATCGTCCATTTAGTGGGTGTTTTTAAGAGATTGGTTGTGTATGATAGAGAGCAAAAAAATTCAGATCATAAGAACTGAAACTCATAACTCTCAGTGTTGTAAATCTCCAGCTTGCCTTCTCCCTAGTGCAATGCAAGGTTTTATTTTACAGTTTTGCATATGAGATTAATGGTGGGAGATTATTTTTAATCTCTCCAGCTTCCACTTGGCATGAAAATCCTTCAAGACGCACTGGTTCAACAGACATTTCTTTAGAAACACCAGCTACCAGAACAATCATAACATATTTAACAATACGATTAGTATTATTTTGATGTTTTAAATATAAACAACAAGAAGCAAAATCTTTATTGTCTATGGCATTTTGAATTCTGGATAAAATGTGGTAAACTTGGTATCTGAAATACTAATCAGAATGTTTGCTACCCATGAAAACAGCAAGTCAGCCATGGAAATGCCTGTCTTATTAACTGTGAAAACTGAGACACAGAGGGAAAATATAATCTGTTTTAAATATACTCTAGCATACAGAGAAGAGGAATTTGGAAGGTCACAACTGGCATATCCCCTTGCTGTTTTCTAGGATGCGTTTATGTAGAATTAATACGAGATGAGGCACAGAAAGAACTAGTGAGCTGATATTCTGGTTAGGAGAGCCTGCAAGAGAGAGATTTCAAATATGCTACTTCATTTGTATTCTTTGGTGTTAAAGTAATATTTATGTAAAAAATTTTTTTTCTCCAGAAACACATACAAAAGGATTACCATTAAACTTCATCACTATGGAAGTGTGTAAAATCTTTCCCCCTTGACACTACAGCATATGTATTTCTTAAAAAGACAAAAAAATATATATATTAGCAAACCACAAACACATGTGCACACACTGGGAAAATTGGATTGCTTTTCTCAACTGAATGAATAGGTGCATTTATTGACTTTCGAGTCCCTATTTGAATGTAAACATGTGAGAAGTGATCATTTTCATTAAAAACCAACAAACAAAACCTGCAGAAATGGGAGTGGGTTGAATTTAGGACCGCCAGCCAGGTCAGGTTCTGCTGCTGCTGTCAGCCTTAATTAGAGAAACCCATTCTTTCTGTCTTTCTTTGAGACCTAAAACTCCATAATGTATTCCCACCCGCTGACTGACATAGCTATCTTTCTGGTGTGAGTTATTCTACCCTATTAAGCAGAATAAAAATATTTGAGATTTTGAGATGTTATCACAATTTTGCATAACAATAAGAATGGAAGAAGGATGTTGGCGCAGAGCAATCTTTTGGGTTTTATATTTGAGCATCCATTGATAGAGAAATCGTCCCACAAAGATGTGTCCAACACTTTGAATTCCCAAAATACTCTATGAACCACTAACTTTAAGGGTGAACTGTAAAATATCTGTATAATTATTCAAGAGTCCTATTTTGTCCATGCTTTGTCTTTTAAAATATTTTTAAGCTTCTTGATGACAGAAACTTAACCTCCTCAGTGAACATCAGGAAATCTGTGTTGTAGGTGTATTTGGCAATTTCCCACTTTCCCTTTCTGCGGTCATTCACCTGTCAAGAGTTTCTTTTTCCTTTTCCTCCCTTATCAAAGTTAGGCAATCCAAGACTCTGTCCCACCATGCTTAATCCCATCTGCCATGGACAAATACTTGTTGAAGTAATTTATGCAAAAGTGATAGTGGGTCCACGCATCTCCCTCCCAAAGTTGCATTTTCAGAGAGTTTGGAAAGAAATGATGCTTTAATGATAGAACAGAACAACACACACAAAGTCAGGAGAAGCAAATATTCTGAAAAACAGGTTCCAGAAACCTGAAACCTGGAATCCTTGAGCAATTAAATCTAAATCAGGCTAGGAACATTGTCCGAGTTTTGTTACAGAAGTAAATTGAGTATGTTAAGAGCACTGGAAGCGGGGAAAGTACCAGATGCGCAGTTAGAATCTAGGGTTACATTTGGTAAGATATATGTTTAACGAATCAGATTATGAATTATCTAAGTCTAGAAACGTGACTCACCTAAGCTGACACGGCTGGTGTGTGTTGGACCCAGCTGGATTCTAAGTTTCCCATTACCAATCCAGAACTTATTTTTCAAGATTCTATCTCTTGGGGCGGGTCACAGTGTTCTATCATGTAGTAGATGCAAATATTTAGTCAATAAATATTTGTTGACTAAATGAATCATTTTCACTATCACTATTCTTATTCTACACATTGATCCGGATATGTGGATTTTTCTACACTGAGGAATATACTACATCATAGAATATCAGAGCAGACCATTTTGTCTCAGTGATTGTTTAGAAAGGAATAGATAGACAGATAGTGTTTTAAACAGAGAACACTCCCTACCCCAAAATAAATTTTACACACAACAGGGATATATAAAACATACAAAAGTGAGCTCATACAGTTTTGTTTTGTTTTGTTTTGCTTTATGTGTGCAGGACACATAGTTTCTTCTATTAGTAAATCCTACAGAACCTGTAACTGTTAGAAAGCCATTCATTGTTTTGGCTCAATCAACCCCATTTACAAGTAAAGGGCACTAAGGCCCTGGGGCAACTTACCTAAATCCTCACAGGAATTTCTAAAGCTGGGGTAGGAACTCATTTCTCCAGATTTTGACCTTTCTGCTGTATTACACTGCTTGTTTACATACCTCTGAATTTAGCTCTTTCCTTGTATTTCTGTTTGTTTGTTTACTTGCTCGCTTTTGGATTGTTTAGGTGTTTTCGTGTTCTAACACTGACAAGCTACAATAGTATACTTCCTCATTTAGTACTTTTACCAGTCTTTATTACTATCCCTAAAATCTGGTTTATGCTATTACTGACAAACTTTTGGCCAAATGTATAGCAAAATAAATTCACCAAATTTAGTCGATTTGATCAAAAGTTCAAACTAATGTGGTCTGATACATCACAACAAACCGTGGAGTCACACTGAGTTTTGAAGATAAAAATCCTATAAAAAGCAACTTACTTAAAATGTTCTAGGCTTGGTTTCGTTGTTTCATAAGATTGAAGTTAGTAGTGATAAAGTTACTTTTTTGTAATTAATTAAAAGCTATAATAAGTTGGTGGCTTTCTAATGCAGGATTCACTAATAATGAAGGAAATAAAAGGACCTCACATATCTAAAGTGAATTTTAAAGAAAGAAAATAGTGGAAAACATGGAATTTTTAAAAAACTACACTAGTAATTAAGACAACATAAAGGTCTGGTCTGTTTTTGTTAAGAAACAACAACAACAAAAAACCCCACACTTTTTAATTACTAAAGGTAGCCTTCAAAAGATTTTATCTTCACATTTCCAAAATAAAGTTTTGAATTAACATCCTCTCACCTGAATGAATTCAAACTTGACATTCAATGTTCACATTTTGGAGGTAGCTGTGAAACTTCAAAGCCCTAAGCACAGCATTACTTTAAATTATTACTGTATACAATTTACCACTGGGCTTTGTTATGTTGTTGTAATCAAGAGGTTGGTTAGCTTTGTTTGGTTCTTAGAAAAGAAGTGATAGGATTCACTGCAATATAGCAACACTAATAGATATTTGAAAATTAAAAGTTCAGTTCAGAATATAATTTATCAGAAAAAAATATATAATATATATATTATATTATATATATATATATGTTCTGATAAATGATGTTCTTCAGATGGCCATAATTAAAGTGATTAAGCTGGTGTCAAACTGAGTAAATTCCAGGCCTTGGACTCAGTGAGCCGATACGTAATGAGTAGATCTCAGGATTCAGAGAGGCTGCTTGGGTCTCAGCTCTGCTGGTGTGACTCTGGACTAGTTGCTGAATTCTCTGACAGTTTTCTCACTTGTTATACACTATAGTGTGCATAGTGTATACACTAGTGTAGGACACTATTACGAACTCATAGAGTCACCATGAGCGTGTGCAGTACATTCTTGATAAAATAAAGGGATTGTGATATTCATCATCACTATTTAAAAAGAATTTGATTTCCAAAATAACAACTACTACCTGTAAAATAGGCTATATTACATACTTTCACTCAGTCATTTAATTTGCATTTCAAAGCAACCCACAAAGTAGTATGATACAGTTTATGTACTTTTTATGTACAGCTGACCCTTGAACAATGCAGGGGTTGGGGTGCTGACCCTCCATGCAGATGAAAATCTGCATATAACTTTACAGTGGGCCCTCTCTATGGGGGTTCCTCATCCTTAGATCCAACCAACCTCAGATCGTGTAGTATTGTAGTAAGTATTTATTAAAAAGAAATCTGCATATAAGTGGACCCATATGGTTCAAACCCATGTTGTTTAAGGGTCAACTATATTTTATTTTTACAAATTAAAGATTATTGATTCATGTAAAAAGCAAAACAAAACACTGAATCATCCATCACAGAAGACTTGCCCAAAGAGCCTTTGCTGTGTTGTTTTTGTTGTTGTCACTGGTAGAGAAAATTATTGAAAATCCAGAGAAACAGAAAAAGTTTGACCTCAATCCCACTAACATAACCACTTCTACAATTTTACTGTACTAAATTTCACCCCTTTCGCTATGCATATAGTTATTACAAAGAGTCGTCCTACTAAGGTTAGGTGATAACATTTTATTTCAATTACAGAATATAGAGACTAACAGAGGATAAGGGACTTGCTCAAGCGTACACCATTCCTTGGTGGTCCTCCGTGGTCAACTTTCTATCCATCACACCACCCTCCATCATCCTCCCAGGGCCAACGGGTAGCAAAGGCAGAGGCTCAAGGCCAAGGCTCAGGCACAATGACACACGTTAACCCAGACGGCAAGGAAGCACTCTGTTAGGATAAGTTTTTCTCCCATGCCCTAACCCACTAGACATTTCTCCAGTAAATACTGGAAAGAGATGAACTCAAATCCCACAGGCTTGGAAATGCAGCGAATCTCTCAGTGCTCTTGCCCAACAGGGTGAGCAAAGCCAGTCACAGTCTAGGGCCATTATTTTCAAAGGAAGCATCACATGGAGTCTGACCAGCAGTCACCGAGGCAACATGTTTTAAAAGGCCACTGCTGTGAAAAGGGGATATGAGAGCAGAAACATTTTGATTCTCATGGAAAATAGCTCAGTAAACATTCCATCCTATTTCACAGCAAATATGTTCCACCCACTTGCACACAACCCTTGTCTGCTCTCCTCCGGAGCTTTTAAAAAATTGAATAAAAATAAAAGAAAACAACAAATAGCTTCTTTCCTCCTTCTCTCTCTCCCTTCTTTCCTCCCTCCTTCCCTCCCTCTCTCTCTCTCTCTCTTTCCTTCTTTTGAAATTTCCATATGGCTAGGGTTTCTTTTAATATTTCTAGCCCCATTAAACCCAGTGATATTTAACGGAAAAACAGCCACTCCCATTGCTGGAAAAGGTAAAACTCAATTCACTATTAATGCTTTCAAGACACCAGGAAAAAAAATCAAGGTTATTACTAGAAAGTCAGACAAGTCCCTTTGTATTCAGTCCAACAGCTGTTTGACATGAATGGAGGCCAAGTAAGGAAAGTTCAGGTAAATATCCCAATTTAGTAGCGTTATCCAGGGATCAAAAAGGGGTTATGTGCTTTTGGGAGGAGGGTGTTACATGTACCCTTAAAAGGCAATTTTTAATGTAAAAAGTAAAGCTCCTCGTTTTATAAATCTTTAACATATTTTAGACACGGAAAAAAATGTGACCATTTTATGCTTGCATTACACTGGAGAATGCATGGCTAAATTAAGAGCCTTGCTCAGGATCCTGACTGGCCAGGGAACCCATCAAAACCAGGGGCCTGACCCCTTTACCCCCGCCTTCCCACCCCTGTGAGTCCACTTGCTGAAATTCTATGTCACTAAATAATATGTTTACCAGGACAGGGATTTCATGTTGATTTCAGAGATTATCCATAGCTATTTACCCTTCTGTATTCAAAAATCATCCAATCGGCCTATTTAAGAATCGGATTTCGAAGATGCAAGAAGCAGTGCCTCAATGTAACAACAGAGCTAATCCTCTCCCACCTCAATAAATACAATTTTAGACAACTAAAGCAATCATTATCTGGAAAAGTCTTGTTTCTGGCAGAAGAAAAAAAATAATCAATTTAATTATACGAGATGTGTCTCACGCTCTAATTGTTGTTAAGTATAGTCCTTTATCGACAGTCTCCCTGGATCTCAGTTTATGAGCTTTTACATTACTCAGATAACTTGCTGAGGAGAAAAAGAATCCATCATGTTACTTAAAAGAACTGAAGCAGCATTGTGCCCCAGTCATTATGCCCCTTGACTGCGCTCATAATGATGAATGCATCATTTTTCTTGCATGAAACTTTGGTAACAAATAGCACAGCCAAGTCTTTTCCAGCACTGTTATTCTGTTTTAGAAAACACTGACATTTTCTTAAACAGACATAATTTACAATTTTAAGGAGCACAACAGTGCCTTGGTGTTTGAGGGCCAGAAAGCAAACAACACTTCTTTCAGTTCTATTTTTTTTAAAGGGAATCTCGTGCTTAGTGAGTTCACTCTAGCTTAAGGCCAGCGAGATAGAGCAGAGGGAGAACAGAGCACCCCTGCAGCACATGAAGGTCATGACTAACTGGTCATGTTACAGTCAGGGTCAGAGCAAGACAGAGCGTGAGGAATGAGAGGAGACGGGGGGAGCAGAGCACAAGAGTCAGAGAGAAAGGCATCTCAGTGGTGCCATTCCCTTGCGGGGACAGAAGTGGCCCAAGATTCCTTTCTACCAGCCCTGGGAGGAAAGCAGCAGCCTCGCAGTTGCTCCTGCACTTCAGAACTCTCTAGCAGGCTCTTCTGTAAATTTCACACAAGGGGTCCCTCGCCAGCGTCAGTGTGCCTGGACCAATATCTGGAGCAATGTTCGATTTCCAGCGGGGTCAGCTCAGCCCACGCAGATAAATGGAAATCTGTGCAGGATGCCGAAGGTCTGTTGTTGGGAGGAGACCTTAGAAGCTAAGGTTATGTGTAAAGATTAAAACTCCCAAGGTGTTATTTCTAAAACAGTTGATGTATTTCATTGCCTGCAGTGAAGCTTCTTTTCCTGTATTTCCTAATCATCCTTTATTAAATTGCTGTGTTTCATGGCTGGAGAAAATGTCTGTGAAGGCATAGTGTGTGCTTGTGAGTGTCCCTTGCAAACAAACATATGATCTATCTGTGCTGGAGTACTATATACGTGTACATATCTGTGTGTATATATGTATATATGCAGATGTGTACACACATACATCTCATATATCTCTTTTCCCTATGAAGACATTGTTGCTTTTTTTTCTTGAGGTACATGTGCTATCTAGCTTAAGACACCAAACGAAAAGAAGTTCGGAATCCAGAATGATGTTACCCATGTGTGGTATGAGGCCATTCTTCTGTTCTACAGACATCTATTAAGCTCCTACTATGTTCCAGGCTTATCCTAAAAACTGACTACACAGACTCAACCCCTTTTCATCAAGTCACTCACAGCAATTTGAACACATTAGACCCACAAACACAATTGTAAACCAGTATATGAATTCAACCGAAATGTGGAGGGGAACAGGCACAGCAGCAGAACTAAGGAGGGAGTGATTACTTCTAATGGGCAGGAGTTAACGAAGAATTCCCCTCGCAAGGATCTATTTTGGGTTTCAAAAGATGGGGAAGGGAAAGTTTACTAGGCAGAGAAGGGAAAGAAAAAAACTCTAGGCAGAAAAATAGGCAAATGCAAAGACACAGACTAAGGTGATCCTTTGTCTATCCTTCAGGTAGAATATAAAAGGGCAAGGCATCCAGGGGTGGAAAATCAGGTAAGATAGGTAGACAGGAAATAACATGCCATGATATGCCCAGTCCTACAAGGTAAGCAGCTTGTCTTTTATCCTAGAAAGCACTACCCAAGTGTCTTTGTGGAAACTAGTATTATAGATATTTAGTAGGTAAAACTTGAAAAGGAATTCCATGATTAAATACATTAAGAAAATTCTGAACTGAACAAGTTTCTTCACTATAGGATTCTTCAGAACCATTACAGCTCTGAATTATGAAAGCATATGGAGTCTCCAAAAGGGGTTTCAGGATATCAGTGTTTTAAGGATTTATTCAGCCACTTATTTCTCTATGATTGTCTGTCCTTTAGGAAATGCTGATATAAATGCTGGATAGGCAGTGAAATGTTTTAAACAGCAAAGCAAAGGAGAGATACTCTGGTGACAATGTGAACAGGACTAGGCCTGGCAGCAAGGGAACTAATTAAGAGGTTATTAGTGATCAAGAATAAGATCCTCATCTAAGGCAGAGGGAACGGAGAGAGGAAGCATAGAATCGTTTCAGGAAATAACAGGTTGTCAAAATCATCTGTACCCAGTGACTGAGTTGCAACTTAGAAAACCATAATATGTCCCAAATATATCCTGAAGATCAATGATAAAATTAACTCACTGTTAGTTTGTGCTTTGTCAACTTTTCTCCTGGAAAAATCGGATTCGGGGCCAAGAAAGCCTATCTCACATTGTTACTGAGTCCAAGCCCATATTGCTCTCCACATGACAGCTCAATAAATTGAGAGATGGGTTGTTGGGGTAAGGAACTTTAGTCAGAAAGCCAGCAGACTGAGAAGGGGGTGGACTAGTGTCCCAAAGAACCATCTTACTGGAGTTAGAATTCAAGCTTCTTTTATACTAAAAGGGGAAGGGGTGTGGCTGGTTGTCACAAACTTCTTGGCGCAGGAATCCTTTGATCCTGCAGCTGTCCACATAGGTCTGTCTGGTGACAATGTTCCTATAAACCTCCAACAAGACAATCCTTATTTTCTGTTCTGCAAATTTTTATCTCTATGTGAATGGAAAAGTGTTACACCTTTAAAGGTCAGAACCTTGACAATGGGCTATCATGTATATTTCAGGCTATAGGCAACATTCTTTTACAAAAGGTGCAGAGCCAGCAAGACTAAGCACAGGGGACAGAGCACAAGGGTTAGAGCTAAAGGAAATGATCCAATATGGAGTCAGGTTTGTTCTTCTCTGTTACATTATTCTCCCAAAAGTAGAGTATGAAAGGGGATGGAAGGGGAATGAACATCATTTCCAATCCCAGTGGAGAAACCACTGAGCCCAGACAAAGAGAAGAATCTTTGGGCTGGTGGTGTCGACTGAGTCCAAAGAACAGGTCACCAAACCAGAGAGGTTAGCTGAGACGCCTGCTAGTGCAAATACGGAGTCACCAGAAGTCACCAAATCCAGAGTGGAATGGATTAGGACACGGAGAGGTGGGAGAGCTCACTGGAAAACCAGGAGTACCTGAGTTGGGTAACAAAAGAGGCAAAGGAGAGACCAGGCCCACTTCTCTGCAGCCAGAGGTGAAGAGCAGGAAAAGGATTTCCTGCTTCCTGTGCATCGTCCCTGAAAAAAGGTGAATCTGCTGTCAGTCCACGTAACTTCCAAATACCTTCCGATATCACGAATATAGATAAAATTTCTCAAATTGCCAAGGACAAGAAGAGGCTCTGGAGTGTGAATTTGAGAGAGGCTGTGGGGAGAGAGGTGGAAAAGCAAAACCTAATAACAGATTTTAGGAATGCCCATAAAATGAACCCAAGCAAGGGACGCTTCCTCTCGCAGACACTGCTCACCACATCAACCTTTTTATTTCTGTTTTTACCCCAAAATACAGCCTAAAACATTTCAGAAATCTTGCAAGACAGTCTGATATTTAGAAATGTATGGCTCCTTTTCTTTTTTTTTTTTCTGATTTGCAGGGTTATGGGAACCTTCAGACACATGTTGCAGGCTCATCTGAACCAAGTGTCGGTCAAAAACCCCAGTCTTGAAGGCATATGGCATACATCAAGTATCTAGCTCTTTTCTTCACGGATTTCTACTGTCTTCCTGCTGCCTAGATGGGTCTGTTTCATCTGAGGGCCTTGTGGATCCAGAAGAGGCATCTCACTTGCCCTTCCTCACTCTGGGTCTATCTTTTTGCCTGTTAAGATTATGGAGAATTGGAATTTAAATGAGAATTTTAAAAGTGGCTGAAGCTGGTCAGAGCTAGAGTTGTTCATGGGAATGTCAGCCCTGAATAAGAGCCCGATCAAAGCCGCAGTCAGTGTTCCACAGGAGCTTTTGAAAACTATTCGGAATAAAACAAGTAGAGAAAAAATTCACCTCGTGCCATACTGTAGGCTGCTGCTTAAACAAACATCAAGGCAAAACCGTCAGGCTTTCACTTAGCCCGGATACTGGGCCAAGAGCCGCAGCTTCTTTGAATATATGTACTATTTTTATCCTTTCCTTCCCACAAGGAATTGAGGTCGCCAACCAAAAAGTTACACCTGATCTTCTCAGTTTCCTTTGAAGATGCTTGCTTGCCCAACTTATGCTGCTGTCATCTATAGAAGCTGCATTGAAAAGCAGTCTGGGATGAGGAGAGCAGGTTTAGGAAGGAGTTAAACTAGGAGAAAATGTTTCATGATTGAGTTTGGTCGTCACCCATGAAGGGAACACAACAATAGAATGAAGGTGTAAGGGAGATATTAAACCAAGAGCCACTGTGACTGGGGACTCTGCCCCTTTGCTTCTATTGGTCAAGTGTTTGCAAAAGGTTTTCTTCACCACAATAACCTGGGAAATCTTTTAGTAAACTGGATATTAGAGAATCCAAAAAGGCTATAGGAGGTGTTCCTTCTCAATGCCTTCCAGATTAAATGTAGACTATAAAACCCAATGCATTCTGTTCTGCTGTAATGCAAGTTTGGGTAACTAAAATTAGTAACTAGTTCTGTAATGCAGTTCCGTAACTAGAATGATGTCGGTGAAATGCAGAAGTCAGCTTGGTTTATATGTGATTCCTGCCCTCCCCAACCCCAGGCAGAGATGGGTGCAAAACAGTAGAACAGAATTATAACCTTCAGGAGGAAAGGAAAAAACAAACAAACATCAGTTCAGCTGTTGCAGTTTCAGCAGGAGCCTATTCAGCTGTGTTTGAAGGAATCTGAAAGGCAAGGCCAGTCTTTTGGGCTCATACCTCAAGCTGCCTTGGACTGCCCACCCCTCTTGCCCACCTTATTGTCAGCTCTAGCATCTCAGACCTTTCCACACCCATTAATGCTGCTCTCATTGCAGTGTTGCCGTATTTCTTCTGTAATGTCTTTTGCTTATTTTAATACCCACAGTGGCAGCTTTCAGAAATGCAGAGCTTCCGCCTGGGCCATCTAAATTAACTACCCAGGTATAAATCATTATTTTGTATTTTTAGTGCTTTGATTACAAAGATGCACTGGATGGGTCTGTTTCCTTGAACTCTATTCTTTTAATACGTAATTTTTTAGGAACACATATGGCGTTATGGAAGAACACTTATTAAAGAAGGCTTGTATAAGATGCTGGAGGGGGTATGGAGAAAAGGGAACCCCCCTACACTGTTGGTGGGTATATACATTGGTGCAGCCACTATGGAAAACAGTATGGCAGTTCCTTAAAAAAACTAAAAATAGATTTGCCATATGATCCTGCAATTCCACTCCTGGGCATATATCCAGACAAAACTATAACTTGAAAAGATACAGGCAACCCTATGTTCATAGCAGCACTATTTATGGAAACAACCTAAATATCCATCAACAGATGAATGGATAAAGAAGATACACAATGGAGTATTACTCAGCTGTAAAAAAGAATGAAATAGTGACATTTGCAGCAATATGGATGGGCCTAGAGATTGTCATACTAAGCGAAGAAGGCCAGAAAGAGGAAGACAATTACCATATGATATCACTTATATGTGGTATCTAAAATACAACACAAATAAACATATCTACGAAACAGAAAGAGACTCATAGATATAGAGAACAGACGTGTGGTTGCCAAGGGGGCAGGTAGGGGAGGGAAGGATTGGGAGTTTGGGACTAGCAGATGCAAACTATTATATATAGGATGGATAAACAACAAGGTCCTACTATATAGCACAGTGAACTATAGTCAATATTCTGTAGAAACCATAGTGGAAAAGAATATGAAAAAGAATACATATATGTATAACTGAATCACTTTGCTGTACAGCAGAAATTAACATTATAAATCAACTATACTTCAATAAAATTTTTTAAAAAGAAGGCTTGTATAAGAAAACTGCTCATTTCTCATCATCACCTTTACATTCATTGTCATTAAAATATTCAGTAACCATAAATTTAGAATGTTTGCTATGTCAGCTACTATGCTAAGCATTTTACTTATATTATTTCGTTTAATCCTTAGATGTCAACCTCACAAAGGAATCAGAAATCTGAAGGAATTTCTTCAAGATCACCCTGCTTGATAAACGGTAAAGCCAGGATTCAGAGTAGGACAGGGGACTATGCTATAAATTATCCACAGGGAACAGTATCAATTTTGGATGTGGATAAAGGGTAAAAGTCATGATAAAACAAATTCTGAACCTGGAAGATAACTTTTATTGCTACTCAAAATGTGATCTGCGGGCTTCCCTGGTGGCGCAGTGGTTGACAGTCCGCCTGTCGATGCAGGGGACACGGGTTCGTGCCCCGGTCCGGGAAGATCCCACATGCCGCGGAGCGGCTGGGCCCATGAGCCATGGCCACTGAGCCTGCACATCCGTAGCCTGTGCTCCTCAACGGGAAAGGCCACAGCAAGGAGAGGCCCACGTACCGCACAAAAGAAACCAAAAAACAAAATGTGATCTGCCTACTGGCAGCATCAGCATCATCTCAGAATCTGCTAAAAATGCAAATTCTCAGGTTGCACCCAGACCTATTGATAATTTTATTATCTTGTTCAGTTCTTAATCTGAAGCTTGGAAACATGAGAGGACATGCAATTGTTTACGGGAGTTGTGAATCTAAAAGAGCAGCAGGCATTGTCTGTAGAATAAATATATGTCTTGAGAATTTAATTTTTATGAAAGTGTAAAAATACCTTTAAGCCATTTTAGTACATATTTATATCAAAATAATTCTGGATCCAAACAAATGTTTTTCTATTGCTCTATATACTTTCTCATGTAACAGATACAAAAGTTTTAGTATGTGAAGACCCATGGAATTTTTTTTTAGTTGAAAAGGATCTTTAGAGTTAAAAAGATAAGAAAAAAAATGAATATATTGCAAACTCCCACCTGATGCTGGAATTTCCTTTCCACTATCCTTGTTAAGTGGTCACTTAACTTGTGTTTGAGGATTGCTATTGAAAAGAGCCATCTTTCTCATCAGGCAGTTCATTTTTTTAGAAGATCTAATTTTTTAAAGTTCTTTCAATATTGAGTTTAATCATTCCTCATTAAACTAATTTCAGCCTCTAGAGCCAAAGAAAATTAGGAGCCCAATCTCATATCATGTCCTCAAATATTTAAAGACATAACATGTCTTCTCTGGCCTAAACATTATAATTAGCTCCTTCAACTATTATTCATTCAACATAATTTCCAGATCCTACGCTTTTGCTCCTTTAAAATACAGTACCCAAAAGACAGCTCAATACTCGAAATGGAATCTTTGCCAATACAGATAAAGCTGTTTTCTTCCTTGTTTGAGATAATAACATGCCTCTGAGGGCAAACTATGTTATCATTCTGGGTGTTACTTTTAAACTTAAAATCAACCATATATGCAGATCTTTTTACTTTTACTGCTCTAAGCCAGATCCTCAACATCGTCCCACTTGGTTTGATTTTTTTAAACTTAATCTTAGGACTTCTACGTTTGTCCCTGTATTTATGTGGGTCTATTATTTCGAAACTGAAATATTCATTCAATTTTGATCCTGTCCCCATTTATTAGCCTTCTCTAAACTTCTTGTTCCGTGAAAAAGAAAAATATAAATGAAATGACTTCCTACTGATGCATTTTTGTTAAACCCTGCAAGTGACTGACTATCCTCTCAACACCCACATACAAGTTGTCTAAGTAGTCCATTCTAGAATGTGTCAAGAGTCAAACAGAAGATTACCAGCCGTAATGGCCTATCCTCAGGTCCTTACCATTTAGAGGCCAGGATTCTGGCACTGTACCAGTTCTTCATAACTTCTCAGAGATTATGAGTAATAGCTCTACGAAAATATCTGGAAATTATTTCAGTATCCTGGAATAATCTAAGCCTGAAGACAGGAACACATTTAAAGCAAATAGATGTTCCTTAAGTATCTCTCATATCTATCTTTGGATCCAATTCCCTTTTTACCATCTTTGTTAGACCCGTTTTCAATTTGAAGACCATTCTTTTGTGAAGACACAAGAAAATCACTGTAAACTCTGTTTTTATAGTGTCATTTGTTAGTATTATATAACATTCCCTTTGCTTACATTCTCTTTGCTCTAAATATACATTACAGAGTGCTTTTAGTTTTCCTTAAAATTTTTGTACATTCCTTGGCTTTTTCCTTCCTGACATTATTCACGCTGCTCTGTGCCATGTCTCCTTATCCATCCCTGGCCATGGGCCCCCTTTTGTATATATCATCTCATTCCTAAATAATCTCTTCATCCAACTAAACTAAGATTATTATTTGGGGGGAAGGGTATTTCAGACTTAAAAATCAACCAAATATCCCAGATCTTTTCACTTTAATTGCTATAAGGATGAATCTTCACCGTCTTCCCACAGGCACTTTAAGTCAACATATCCAAATGGAAGCAATTATCTTTTTCTCCATCACGATTTATTGTCTTGCAATTCTTATCCTGGTTAACGGTACCACAATGTAACTGGTCACCCAAGGCGGAAACCAGGAGTAATTCCTTGACTCATTCTTCCCCTGGTGTTCTACATTCGACCACTCAGCAAATTCTTCCAGTTAATCCCTTAATATTTCTCTCAAATACATCTATTCCCCTCTAATTTCCCTGCCACTGAGTTAGTTCAAGTCTATAGCACCTATCTTCCTGAAATGTTGCGATCATCTCCTTGGTGATGTATCCAATTCCAGATTAATTCCCCTGTAAACTCTCCCTCCATGGTCAATATAATAATAATATTCCTAACATACATATTGGATATGGATGGTATCTACACTGCTCAGAATCCATAAATGGCATCTCATTGCATACAGGATAAAATCCAAGTTGAATTATATCTTTGCCTTGAATCTCCACCCACCTGACATCTCGGCAAAAATGTCCTTCTCCTTCTTCAAAATTTAGGTAAATTCCCCCCTACTCTCTTAATTCTTTTTTTATGATCCATCAAGACTTAATATGCTATTCCTTCCTTTGGTCCATCAGTGGACCATGGAGATGCATCTATTATACTATTTATTATTAAACTGTATAGTACCTATGTGTTTGCACTACCAACTTCTGGCACATGCTATGGAATCATAGAAGGTAGAATCATGGCTTATTCATATCTGAATCCACTCCCTATATACATATACCAGTGTGGTAGGCAGAATAAACTCCCCCCACAAAAGATATCTACACCCTAATCCCCAAAACCTGCGACTATGTGGTATTATGTGGCAAAAAGGAATTACAGTTGCTAATCATCTGACTTTAAGAAAAGGGAGATTATCCTGGATATTCTGGTAGGCACACAGTTGTCACAAGGGTCCTTAAAAATGGAAGAGAGAGGCAGAAAAAACGGTCAGAGTGATGCAGTGTGAGAAGGACTCAGCCTGGAAGATGGAAGAAGGGGCAACAAGTCAGTCTAGGAATACAGGTGGATTCTAGAAGCTGGAGAAGGCAAGGACGTGGATTTTCTCCTGTAGCCTCCAGAAAGAAACACGGCCCTGCTGACAATTTGATTTTAGCCAGTGAGACCTGTGTTGGACTTCTGACTTCCCAAAATATAAGATAATAAGTTTGTGTTGTCTTAAGTCACTGGGTTTGGGTAATTTGTTACAGCAGCCACAGGAAATTAACACAAGTAGCACTTGCCACAGAGTCAGAGTTTGAGATATGTTTATGGAGTGAATGCATGTCTTCTTCAAACTCTCAGCTCATTAAACCTAATCACTGTAGAGTGTAGAGTTAGGGATCGTCTCAGATTTCAAGAATAGTCTGACGTTTGCCCCAAAGGAGACATATATCCCAAAGATACCACTGCTTTTCCAGGCCCTGTTCCTTCTGGACAAATGAGAAGCGGCCCCCAGATTTCTGGGATGTCCTTGATGTGTGTCATTCCTCAAGGTACCACTTTAATTGCTGGCTACTTGGATCCTCTACAGTGGCAGAGAATGGCAAACCGTTCTTGACTAAAATTTGCTTTCTTTCCCTCCATAAGGACTTTATAAGAAAATACAATCAGCTTAAAACAAATACCCTACATCTCCTCAAGCTGGAGCTTCTTCTCCTAGTTGAAGTGGATCCGGTAGAGTTTTAAATATATCTTCCTTTATTTGTCTTCCCACCATGACCCATGGGGATCTGAAACAAGGATAATATGGCCAATCCAATGGGACTTGCCATGTGGTCCACAAGAAAGAAAGACTTGCCATGTGGGAAGATGTTCCCTTGTTTACGTTCTCATTCTTGTTCACTGCTATACAGAGAAAAATAGTCTGCGAGAATGAAGATAGGCAAGAAGAAAAGGAAACGGCTGAATGTGTCTAGTCACTTATCTGAGACCCTCAGTTCCCCCAGAATCTGTGGTACATGTATGGCTCCGACTACTAACCCTCCCCAGCCTCAATTTTGTGACTAGCCCAGGATCGTGTATCCACATCTCCTATTTTGCTTAAATTATTTAAAATTGTGTTTATGATTCTTGCAACCGAAAGAGTCCTGGCTAATATAGCTGTCAATATATAAGTCAGGGTAATTAAAAAAAAAATCCAAGTTATTCACAAAACCTGGGTCACAATACCCAGAGAGAGGCTGGAGGTGAAACCACTCCCTACAATGGTGAAATAGCGTGACCTCTATCTAAGCAAGGACTATTTTGTTGATTGTTGGATGGCCTGGAAGGTCTTCAAAGAAAGCTCATGAATGCCTTTCATTGCTGCAGGTCACACAATTAGCCTTCCCTGGCCTACAGCGTTGGTTCTCAAAGTATGGGCTCTGGACCAGCAGTATCATCTGGAAACATATTAGCAACAGACATTCTCAGGCGCCACCCTAGACCTATTTTAGCAGAAATTCTGAGATTTAACAAGTCCTCCAGGTGATTCTAATGCATTCTAAAGTTTGGGACCCACTATCCTACAGGCAAACCAGATCACTGATTTTTTTGTTGTTAGTTGGTTGGCTTGCAGTATTTTTTACATTTAGTTTTGTTTGAAATACTGATATGTGATATAGGATGAATTCATGAAATATTAACCCCCTTATTGCAGAGCTGTTAAATCTCTACCTAGCAGCCCAGTGAAGTTTAACAACATAAACTTCACAAGTAAGTTGGTAAACTGATTTCAGATGAATGTTTTGCCTAACTTTGGTAAATTTCAGCCTGATAAAGTATATATTTAATATAATAGAGCAAAGGCATTTTAGAGGTTAAAGTACTATTAACATATTGAATATACATACATAGCTTTTTAGTTAGATTAAGGAAAATCAGGTATTTTTAAGGCAGATTTCACATCAACTTTATGCTCTCTTATAAATCTCATGGCAGTTTTTCTTTTTCTTTTCTTTAGAATTTCCTATGAATTAAAAAAGTAAATATGTATTCCATGACTTGAGCTCACAATAAGAAAGAATGCTCTGTATTAAGGTTGCATTTCTCGGAGAAATAGTTATTTGCCATGTATGCTGAGAATTCTTGGCTCTGGCGACCCAAGTTTTCAATGTGGCTAACTTCTGTACCCCAATACCCGGGTTGGGGTGCACTTGTTATAACAGGCATGCGTATGACTCTTCCAAAGTTACTAGGGAGAAGAGTGTTTGTTTTCCTTCGGACTAAAGACTTAATTTGTTACTTAGTTTTGCACTAATTTCATGAATCTACAACCTGGGGTAGGAAAGAGAAAAAGTGATTACATTCAGTGAAATGGACAAATATACCAAAATAAGAAATCCTGTTTAAATGTTGGAGGTATTCCCCAAAGCAAGCAATGCTATAATTATCATCATATACTGCTTCTCTTATATTGCTGTGAAGCATAAAACACAGCAACTTACCTACCTTTAATTAGCTGTATTTAGTATTTTTTATGGCCACTGAACGTGGTGCTCAGATTACCATATATTAGCATATAATTTGCATACACACCTCAAGGTATTTGGTTTTATTGCTATTGCCTTTTGTGGCCCTATTTCAGTAATGACGCTAATGGAATATAAAAAAAGATTTCTGACTCAATTCACTTTACAATCTTGGGAGTTTTACAATGGGAAGTTTCATATTGCATATAAAATTCCTCAAAAAAAATTCTGTGGCTTCTCAGAGTGGTCAATCAGTCTATGTACTTATCTGGCAAATCCCTGATAGGTGCCCCAGTGAAAGCATTTACTTTCATTCTGAGCTCAATAAAGATATATTTCATAAGGCTTGGGGTATAAACTGCTTCATGTTTGCTTAAAAGAAAGTTGCACACACAATTTAATGAATCTTACCAGTCTATCAGCAACTAAAGGCCCAGAGAAAGAAAAATAACAGCTGCAGCAGGAGAATTTGGAGAAAGGTCAGCGGTCAGTGCCTGCATCTGCATTCACTGGGAGACACAGAGGAAAAATAAAGGGTCTCTCTTTGTTGCAAGTCAGCACTATTTTAGAAAAGCGCAGATACTGACTTAATTACCAATGTTCCCTTTCGCTCTAGGGTGCAGCAGCAGGCTGTACATCAATACCTAAGGTCACATTGCTAAAAGCATAAAAAAGATCAGGTTTTCTGGCACTTGAGAGCATTGTTTTGTGCTTCTTCCTTAGCATTCCTAGTGTTCGATACCAGATAGAAACAGAGAGCAGGAGTCACTACAGAGGGCAACAGAATTATGAAAGCTGATGTGAAAAGCAGGCCTTTTGAACTCCAGGCAACTCTTGAACTGTGTCAAATCTCCCATCATTACTTGACTGTTGTTGGGTCGTTTTTTTTGAATACCTTCACCCAATCCTTAAGCCTAATTGCATAAATAAAATTTACTGTGAATTATGTGCCAATTTGGAAATAAAACTACCCAACTTTTTTTCAGTTGAAAAATAAGTTCAACGTAATGTGTTTGGGACTACTGATACATTTTTATTCATCTTTCCGTCAACATGGTATGAAAATTCCCACAACAGATTTTGGTAAGTAGGAGACCATTGGTCTGTTTTTTAAAAAATGGGTGCTGGTTCTTTCAATGGCAATGTCTTTGTTAACCTAGAGAGCTGACAATATCTGGAAAAGAAAGCATGACATTTGTAATATGCAAAATGAAAAATAGTCATTTCAAGGTAAGACTGTCTTAAAAGAACTCAATTTGATGGTCAAAAATGAATCCCTTCTTGATTTATTGCATTAAAGGGCCTCTATTT